>NW_006239013.1:1045432-1099813 GCF_000226075.1 Solanum tuberosum | reverse complement strand
TTTTTTTTTTATGAAATGTTTTCTTGGTAAAGAAAATTTTTAATTCCTTATGATTTTAGTGTCTATGCGATGAATGAATGCTAAGAGGCTTGTATTAGACCTCTTCGAGGTCGAGTACGCCGGTTACGACTAGGGGGTGCTCTCGGGTCGTGACACTTCTAGGATTGTCCCTATTGAGGATGTTTAGATCACGCAAGATTTGTCATATGAGGAAACTCTAGTTGCAATATTAAATCGATAGGTCCGAGGGTTGAGGACCAAAGATGTGGCTTTTGTTAAAGTATTGTGGAGAAAGAAAAATAGGGAAGAGGTGACATGGGAAGGTGAGGATGGCATGAGATCTAGATATCCTTAGTTGTTTTAGATCCCACAGTGGTAAAAATATCAATCTTGATTAGCACAGTGAAGTAGGATACCCATTTAGTTTTTTTTATTGTTGCTTATTGTTGTTGTTGTTGTATTTTTCTCGTACTATTATTGCGGAGCTATGGTGCTTAGATATTTGTATCGTCCAGTGAGGTGCTTAGGTTGGAATCTTTTGCATTTCATGTTATTCGTTATTATGAGTATAGATGACACTTTAACAAAATTTTGGAAACTAGTAAGGACTTAACCGCGTGGCTTAGATTTTTCATTCGAGAACGAATGTTTCTAAGGGGGGAGGATGTAACACCCCGACTTTTTGGAACTCTATTTAACTCGTACCTTCGTGGAAAGACAAAGAGGGTGAGTAATAAATTAAGAATGAAGTGATATGTCATATTTTAAGTGTTCAAGGGTTGTATCTCAAGTTTTGAAGTTAGGTAAGTGGCAAAATAAAAGTTGGTGAAGTTATCGTAAAGTCCTTTTTAAAGATTTCTCTCAAATTTAGGTCAAATGTCTCGGAGGTTTTCTCCCAATCTATAAAGACTAATAGGTCCCACAACCTATCAAATCAAAGGTCTACGAGTCTAGTCTCCAACACATTAAACCGTTCGTTCATACGACTTAAGAATAGAGACATATTTGCATTTTTGCGAGACTGCGCAAGCAGGCACATGAGTGGTTCCCCTAGATCGGTGGAACCTTATAAGATAACATCTTCTTCAGTTTTCTTCATTCCAGCTCGTAACAAACCCACAAATATCAGAGAATTACTCCTTAAATAATCCTTGTGTGTTTATGATCTCTTCTTGGCTCCTTATCGAAAATTTCCCTACGTCGTGAACTCGTCATTTTGGTATAGTTTTCATGGTGAATTGATCGGTGTAGCTCCGTGGAGGTTGTCGCATCAGGTTTTTTTTTAGTGGTTTTATTTTATTTAAGTGTTCTTGGCTTGCAAAGAAAGGTAGGAACCATCTTTTATCAGTTTATGAGTACCTTAGGTCCTGGATAGTAATTTACAATAGGAATCTGTATCGATTGTTGAATTGTCGTTGTATTTCTTGTCCTTAATTATTGATTGATTTTACTTTTTTTAGTGTTGTAGTGGTGAGGACAGAGGTATTTTCGGCATAAATTATAAAGGAAAAGGTATGTTAAGGCTATTCACTTCATTCAACATGTTTCGTTAGAGCTTAAGAGTGATATAATAGGGTAGTTAATATTGGTGATGTTGTAGATGTAATTGTGAGCGGTTGGCTGATCCTCATTTAGGGACTCATAATATATTAAGAATGACCCTAAGTTAGGAACGACTTGGAAACTATTCATATATATTGTTTATAGCTAAATTGCTCGCCTTTAGCCTATTCAATTGTTTGTTGTCGCCTTTGTAGCTATTGTGGTTAGATGTTGAGTTATGAACTGCCTATGGGGGCTATGATGTTGTCCAATAGGACTATGTTATTGCCTAAGAGGGCTATGTATTGCCCACGGGGCTATATTCATACTAAAGAGTGTACTGTGTTGCCTACAGAGCAATTTTGACACCAAAGAGGGCTATGTATTTCCTACAGGGCTATGTTGATGCAAAAGAGGGCTATGTACAACCCACAGAGATATGATGTTTCCTAAGAGGGCTATGCGCTTCCTACGGAGCTATATCGTTGCCAAAAAGAACTATGAGACTTCTTACAAAGACAAGGGTCTACCGATAGGGGTATGTAGATTGATTTGGCACCTTTTGTGCTTATGGGGGCCTAGGTAGGTGGTATGTTATTTGTACCTGTTGAGCTTATGGGGGCTTGGTTAGGTTGTTGTTTGATCATTTTTGTATTTTTAGATTCAATAGTGAGTTAGCATGCTTATCTAAATATTGATTTGCTTACCTGATTGCTTTTTGTATATTATGATACTTGCTCATTTAGCCTATAGCCTTTCATACTCTGTACATTATTTCGTACTGATACCACATTGCCTGGGGGCGCTGCATTCATGCATGAAGGTCCCGACAGACGACCTAGTAGACCTCCTTAGGAGCAGGATTGACTTCTATCCAGTTGGCTAGCCCCTTTCCTCTGGAGCTTCCAGAGTTGGGAAATTTGTTAGCTTTTGTTGTATATATTTTTATCGGTAGGCCGGGGTCCTGTCCCACCAATCTTTACTACTCTTAGAGGCTTGCAGACTAGTGTGTGGGGTGTATAGCTACGTTATGGCCATGTTGGCCTAGTTTGTTTTTTTGCTGAAGCTTGTGAATTGTTTGATATATTGTCTTGATATATACCTGCTTTAAGTTTTGGTATAGGGATCATGGTGGCCTCGACGGCCCAATTAGGACTTTTGTGCGAGTTGGCTATTTCTTTTTATGAACTCTTGGTTGTAGTTGTTTCTTTTATTGATCTATTGACAGGGGCCTAGCTGGCCGAGGGCTTAGTTTTAAGCCGAGATATACTTGTTTGATTTCTTGATTGCGTGAGTTTTGACATTAGGAGCCAGTTGCACCCCTTGAGTTTGGGGGGTGACATCAATAATGAGTTACAAGCAAATCAAATTTTTTTGTTCATCAACTTCTGAATTTTCTTGCTTTACTTCACTATTCTCTCCATTTTTTTCTTTACTAGGTAGCATCTTGATATGGTGATTCTTTGTGAAAATGTTGGAACTCATAAGAAAGAAAGCAAATATAAAGAAAATTTTGGAGCTGATAAAGAAAGAAAGTAATTATATTACCAAAAATAAATGACATTTGTAAAAAAATGATGACTAATTTTGATGTACTAATTGTCTAAATTTTTTAATGCTATTAGATTATTATTTTTACATGTAAATTTATGATGAGGCAATAGTCAAGTAAAGATGTAAATTAGTGGTTAACGAATTTGGACTAAGGTATAGCGAGACCAAATTAAATGTTAAAGAGGCTAAAAACTGCTAAGAGTTATATTTCCATTATTGGTGAAAGCATTGGTGGATATATAGACTAATTAGGTACATGTATAAGTGGGAGTACCAAATATACGGTAAATTAATTGAGTGCACAAAAGTTGTCTTGTGACCAACTATATAGATATTATGAAATATGAAGCATTAGGTTCATCTAATAAGTCACGCCCTGAGCCTACACCCTGGGTGTGGCTGGCACTCTAGAACCATTGTTGGCCCCAAGCAAACCCTTGGCCTGGCTCAACTCTCAACAAAAGACTTACTCATCAATAAATGGACTCAAAATAAAGCTTTAACTCAAATGTTTCAAATACTTAAGCTCAGAATATTTAGAAATAAACATTCAACTGGCCAAAGAGGCAACTCAAGTCTCAATATAAACAGTGGAAATGAAAAGACTTATGAACTACTGTCTATCTATCTATGAAGCCTCTGCTAACTGATATGGACATCCTAATAACAAACTGGAATTATAAAGCATAAATGAGGGATCCTCCAGAAGAAAGGAGGCTCTCTAAACAACTTTGGAACTCAACTTGATCAACGAAGCTCTGGTTAATGATCCTAGTTATCTGTATCTGCATCATAAAATGATACAGGCCTAATGACGTCAGTAAATTGAATGTACGAGCATGTGAGGGAAAATCTAAAGCATGCCATAACCTTGAACTGGAACTGAAGAAACAACTTACCTAGTCTCAACTCAACTCAACTCAACCTTAACTCAATTCAATATAAAGCAATAACAATGATGCAATATAAAAAAAAGCTTTTAAAACAGTAATTAACAACTCAATATATTAGAAAATACAATATAACTCAGTTTGTATGCAAAAATACAAAATAAACTATGTTTCAGAGATTCTCTAACCGACAACCATCACTATGAGCTTTGTGATGATACATCGTCTCGCCCATGCTTCCAGAACTGTCCTATACCTTGTTGGGGTATAGAACTCCTCAACTAAGTAGATCCACTAGTCTATGCTAAAAAGCAATAAGGAATCATCTAAAAAGTATGACCCTTCCTACCCATGTTGGCTACATAATTTATGGGGGCTGTGAGTTGTTTGAACTCTCCCCTATATCGGTGATCAATACTACTCCCAAAATATAACTTAGCTCATATGTTTTTTTTAAAAACATTTCCTCTTCCTCAACTGTGAGATTATTACTCAAAAGGTTTCTCTTCAAAGAGATAGTACTCAAAACTGCTCATGAACTCTTTTGGAAATAGGTGTTTCCTCTTTTCTTAAATGTAAAAATATTTACTCTCGGAAATAATATAATTTTAAAGAAAATGAACTCAACTCTACTCTTCCTCAACTCAAATGTTCAAGTCTTAAAACAAGTTTTAAAAATGTTTGCAAAAGACTTGAAAGAACTCTCAATACTTGGCTCTTAACTCTTTCCTTGAATTTGAATTGTGAATTCAAGGTTATTATTCATGTTATGAATGATATCTCGATGTTTAGAAGTAGTTTACAGTAGTTAGAATCAAAGGGGAGTAAAGGTACCCTTTGAAAGAACTCAGACGGGCTAACCGAGGGAGCATGGGTGGGGGCAGGCCACCCTGGCGCACTAAGTGGCGTAGGGCGCCAGCCCCTGAACTACAAAACATGTTTTCTAGCACACTAGTGGGGCGGCGCACCAACCTCTGCCCAGAAATCCCCGACATATTGCTTTCTCATTTTCTGATCCTAACTCGTCTATAATCGAATGGTTTCTTCCCCAATCACTTAGATTCGAATACCCAACATAAGTACACAATAATCTCCTCAAAACAACCCTCAAATCACTAACTTTTATCTCAAGAACTCATCAAAATCCCAACAATCAAGATTGCAAATGGAATTTCAAGAAAACTCATCAAGAACTCAAATCCTTAAACTTTGAGAACGAGATTGCATTAAAATAGCACGATTGGTGTGTGGGTGAACAAACCCAACACTATGAGAACTAACATATCTCTTAGGGATCAAACCCTTTGCGAAATAATCCTCGATTCGCAAGAAAACTTGATGAATGCCTTGAATCATCCCTCCTTTCTCCTTTTTTCTCATCTTGAACTCTTTTCTAAAACCCTAAGCGTAAATTAGAATTGTGAAAACTGAACAAAATCAGTTTAGACCCCTAAATATTACCATAATTCGTTTTAAGCTGATTGGGTAAGGAAAAGACCAAGATACCCCTCATATTTTCAGGTAACTTTCCTTAATTGGATAGCCTGACTTCAAATGGGCATATCTCCCTCATACGAGCTCAAAAATTAGCAAACTAGGTGTCATTGGAAAGAGGATTCCAAGACGTTCCATTTGATAACATATGGGCCACCTAAATCATCATGTACTGAAAGTTATGGACGGTTGAAGTTGACCCAAAATTCACAATTTAAGCATAACTTGTAAAATTTCAGATTTGGCTCTTTCCAAATTAGTTCTTTCTAAATTTAGCTCTTACTAATACCGACTTGTTACAATATCTCCCCCTTGGTAACATTCATCCTCAAATGATATAACTCTAAATAGACTAAGGGTGGAAACCTCTAACACCCAGCTCAAACACTCAATATGCAAAGTAACACAACATTTTAACTAAAACAAATACCAAGAAAAGGATTAGTACCTTGATTTGGAATTTCTCGAGACTCAAAGAAATGTGGGTATCTCTTGTGCATATCCTCCTCAGCCTCCCAAGTATCTTTCTCAACAAACTGATTACTCCATAAGACCTTCACTGATGCTACCTCATTGGTTCTCAACTTGCGAACCTGACAATCTAGAATCAGAACGGGAATCTCCTCATAAGACAAGTTATCCTTAATACCAATATTTTCAGTCGGTATAATAAGTGAAGGATTTCCCATACACTTCTTCAACATAGAAATGTGAAACACCAGATGGACTGCTGCTAACTCTAACGGTAGCTCCAACTCATAGGCTACATTGCCAATCCTCTTTCATATCCTGTAAGGAACAATATATCGGGGACTGAGTTTCCCCTTCTTGCCAAACCTCATAACACCCTTCATGGTTGAAACCTTCAAATAAACCCAAGTATCCACCTCAAACTCGAAGTCTCTTCTCCTAACATCTGTAACACCCCAGACTCAGAAAAGACAAAATGCAGATTTTTTAGAAGTTGCAGGTGCCACCTACGGACCACAGACTGTAGGTGCGGTCCGTGGTTGCCCACCTGCAACCCCCTCCCCAGAACCGTAGCAAGATCCAGCTAAGTATGGACCCACTCTGGGACCTATGGGCCGTAGGTCAGACCACGTATGCGGTCCAGGCAGTGGTTCAGACCCCATAGGTCCCATTCTCTGAAGTCAATCGACGACTGACCAGGATGGACCGTAAGTCAGTCAACGGTCCGTCGGTCAGTCAACGGTCCTTCGGTCAGTCGACGGTCCATCAGTCAGTCCCATCATTGGCCCCGACAACTTTTAAGTCAGGGGTCATTTTGTCCTTTCCCTTATGCGTTGGACACCTAAACTACGTCATTTAACCCCTAAACTACGTCGTTTTGATAAGTTTTAGCCTAGTAACTAAATCAGAACTTACCCAAGTCAATTCATTCTCTAAAATTCATCCAATTAGAATGAAAAGAGGATAAAGTAGTCGACCAAACCTTCTCCAAGAACGCAGCAGGTTTTCTTCAGTTCCAGCCCCAAAATCAAAATATTTCTCCATGGAATTTATCACTAGGTATGTGGGATTTCACTGGTGGATTCATTTGATCCATTAGGTACCTAGATTTCAGTCAGAATCTTGATTCCCTAAATATTTCTTAGATCTAGGGTTTGTAGAACTTCAGATAATTGTTGTGATCTAGTTGTTAGAGTATTCCAAATCAGATTATCATGTTTTCGTAACAATGTTGATTAGTTCCTTGCATGAAATTCAGAACTCTAGTTGTGTTGATTCGTTTAGTTCACGAATTATACTATCTAGGGCAGTTAAACAGATATACATGCCTCAGTTTCCCAATGTTTTATTATCAGTATTTAATGTTGCATTTTCAGTTAGCATTTTAGAATATCGAGCTATTTACTATATTTTAGTTATGTTGTGTTGTACACATTTCCAGTTGGGAGTAGGCTTAACACCGAGTAAGACTAGGATCAGTCACCCTCATAGTCCTAGAACTACATGCCCCCGTAGGTTTATAAGTCCCCTACATGGGCATCATAGTTAGTGATCACGCCAGTCATGCCTCGATACCCTTGGCAAGGTATATTGGGTCCTCTCGATGGGGCATATACATCGGACTCCACATTTAGCTCACGTTGTTTTGTATCGGTAAATTGTAGCTACCACAATCAGATTATATTGCATTGACAAGGTTCCCAGTTATATTTCAGTATTCAGCTTCAGCATGTTATGTAATTGGTCATTGCATTCAATTTAGTTCATATTTAGTATATCTCGGTATCTTTATCATGTTTAGATTATATCATTGCTCATTATGCTTTGTTCAGTGATATGTTTGTTCAACTGTATCCTATCATGCATGCTCAGTACCTTTTAAGTAATGACGCATACTCTGCGCTACATATTTTCGTGATGTAGGTTCAGGTCCTCAGCATTCAGATCACGTATGGATCGGATCCTGATCATATTTAGCAGTATCAGTGGTGAATCCTCATTCTTCGAGGACGATAAACATGTTCTTTTACATTCAGTCTTCCCATTTTAGTTTCAATTTTTATAGAGTTAGCTGGGGACATGTCCCAGCATCTCTAGTCAGTTAGAGCCGTATTTGAGTTTTGTTCGGTAACTTAAACTCTTACTTTGGTATTTATATATTCAGACTTAGATTGGGTACTCCCCATCATTTCAGTTTATCTCATATTTTAAGCTTCCGCATAGTATTTTTTGTTCAGTTGTTTAAGTATGCTTATGATATTCCAGCTTAGGTTATCTTAGGGTCACTCGTGATCCCAGGTTTCGTGTTTACGTTAAGGGGGTAGCCTCGGGCATGACAACATCAGTATAGGATTTCTAATTTCTCTGTGCTAATTTTAACCTCTCTTGAATGGTCTTCACTTTATCCATAGCTTGATGAACCAAGTCTGGTCCTATCAACCCAGCCTCACCAACCTCAAACCATCCAATAGGAGATCTACATCTTCTACCACAAAGAGTTTCATAAGGTTCCATCTGGATGATAGAGTGATAACTGCTATTGGAAGCAAACTCAATGAGAGGTAAGTGATCATCCCAATAACCCTTGAAGTCGATCACACACACCCCAACATATCCTCTAAAGTCTGAATTGTGCGCTCTGCTTGACCATTTGTCTGAGTATGGAAAGTAGTACTCAAATTTACCTTGGAACCCAAACCTTTCGGGAAAGACTTCCAAAATTGTCCGGTGAATTGTGAACCTCTATCTGAAATAATGGAGATCTGAACTCTATGAAGTCTGACTATATCTTGAATATATAACTTGGCATAATCTTCTGTAGAAAAAGTAGTCTTTACCGGTAAGAAATTGTAACGACCCAAGGCTACCCCCTAGATGTGACACGGCATACAAGACTCCGAAAAGCCTAACATAACATAAGAACATAGGAAAAAGTGCAGAAATTTAAAACTTTTCTTTACAATTGAGAGGGAGTCTACAACACTATGTCTTAAACCTTCTATAACACTTGAATACAATCTTATGGACAAGACCCTAACAAAAGTCTAAAACATAAAAGAAAGACCTAAAGGGAAATGTGGGTTTGTCCTCGAAGCGATGAGGACTCACCAAATCTTCAACTCCTTGCTCCTTAGAAACCTATCTTCAAAAAATGGAACTCAAGTCTCCAAACCCTACACTTTGTGAAAAATGTAGAAGAAATATGGGTTAGTTATATGCTCAAATTATACCTCCCTAAATAAGTATAAGCGATCGTTATCAAATAAAGAACCCAACTTGTAGGTTGGGGTCGATCCCATGAGGAATATGGTTTAGACTTAAACTTAACTCACGATTATATTCGTTTAGTCAACTTATTTCTGAGACAAGTAAGTAAAGAGGGGGGGCGGTTTGTGAAACAAATAACTTATTATTGTCAAGTAACAAGTGAGAAAGATTCAAATTTTGTTGTTATTAATGAGAGAGAGAAACTAGGGTTTATGTGTTCCCTATAAGCTCTTAACGCGGTAATCCTAATAATAGTAATCATTTCCTAGTGTATTATATGCAAAGTGGTAAGTTATGTATCCCTAAGTGCTTGGTCAGCCAAATAGGAAATTTCAGCTTGCACCTTGGTCCGACTACGTGTGTATAATTTACTAACCCTTACCTTTACCTCAAATTAGACATCACATCAATGTATGGCTTAGTTTTCACCGTCGCACCAATTGACATTAGACTATTAGATAGTATCACACTAAATCTTTATTGATAATTCTTTTCTTATTAACTACCTCCTTGGTCCGGCAAGTAGCAACAAGGCGAGTTCTAACGCGTGCACTCGTTAATAAGAACTTCTAAACAAAAGAATTACCAATACATGCATCAACACTAGTCAAGAATTACTTAGTTTATTATTCATACGTTGTTAATTGCTCATGGATCCCACAACCCTAGTTGTAGATATAGTTACTCATGCTTGTAAGAACACAATTCATAATAGTAGAAGAAGAATTCATGAACTTACGTATTGAGTAGAAGAAACCCGTAATCTCCAATTGAAATTCAAAGCAAAAATCTTATAAAGCAAAATTAGGAAATCAAATTGCCAAAGTTTGCAAGTTAATTCCCAAGAAAATACCAAGAGCTAAAATAATACTATGGTGTCTAACCTCCAAAAATGAGGTTTACATACCCTATTTATAGAAAAACTTGTCTCAAACAAAAAGGATACGAAATAAGGAAATGAACTGCTGGATGCGGCTTCAATCGACAAGACTGACCTACGGTCTATAGGTCCCATCCGTGGCTCAATACTTAGGCATTTTCTTAGAAGCTGGAACCTTCAATCTCCCAGATACAAACGAAGGACCTGCAGGATGGACCATTTGTGGGTCCCCTTTCATGGCTCCACACTTAAAATTTTCCTTATGTACTGGAACTCTAAATCTCTGAATCAATCGATGTTTGTGCAGGACAGCTCGTGGGTCGACCTACAGTCCGTCACTCTCTTCCGTAGTTCCACACTTTGTTAGCTTTCTCTGAGGATCAATCCATGCCAGCCGAACGACAGACCGTGACTGGACCCACAACCGTAGGTTACTTTAAAAGGTGGCCACTTTTGAAGAATTTCAGTTGTCTCTCTCTCGACCTCGTCGAAGTCTATTTCATGCAAATATAGCACAATAGACATTAGTTCTAATATAAAATTGCCCTAGACACACACAACTCTTAAGTGAAATGTATTGAAAATACCGTAAACTCATGGTATATCAACACCCTCAACTTAAATTCATTGTTTGTCCTCAAGCGTCGCACTAAGACTCTATACGACACTTGTATAGAAGCAGACATTCAAACTCGAGCAATCACATGGCTTTCTATCCCGACTCCCTTTTCAAGTGAAAATCTTTACTCTTAGACTCAACAAGCTAACTCATGCGGATCAAGATATGACAAAGATCGACCAATAGACACACAACATACATTTTTTCACTATCACCAAGGTACCAATTCTCCGACAATGTAACTAGTGCCCTTACTTCAAACGAAATCCCTTTTTTCACACAATGAATATGATTTTGAGTACACGGATTCATTCAAAACTCACGCTCAGAAGTAACTTCAAGTACAGTTAGTGCTCAATGCCATAGGCTTGCCCTTATTTTCAGTGCTTACACTCTCCAAACTAGTTGCTAGGATCACTATAGGACTTTCTTAGCTTATAAAGTAGGCTCAGGGTCAGGTGTGATACATTTGGTTACTTTTTAGTGACTTTTTTCCCTCCTTGACATTACATTGGTCTTTTCACCTCTTTTCGACCTATTTTTGACATCCTTCCTTTTTACCTTCTTTCCCTTGAATCTTTTCACCATGGATGTGACTTTTGACTTTGTAACTCTTATTTTTCACTTTCTTCTTTTTCTCACTTAATTTTTCTTTATTTTTCATTTTTTTCTTCTTTGGCACAAAGTCACATCCTCTTCTATATTCTCTTTTTCTCTTTTCAACACAAAACTCTTTTCATACCCATTTTTCTTTTGGTTTCCTCTTTCATAGCCACCCTCAACTTATGAATTTTCCATTAGTTGAGGTGCACAATATCCGATCTCGGACTAGGGCCAAGATTGAGGTCACTTTTTGCATTAGCCACCCTCAACTTAGGCTTTTGGCCTAAGTCAAGATGCACATGTCCAAGGAGGGACCGGGGCCAAAACACTTATTTAAGGGCAGGTGAGTTAGGTGAATTAAAAGAATTGGTCAATTTTAGGCTCAAACATTTTGATCAAAGCGAACATTGCTTTCATTTGGTTGAATTATTTTAGGCTTATGTGGACTAATTTGAACAAGGGCCTATGATCACTTCCCAACTTCTAGCCTAGATCATCTTAGCAGGACCAACGGGGCAAGTTTTAGATTGGCACAAACTGTCTGAACAATCAACTTTCCTCACACACTATTGGCACATTGTTTCACTATCAGATTACCTACTTCAAGTTTTTGCTTAAGTCATGAGATCAAATTGGTTCTTTATCATGTCATACTCAGAGCCAACATATTCAACTCATTCTAGCCTACACATTTTAGCACATATCACACTTTTAGACGGGTATCATATTTCTTTCTTAGTTATGCCATCATGTTTTATTCTTTATAATGCTTCTACACATACAATCCTAACACATGCCGGTTCAACAGAAATTAAAAAAGTATCTTGGAGAAAAATAACACAGTCAAGAAAACCCCAATAGAAGATTATGAGTTGGCTTACTCAGACTTTACCCTATCAATCACAATCCATTTAACCCACCCCCCAACAAAATAGTGTGCCCAATGCGCAAAAAGTAAAAACATAAAGGATAGGGTGAAATGAACATGTGGCGCATTGCGCCGAAGACCTATCAACAATCGGGTGGGTCCGGTTTCCCAGAGCCCACTGGATCAATAATCGGATCACCCTCATTAGTGCTAACATCAACTCTTATCGCGTCATCAGTGGCAGTCACACTGCTAGAGGAATCGATACCTACCTGCCTAGCCTGCTGCTGGTGCATCTCCTCATCAATGATAGAGGTCCTTCAAGCTACCTCAAGCTCCTGGCGCTCCCTCTTGTGAGCTCTCCCAGCCTCAATGTCATTAGAAGTCCTACCATAGTGGGGGAGCTTCCCAGTATGATGGGAAGAAGTAGGTGGTGTCATCTCATCTCTGATTAGTGTATCTAACACCATATCATCAACCGGTGTTGTGGGGGTCGACTCAGGCTCAGTCTCAGGTGGAGTTAGGAGGGCATCAAGATTAGCCTGGAGACTCGCTAACTCTGTCCGGAAGGCAGACACATCAGTGTTGGGGGCTTGTCACTCTAAGACATGTAGCTCAAATGCATCAAGGCGTTGGTGGATGGCCTGAACCTTACGGTCCATCATCTGCTCCATCTGCTGCCCAACTCTAGTCGCGGACTCCTCAATCGCATTTTGCATCCAAGGCCACACATGCTGAAGTAGTGTAGCCATCTGGGCCTCCAGCTTCTGAACACGGGCTAGAGGCATTGTAGGAGACCCTGAATAGTGAGTGGCTCTGGAGGCGCTAGGGGGCTGACTGGCGGCCGGAGAATGGGAAGTCGAGGCATCCTCAGTAGTGGATGGAGGGGAATTTTCCTTTCCCTACATCTACTCCACATCATCAACCAAATCCGCTCTAATGGTGGCACCTCAATCTGTGGCTCTCTACGCGGTGCAACTACGTTGGTCTAATCCCTAATCAGGTCGATGTCCATAGTCTTGGTCGCCTGCACCACCTTATTACAATGCCAAACCGGTACTCCCACATCCCTGCACAGCTGAAATATGAGGCAGGGGAAAAGATAGGTAGTGGTGGCCTTGAAGTCCCTCTCGTGAATCTCTGCAATTAGCATATGAGCAAAATCAATCTACATCTCAGCAACCAGAGCTGCAACCATGACTGCACGGTTCCATGTAAGCACATTGTCTGCCTGCATAGGAGACACCCAGTTCCGCACCAACAACCAGAAGAATTTGGCCACGAATGTCAGGGTTCCCTTCTTTAGACCCAAGCTTGAAGTGCTGACCCACTCGGCGTGCTCTCCGTCTGTGGCAAGATGACGGGCTAACTAGTGCAATAGATTATCCATGTGATCTGCATTTCTCTGGAAAGCCCCGCTCCTCACGATATCCCATCGATAATCAAACTTTGTCGTGTTGATTGCTAGAGTGTGGCCCGGACCATAGAGGAACCTGCGGATGGTGGTCTCAGATATATCAATAGAAAACCCCCGAACCAGTGTAGATGTTAGAAAAGGCTAGGAGGCGGGCTTGGCCCGTCAGTCAATTGAACCTCGGAGGGTGGCTGCGTAGGAAGCATAGAACTCCCTGATGATCTCCTCACTATAGTTACCTGGGTTACGGGCCTTCCACTCACACCTGTGTCTCTTGAAGATCTCATGGATAGCAGGCATGGTGTGCAGGCTGCCTGTGAGAACCTGGCTCTCATCAGTGACTAATCAAGCCAGCCTATCCTTCTGAATCATCATCCGGGCATCTATGTATATTTTCCACTGGCCACGTACACACCATCGGTTTGGCTCCTCAACAACTGGATCAGGATCGGTGTTTGGTGGCACTGGAATATCCCTACATTAGTAGCCTCATCAGCCGAGGCAGTCCTGCTGTGTGAACTTGAGCCGGATGCGGAGCTGAAACCAGAGCCGGAGCCAGAAGCGGACTGAGATCTAGCCGGTGAACCGATCGATGTATCCCCCTCATCAGTCTGGGAGGCAGTGACCACGTTGGGATCACCTGCCAGGTTTGATTCCTGGTAGTGCAAGGTGATGTGAGGGATGTCCTATTGGCAGGTGGAACATATGTGAGGTCCGTCTCCGCATCAGTATCTTCATCAATTGGTCAAAAAGTCGGTGCCACGTATTTTGAATTGCCCTTTAGTGCGTAAGTCGGTGCTTTCTTAGGAGCCATGGTACATATGGAGGCTAAGTTAGTACCAAAACAAACCCATAACACACTCGAAAACATTTTAGAACAAAGAACGAACCAAAACAAAAAAGAAAATATTTTTATGACAGTAGCTTCAGTGGTCACCTACGGTGGGTACTTACAGTCCGTGGATGGACCTACGGCTCGTGGGTCCCCTCCGTAGGTTAGAAGTCCCAGAAGTTGGGTTTCTGATAGGAACCACATATGTGCAGAATGGTTCGTAGGTTGACCTACCAGACTATAGTCCACCCTCGTGGTTCCTCACTTAGAGGATTTTTTATGTGCAACAGACCCACAGACCTGATCTACGGTCCGTACATTGACCTACGACACGTGGACGGAGTCTCGTGGATTAGGTCTGTGCCAGGTATCAGACGTGCCTCATTTTAAAACCATTTTTCAACAATTCAGACAATCAATCCTAGGTCTAATCATGCATTTCAACACAATTTTTGATAGTTTGTCATCCCTAAGATTTCGATTACTCATTATTTAAGTTTTGTAGCATACAGATCTAGGAACCCTAAGTCTAAACTTCCATTTAGACTAGTTACCCTGAGTTATTTGATTACAAAGACAACACAATCACATTCTATCATCCCAAGGGTGTTTCTAACTATAGATTATCATGCAATTTCATACAAAAACAACCCAAGGTCAAGACCCACTTCGTGACTTCATGTATTGAACAATGAACACCGAAATTCAGAGTTAAAGTGAAGTCGTTTACCTTACAAGTATTGGAAGTGGGTGATTGTGTGATGCAATAGACTCCTTAGACCTTCTGACAAGCCTTTGACACCGAACCCAGACCTTCAACTCTTTTTTGAAGGGAGTATGGGAGTGATTTGGGAGAGAGGAAGAGGATTATGGAGAGGGGAAAATGATTATGGAAAATGGGAGTGATATGGTGAGTTAATATGGAAGTTTTGGGATTTGGAGTGGTTAGAAATGGTTGGGAGGGAATATGGGATGTAGGGGATGAATTTAAAACAATGATGAGTTTTTATTAGAGGGGTGCGGGTCGGGTCTCCAGTAAACCTAGGTTGGACCCACAAGACCCCGTCTACGGACCGTGGATCGGCCTACGAATCGTGGGTTGGGTCCGTAGGTCACTCAACACTTAGAAAATTTTGAGGACTTACCTGGGGATCTACGAATACCATTCATGGTCCGTGGATTGAACCATGGACCGTCGATGGGGTCCGTAGACCTCTGCAACAGATATTTTCTGCAGATTTGGCTTTTCATCCCTACACATGTAGCAACCGTTAGGACTTTCTTTTTACATTTTCTAGACACTTTTTAGACAGGACCCTATGCTATATCTAGCCAACACTAATACAAAAACTAAAACTCAAATCTAAAGAATTACAGAAATTCAAATAAACAAAGAAAACTCCTAAATCGAAAACAAAAACTTATAGTTGGCTAGATTGTACACCTTGGGTTGCCTCCCAAGTAGCGCTTAATTTAACATCGCGGCACGACGCAGGCCCCTTGATTACTCAGACTTCATCAAGGTAGTAGGCCTCAACCACTTCTTACACACTCTCTTCCTTCCCCATGTAGACCTTGATCCTTTTCCCATTCACCTTGAACCGTGTTCCCTCCTTGTTTTCTAGCTCGACCGCTCCTTGTGGGAATACTTGAGTGACTATGAATGGCCCGGTCCACTTGGACTTGAGCTTGCCAGGAAATAAGCGCAACCTAGAGTTGAATAGAAGCATCAGATCACGCTCAGGAAATTCACGCTTTACAATCTTTTGATCATGATACTTCTTCATCTTCTCCTTGTACAAGGCTGAACTTTCATAAGCTCTTAGGCGAAACTCATCGAGCTCATTCATGTCATTTACTCTCTGACTCGATGTGGTGCCCCAATCCAAATTCAACTTCTTTAGCGCCCACATAGCCTTATGCTCTAGCTCTACCGGCAAATGGCAAGACTTCCCATATACAAGTTGGTAGGGGGACATACCTATGGGAGTCTTGAATGCGGTGCGACAGGCCCATAGAGCATCATCAAGCTTCCTAGACTAATCAGTTCTATTAGCATTCATAGTCATAGAAAGGATTTGCTTGATCTCTCTATTAGATACTTCAACTTGCCCACTAAACTGCGTATGGTAAAGAGTGGCTACATTGTGGCGGACGCCATACTTCTCAAGTAGCGCCTTGAACAACTTATTACAGAAGTGATAACCTCCATGGTTGATAATTGCCCTAGGTGTACCAAATCTGGAAAAGATATTCTTTTTCAGGAATGCGGTGACACTTTTACCTTCATTGTTTGAAAGTGCAATTGCTTCCACCCAATCCGACACATAGTCTACCGCAACAAGAATATACTTCATCACATGTGAACTCAACAATCGGACCCAATTAAAATCAATCGCCCCATACATACAAACAACTCAATCACCAATATTGGATTCATAGGAAGCTCTTGCCTTTTTGAAATTCCTCCGTCTCTTTGGCAACGATCACAAGACTTGGCGAAATCATGAGCATCTTGGTGGATGGTCCGCCAATAATACCAGACTGCAAAATTTTATGCGCAGTTCGAATACTGCTATGATGCCCACCAATAGGAGAAGAGTGACACACCTCTAGTATACTCATCATCTCAACCTCGGGCACACAGCGATGAATAATCCCATTAGCACAAATACGGAACAAATAAGGTTCATCCCAAAAGAACTTCTTCACATCATGCATAAACTTTTTCCTTTGGTGAAAAGACAAATCTGATGGAACTAGATCACTTGCCACGTAGTTAGCAAAGTCTGCGAACCAAGGAATCAGATCATGAGAAGCTGCCAATACATGTTCATCTGGAAAAGTATCATTAATTTCAGCCCTATCTCTTAGCTTGAGCATAGCTTCTTCCTCTAATCTGGACAAGTGATCGGCAACTTGATTTTTTGTCCCCTTTCTATCTTTCACCTCAAAATCGAACTCTTGTAGCAACAACACCCATCTGATCAACCTCGGTTTTGCATCCTTCTCACCCATCAAATACCTCAATGCAGAATGATCAGTATGCAATATGACCTTAGTACCAAGCAAGTAGGATCGAAATTCTCGAATGCGGAAACCACAGCAAGGAGTTCCTATTCAGTCATTGTATAGTTCTTTTTAGCCACATTTAGAGCTTTGCTGGCATAGTAAATAGGATGAAGAATCTTCTCTCACCTCTGTCCCAAAAGCACACCAAGCGACACTCCACTCGCATCACACATTACCTCAAACAGTTGCCCCTAATTCGGTGAAATAATAATAAGTGCGGAAATTAGCTTTCCCTACAACTCTCCAAATGCTCTCAAACAAGCATTATCAAAATCAAACTTACACTCCTTTTCAAGCAATTTGCACAATGGGTGTGCAATCTTGGAGAAATCCTTAATAAACCTCCTATAAAAGCATGCATGCCCAAGAAAACTTCCAACACTTTTAACAGAGATAGGTGGTGGAAGCTTTTCTATTACCTCGACTTTCGCTCTATCAACCTCAATACCTTTCTCAGAAATCCAATCATCCAGAATGATCCCCTCTTTCACCATGAAGTGGCACTTTTCCCAATTGAGCACAAGATTGCACTCTTCACACCGTTTTAGTACCTCATCCAAATGATCCAATCATTCATCAAATGAGTCACCTACCACAGAGAAATCATCCATAAATACCTCAATAGTGTCCTCCACCATATCAGAAAAGATCGACACCATGCAACATTAGAAGGTCACTGGAGCATTACACAACCCAAATGGCATTTGTTTGAAGGCGAAAGTCCCATAAGGGCGAGTAAATGTGGTATTCTCTTGGTCTTCTGAAGCTATGGAGATCTGATTGTAGCCCGAATAACCATCAAGAAAGCAATACCAACCCTTACCAGCAAGGCGGTCCAACATCTGATCTATGAACGGCATAGGGAAGTGGTCCTTTTCTATCTAAGCATTCAATTTTTGGTAGTCCATGCATACTCTCCATCTAGTCACGGGCTGCATCGGAACAAGCTCGTTCTTCGCATTAGGTACCACAATAATCCCACCTTTCTTGGGCATACACTGAACAGGACAAACCCAACTACTAGCTGCAATGGGATAAATGACTTCAGCATCCAACCACTTAATGATTTCCTTTTTCACTACCTCTTAGCATAGGCAGATTTAGTCTCCTTTGGTGCTCAATACTAGGCTTGTGACCCGGCATGAGTTGGATTTTATGAGAGCATATGCTAGGAGGAATCCCAATAATGTCCGTAATAGTCCACCTAATATCCCTCTTAAACCTCTTCAACACAGAAACCAAAGCCTCAACTTGTATCACATTGAAATAGGCCGCAATGATGACCGGTAAATTACCATCTCTCCCCAAGAATACGTACGTCAAATGTGATGGTTGGGCCTTAAGCTCCAATTTTGGAGCCTCTACAAAAGACGGTTTTGCGGGTGAAGAGTCGCGATTCTTCATATCTAAATCCAATTTCTTCGGTTTGGAATGGAATTCGAACCTAACAAGTGCGGCAACTAACTCGTCATAGTCTTCAATACCATCACCCTCAAAATTCATCATTACCACTGCAAGTGCATCAACACCCAACCGATCTTCAATAGACATATCAGAACCTCGCTCCACAATATGAGTGACAACTGTCACTGATTTGAGATCGTTTTCCTGCTTCATGGACCTACAGTTATTAAAAGTTACCTCTTCACTATTCAATCAAAACTTCATTTGCCCTTTGTCCATATCGACCAAGGCATGCCCAGTAGCAAGGAATGGTCTCCCAAGGATGATGGGAAACTCAAAATCAACCTCACAATCAAGTATCACACAATTTGCCAGAAAGATAAAAGACTCCACTTTCACAAGTACATCTTGGAGCACACCAATGGGCCTCTTCATAGTTCTATCGACCATGAGCAATCATATCGCAGTCAGTTTTGGAGCCCATAAACCCAACTTCTTGTAAATAGACAATGGCATCAGATTAATGCTAGCACCCAAATCACACAACATCTTCGCAAAATACAACAACCTGATGGTACAAGGAATAGTGAAAGCACCGGGATCTTCTTTCTTTTGCACAAGCGACCTAGTAGGAATAGCACTAGAATGTTGCGACCTATCATTGTCTTCAAAACTCACGGCCCTCTTCTTAGTCACAAAATCTTTCATAAACTTCACATACCCAGGCATTTGCTACAAAACTTCTATCAACGGAACATTGATGGAAAGTTTTTTCAACATAGTAATAAACCTATGGTATTTCCCTTCTTCATTCTTCTTTACTAACCTCTGTGGGAATGGAAGTGGAGTTCTAGGCATGGGGACAACTTTTTGGGTTATATCCACTTCCTTCTCTGTAGCATTCTTAGACTCTCGAGTAACCTCAATCTCATCATCATCCTTCTCAACCACAACTTCAACCTCAGACGACATAGGTGGATCAATGGTCTTCTTACCAACTCGAGTAGTGACTGCCATACAATTCCCATCATTCTATGGATTCTGGATGGTGTTGCTAGGAAGTGTTCCAGGTTGACGTGGGTTGACTGTAGTGGACAACTGATTCATCTGCTGCTCAAGTTGCTTGATCGACACTGCATGGATATCAACTTTTTGATCGATTCCAGAAAAGTCGTTTTGCATCTCCTTCACATTCTCATCAGTCGAATCAAACCTCTTCATCATCTTCTGCATCATATCCTCAATCCATGATATACTACCCCCCAGCTTCCCTATTGCCAAATTCCCAATTTAGTGGAGGGACATAAGGCCCAACTCTATCATTCCTGTTGCCATAGTTGTTCCGGTTGTAGTTGTTGTCACGATTGTAGTTCCCATCCCGGACATATTGACCCTCTCGATTGTAGTTACCATAGTTCTGAACTTGGTTTCGTTGACCTTGGTGCCAAATATCCAAATTGGAGCCTTGGGCGTTGGCTCGAAAACCCCTGTCTGTTCATTCACCAAGTAAGCATCTTCATCATAGTAACATTCCTCCTCCGGTGGTGGTGGAGTCCTAGTCAAGTAATTCACTGCATTTACCTTTTCTGGACCTCCGCTTACATGCTTCAATACCAACCCAATCTATGTCCTTATATGCACCATCTCCTAATGAATGTCATCGGCAGATTGACTAGGTGCAGTTTGAAGTGCAAATATGCTTTTTCCAGTGTCAGACTTTTGAGTGCTCCATGCTTTATTGTTTCGTGAAATCTTCTGCAGTTTCTCAGCGATCTCCTCAAAAGTGCACTCACCATATGATCCTCTAGCGATAGTATCAAGCACAGCCTTACCGTTGTCATCTTGACTCTGTAGAAATACTCCTTTAGTGACTCATCATCAATGCGGTGGTTCGGAACACTTCTAATGAATGCAGTGAACATGTCCCACGAACTACTCACAGACTCTTGAGGTAGTGCCACGAAGTTGTTGAGTTTATCTTTGTGGTTCAGCTTCTTTGACAATGGAAAGTACTTGGCCATGAACACCTTGTGCAATTGGTCCCATGTATGGATAGAGTTGTATGGGTGCTCAGAAAACCATGCAGCAGCATCTCCGGTCAACGATAGAGGGATAACTCTCAACCCTATGACGTTCATATCCAACTCCGGACACCCCACACAACTCTTACAAACACTCCTCAACTTAGCCATGTGCCCATGCGGATCTTCCGAAGCCAGACCAGAAAACAAACCCCTCGATGTAAGCATCTGCATTAAACTGCTAGTCACCACAAATGTATGCCTGGTGGGTAGACGAGAAAGAAAAATGTGTCCTTCAGATTCGACAGTGTTGAATTCGACCCTGTAATTATCATGCAATCTTGGTTCAGGTGGATCCTGCACCCTCAATGCATCTCCTAGTGGATTATCACCATGAACTTGAGCATTCTCATTAACAATCCTAAGAGGTTGCAAATTAACTCCATCACCTAGATTTCCCCCAATTGGATTGACTGGGTCCCCTTGATTATTCATATTTCACAAATTTTTGTTCAACTCTGGATCGTATGAGGTCAATGGTTCGCCTCGACTTCGTGTACTTGGCATACACTAGAGTGGAAACCTGAAGAAAACAACAACAAAAACTAAAAGTAAAATTAGGAAATAATTGACAAAAGTTCAATACTGTAGTTAAACTTAATCTAAAAGCCTTATTCCCCGGCAGCGGCGCCAAAATTTGATACGCTCAAATTACACCTCCCTAAAAAAGTATAAGCGATCGTTGTCAAATAAATAACCCAACTTGTAGGTTGGGGTCGATCCCACGAGGAATATAGTTTAGACTTAAACTTAACTCACGATTATATTCATTTGGTCAACTTATTTCTGAGACAAGTAAGTAGGGGGGGGGGGGTTATGAAACAAATAACTAATTATTGTCAAGTAACAAGTGAGCAAGATTCGAACTTTGTTGTTATCAATGAGAAGGAGAAACTAGGGTGTATGTGTTCCCCATAAGCTCTTAATGCAGTAATCCTAATAATAGTAATCCTTTCCTAGTGTATCACATGTAAAGTGGTAAGTTATGTATCCCTAAGTGCTTGGTCCGCCTAATAGGATATTTCACCGCGCACCTTGGTCTGGCTACGTGTGTATAATTTACTAACCCTTACCTTTACCTCAGATTAGACATCACATCAATGTATGGCTTAGTTTTCACCCTCACACCAATTGACATTAGACTATTAGATAGCATCACACTAAATCTTTGTGGATAATTCTTTTCTTATTAACTACCTCCTTGGTCCGGCAAGTAGCAACAAGGCGAGTTCTAACGCGTGCACTCGTTAAAAAGCTTTTAAATGAAAGAATTACCAATACATGCATCAACACTAGTCAAGAATTACTTAGTTATTATTCATACGTTGTTAATTGCTCATGGTTCCCACAACCCTAGTTGTAGATATAGTTACTCATGCTTGTAAGAACACATTTCATAATAGTAGAAGAAGAATTCATGAACTTACCTACTGAGTAGAAGAAACCCGTAATCTCCAATTGAAATTCAAAGCAAAAATTTTATAAACCAAAATTAGGAAATCAAATTGCCAAAGTTTGCAAGTTAATTCCCAAGAAAATACCAAGAACTAAAATAATCCTATGGAGTCTAACCCCCAAAAAAGAGGTTTACATACCCTATTTATTGAAAAACTTGTCATAAAAAAAAAGGAAACAAAATAAGGAAATAAATTGATGGACGTGGCTTCGATCGACGAGACTAACCTACGGACCGTGGACTGACCTACGGTCTGTAGGTCCCTTACGTGGCTCAATACTTAGACATTTTCTCAGAAGCTGGAACCTTCAATCTCCCAGATACAAACGACGGACCTGCAGGACGGACCGTAGATCGACCTACGGTCCGTGGGTCCCCTTTCGTGGCTCCAGACTTAGAACTTTTCCTCAGGTACTGGAACTCTAAATCTCTGAATCAATCAACGGTTGTGCAGGACGGCCAGTGGGTCGACCTACGGTCCGTCACACTCTTCCGTAGTACCACACCTGGTCAGATTTCCCTGAGGATCAATCCACGCCAGCCCAACGACGGATCGTGACTGGACCTACGGTCAGTAGGTCACTTTTGTGGGTGGCCACGTAACGACCCGAGAGCACCCCCTTGCCGTTACATGCGTATTCGACCTTTCAGAGGTCTCATACAAGCCTTAGAATTCATTCATCGCATAGATCATAAAAGTCACTAAGAATTTAAAAACATTCCTTACAAAGAAGACATTTCATTAAAAATAGCAAGCGGAAGACTTTCTAGACTTTATACATGATGTCTAAAAACCATCTAATACTTGAATACAACAATGGGACTAAGCCCATACAA
This sequence comes from Solanum tuberosum, assembly GCF_000226075.1. Taxonomy (NCBI): domain Eukaryota; kingdom Viridiplantae; phylum Streptophyta; class Magnoliopsida; order Solanales; family Solanaceae; genus Solanum; species Solanum tuberosum. Next base: position 1,076,529 of record NW_006239013.1, on the reverse strand, counting down.
GACTTAAACACAATACTAGAAATACATCAAAAGGAGCATGTAGGGTGTTGTCTCCGAATATATGAGGACTCACCAAGTCTTCATCGTCAACACTTAGAAACCTATCAAGTAGCCATGACATGTCACCATCTCCCAATCCCTACACTTTAGTCAAAAAGGGAAAGAAAGGGGTTAGCACAATTAAGTACTAAGTATGGAGACCATGCAAAAACATTCTTCAACAGACATTTACAAGGAATATATGCTTTCATATCATTTTTTATAAAACCTGCACGTCACAAGTATAAGAGATATAATACAAGTCAACATTTGCATATAAGATCATAGCCAACCATACACATACTCAACATATCCATATCCAACCCATGCTTAACTTTAGAAGAACACATGTCATTTCATTACCATAAGACCTCTACCTAATATAACCTTAAGACACGCTTGAGTGAGACAAGAAGTGACCGCCCATACAACCTTTTCAGGCACAATTAAGGGTTCCTGAAGATTACCTTAGATAAGGATTTTTCCTTTACAACATAACATCAATAGACCAACATTCTTTAAGAAACCACTTAGGACACCTTCAAGCACATAAGTGGACTTTCACATAATAGTCGTTAGACTTTGGGAACTCACTTTAGTATCTTCAAAGCCTACTCCCTAGAATTCCTCTTTAGCATTTATAGAAAGGGCACCATTTCTTAGTTCTAGCCCACTTCACATATTCATGCATTCAGGACTTTAAGTAACAAGAAGAGACACTTTAGTCTACTAATCAAGTCACAACATTATCATTTGAGGACACTTCATAATCCAACATCATCACATATATATATCATGAGAAATCATACTTTAAATCATAATGTTATCCACTTTACATAGGATCATCTCAAGATCACATAAACTCATTCACATCATATCCTCACCATCATGAGAAATCATACTTTAACTCACAATGCTATCCACTTTACATAGGATCATCACAAGATCACATAAACTCATTCACACCATATCTTGATATAAAAGTTTACATATAGCTTCATATAGAACTTTACATATAGCTTCATTTATATATAATAATACAACAAAACAACAATACTCAAATAATGACCTTCATGGCCACATTTATAATTCAAAATCAACAAGCAACACTTCCACCAAAGGTGGATCCAACCTAAGAAGCAATTATAGCAATATTAAGAGATCAAGCCATCTTACCACCTTTCCAAGGCCATAAGGCACAATTCTCAATTCCATGCCACTTGTACAATATTCATCAAGTTAGGTCAACTTACCCTCTTTCCATTGCTATCTTCATCATCCTCATATTCCAACAATTAACAATACAATAACAATGATAAGAACAACATTCAACTATACAAGCTAAGCTAAACAATATCCAATAACCAACATAAAGCCTAAGTCCCAATTTATGACCATTCAAGGCTACGGCCTCACATTATACAATTCAATAACAATTTCCAACAATTCAACATAGCTAAGATCATATAAGAACAGCCCACATCAAACCACTCAAAAATCCTTCATCAATTACTCAAAATCAATAGACCCACTTTAGACCAAATTTAGAGAATTTGAGAAGATATGGGTTCATGAAGATTTCTTTCTTAAAACCATCAATAATCATTAATAACAACATAAAACATCATTTAAAAGGTTTTCATGCAAGAACCCATGTAGGCACATGGTTTGGTGGAGCTAGTCCGCGATGCGGACATGCTCCCTCCAAGCACAACTTCAAGCTGCCTTGGCAGCTTGCTTAGCCAAGGTTGGGGTCCTCCTCGGGGACCCTTAGGGTGGCCCACGGGAGTCGTATCCGAACATTTTGACCTTTAAAACATTTATTAAGACACTAGGTTCACCTCCACTGATTTTAGACTCCAAACAACTCATAAAAACATGAACAATATACTAGAACACACCAACACGTAAAAGACTAGTTTCCGAACGTCTTGGTCGTCCCTTGATGTTTGACTTCCAAACTCTTTAAACTGACTAAAAAGGCTATTATCCATTATTTTAACAAGTTATTAATGTATAAAACCCATGTGAGGCTCTACTTTATCCTACTTCATTTTGAGGGGTGTTACAGGCTACTTCTACAGAATTTCAGTTGTCTCTCTCTCGACCTCGTCTGAGTCTATTTTCTACAAATATAGCACAATAAACATTACTTCTAACAGAAAATGGCCCTAGACAGACATAACTCTTAACTGAAATGTATTAAAAATACCTAAAACTCACAGTATATCAGTTAGTACAAAAATGTACTAAGAATGGAAGCCATGCATAAAAAAATCCTTAAAACATCCAAAGAGGGACATTTTAGTTGAAACCATGCTATATGCCAATTTTAAACATCATCTTTGAAATAGTTGGAGAATGTAGCTCATAAGACAACTCATGCACAATTCATCATAGCATAATGGATATCATCATAATCACCAGCATAGTCTCCAACAGAACCATAAGGCATATCCCAAACTTCACAAGACATAGTTCACAGACATAGTTAACTACCAAGATCATCTCATCACAATAGACCCATCACATAAGTAACCCTAAGTTATACTCGTACAATGCATAGATAGGATCCCATAATCCTATCTACACTAAGTACCACTTTTAGGCCACCATGCTCATACTTATCATGATTTGGTCTCATCCATAGTCAACAATTATAGACAAGGAAATATTCATGTTCATAGCTTATAACAAGTAAAGTCACCATTAACAACATTCCATATCATACATGCATAAATTCATCTATCTTCATAGTATAAGGAAACCACACCATAACCCATTTCAAAGTCTACTTGTGCAATGTATAAGTGAAGTCCTATATTCCTACCCACACTAAATAGAGCTCATTGAGAAGTCATAAGTATAGTTCATGTTCATGTTCATAATTCATGTAAGGCATACATTAACTCATAATCATCATGTCATAAGATAAACATACCATGCCACTCTCAAAGTCTGCTTGTACAATGAATGAATGAAGTCCCATACCCCCATTCATACTAAGTAGAACCTCTTGAGTAACCATAGTACATAACTCATGTTCTTGTTCTTATTCTTGTTCATGGAAGGAAATGGCCTTAACCGACATAGACCATGTGAGCTACATGGAATCCAGTGTACTTCCCCACACTGAAAAGAGGTGTCCTACTTTCGTAAGGTAGAACTAAATGTATTAGCTTTTAGGTGGATCCACTAGATAAAGACCTATGTGGGCACATAGTTATGGGATAGGGAGATTGCTTCTAGAAACCCCAAACCTATTGCATTGACGAAGGAGCTTCCATCTCAAGAGATTATAATTAGAGAACCTGGCCTATTGTATTGACAAGAGGGCCTCTACCTTATTTTCCATATCCACTCGGTGCTAAGCATTATTTTCCAAAATTAAATGTTTAGTCTTGAATTGAATTTACATGCATGAAGGAGTATCTAGACCCTCCATTCAACACAACTCATAAAATAGCTTACAGATCATGTGTGAGAATGTACTTTCATAGTCCATGTCTTTAAATTAGATTCAATTAGGTGAGAACTAACTTTCAACCTAGAATCATCAATATGTGAGAAAGACTTTCACGTTAAAATCATGTGTTTTCATGAGAATAGGCTTTCAATCAACACAAGAAGATTATCATAGTCCAAGACATTTCATGCATATTCATGTGTAAGGGTATGGGGAGAATGATCTTTCAACAATACCACATTTACACTATAGTCATAGGATCTTAACTTTCTAAGTGAATCATGAGTTCATACACAATTCTTATTAGCATGTACAAACCCTCATAATTTTCCCTCCAAGGGCTATGAATCAAACTCACTCGAACATCTAGAATTACTACATTAGATAAGGGGAATATCATGATTCAATAATGCAATCAACACCTTAGTCACATCATAGTCATGTTCATGCATGGGGTGTGCGTGTGTGATTTTCCTTTCCATGACACATCAACAACCTTATCATCATAGACACTTCATTCTCAGAGTGTTCATATAACATGCACATAATATCACAATCATGCATAATTCTAATATCTTGCATACAAGGATCATAGGTCACATCAAATCAACATATCTAGCATTCATTATATTAGACATGGATATAACCACAATTCAAGTAGTTCATTCATTGCATGCATAAGCTCATGTTCTCATATTGTAGGTCATGTGGGTAAAGTCCTTTCACAATAATACCATATATCATTCAACATGCATAATAGCTTCCTTCTTAAAGCCTCAACATTCATAGCTCATTCATTTTAGCTTTTACCATTTAAGCCTTAGAAGACATCTTCATACTACAAACATTTCTCTCAAGCAATACCTCACATGGTCATCATGTAAACCTAACTCTCAAGGTAAACTAACCACGTGTTTCATTCTTAACCAATTATAGTGATATAGCATGATCCATCATATAAGCCCTAACCTAATTCATTCATATCTACAAGTTTTACTTATAGACTATTCATATTTAGGTTATCTATTCTAAGGCAATTCATAAAAAAGTTCATCAATCTTAGAAGATCACATCTAAACCCTCAATTTATCTCTTTCATGGCATAACACTTGACCAAACCATCTTCACCCTAGAATCTTAGGTTAATCAAGGATACATGTATAATAATACTAAAATCATGTAATTACACCATAAACAATCATTATTTACTCAATTGAGCCAATATACAACAATACCCACACTTAAGATCCAAGTTGGAAACATTGGGGATTTCATGGGTTCTTGAGGGAATTCTTCATAAACCAATAATAATTCATCAATTCAATCATAATTCATCATAAATCAACCATTTAAAACGTTTTGGAAGTGAACCCATGACTTAGATAGAAATCCTAGCTTTTGGGGGAAATTAGAAGCTTTGAAATCAAGTTTTGAAGGGACTCTATGAGTGAAGGCTACCCATAGATGAAAAGCTACCATACAAAGGCTGCTCCTTGAACCCTAAACTTGACCTTGGTCTTGTTCTTCAATGGAGTTTTAGAGAGAGAAATATTTGGAGATGAGGTGGTTTCTATTTTGTGTTTTGGGGATTATGAAGTGTAAAAGGGTAAATTAATAGTTTAAAACCCTTATATAGGTCTAAATAATATAAATAAACAGACTTCACCTCCTAAAAACTAACTTATGAATTTACCATCATGCCTTTCACTTGGTCGGGCTTAGGGTATATTGCAGGTGTGACTCACGCCCACCTGACCCACGGACCGTGAGTGGGCTCACGCCCCATCCTGCAGGTCCGTGGGTGGTGGCTGCAACTCACTTTTCAAGGACTTGACCCACGAGGCGTGGATGGACCTATGCCCCGTAGGTCCCATCCGTAGGTCTCAACCTTTAGGTAGCTTGGGCAGTTTTGGGGAGCTTTGGGGGTTAGACTTTAGGGTCCTCCTCAAGGACCCGTTGGTTAGTCCTTGGGGAGTCGTACCTTGACGTTTAACCCCTAAAACCCTCAACCTAAGCTCGGGGAACCATTTTACAACATAAAACCCCACATCAAACTCAGCACTACACTCGTAAGGCTCTAGTTTCACCTACTACTTTTCCGAGGTATTACATTATCACCCCCTTGGGAACATTCGTCCTCGAATGACATTTCTAAACACCTTACGGAATTAAAGACTCATGACTAGCAGCCCATCATGCATGAAACATCAAAATGCACATAAATAAGGAGGAAACTTCAACTTCAACTAAACACACTCGATGCAACACAAGGTAATAGGAACTACATCCAACAACCCATTCATGCATGAGATTATCATAACTAGTCATGTGCAAGGAGGAACTACCATATCCTAGTCATAACATGCTCAACACACTCTCATGGAGCTCATATGAAATTTACTCTCAAAAAGCATTTTATTCAAGGAGGAATATCTCAACTCCGAACTAAAGCATGTTCATACATTCTTCTGATGAAGTACAATAGACAAGTTATACTCAAAGCACTACAATATGAGGAAAATAATTCACATAAACTCATTTTCTTCCAAAACACAAGTTTTCATGAACATGCATTATATTAGGAAATCATGGGAACACATAAACACACAATAACCTTGTTAGCTAGACACACCATCTCCCCTTTGGGAGTAGGCCTATACAAACTCTTCTAAACATCATATATCACATAATCATAGGAGGAACTACCTTTTTCAATTAAAATCAAGCTCAACATAACAGTATGGAGCCAATAAGCCATTTTATCAAAAACATACAAAGCATGTTCATCAAATCATGTCATGAAGTCAAATATGCCATCATCATACTAAGATGCACAACAATATGACGAACATATAAATCATGAAAAATCATTTTATACTAAACAAGAATTCTCTCAAGAACATGCATAAAGGAGATCATGGAAATTTTCTAAAACACACATGACTCCTAAACATAAAACAAGCCCAAAAAAGAACTCTTGGTCTGAAGCTAGGATAGGAATAGAAGAAAGGGATGAGGATATCAGGACTTTCAATAAATCTTGCTGTCTAAGCATACCATTTCCCCCATTGGGAGTAAGCCCCCTACTAAGACCCCAAATACTACTCCTTTCAATATCATCCCAAAGCATGACCAACACTCATAATAACCTTACCGGGTTCTAAAAACAATAGAGGTCTAACAACCATGCATCCAAACCCTACCAAGGTTAACAAGAGTAACTCTATGGGACAAGGAAATTTATGGAACACATATAACATCCAAGACTCCACAATCATGAAACGAGTCAAGGAGGACATATCATGTTAAGCTAGAGGAGGAATAGAAGGAAATATAAGGATATCGGGATATCTCATTGGCCCTTGGCCTCCCGAATAGCACCTTCAACTAAAACCCTTACTAAAATACCACTCCTCAACATTCTCATGGAAGCACTTCCTTACTTTTCTATTTCTTAACTTGCCGGTCTAAGATCTCAATCGGTACTTCTAATTTAGAGAGGTTCTCATTAAGCAACTCTAGCTCACAAGCAACCTTATCAACATCACTCAAGGTGATTCTAAACCATGGATAATTACACTTCTATCCTATTTTAAAGGAGTCTACTCACTTAACATCTCTAGGCATCACTTAAACCCCCACTATTCATTAAATCCTCCAACACATCATAAAACGTATTGTGGCTAAGCTGGATTCTACCAACAACACACATAACCATAATTGAACCCATTTATACTAAGGACAACATAAAAGTTCATAATGTCCAATTTCTCAAGTCACGAAAGACAAGTACTACCGGAATAAAAGTAAAGCATGAAAGACATATTGGGAGTAATATTAGGAGGACACTTTTGTTCACCTCTAGCTTGAAGAGCATCAGACCTATTTTTTCTTCTTCTCTCTTCCCCTAGCCTTAAGTATCGGGCAATATCTTATTTTGTGCCACTTCCACCACAACCCTAACAATCCTTCGTGCCGGCTAGACACTTACCATCATGCCTTTTCCACACCAAGCACAAGTAGGAAGTATGGGTCTACCATCCTTGCCTAAATTTGGCGTAGACACCCTTTTTTGGTTAAACTTTGGGGAAACTTAGAAAAGTTTTGTCCATAAAACCTTTCTTGAGAGGAATTATCATCATCTAGCCTATGCCTCTTTGTTCCTCTGGACCTCTCTTCAACTTTCTCCCTTTCAAACCATTGAGCATGAATCACAAGACAATCAATATTCATATCATTCGCAAGCATAACCATACTACATTTTTTTCTATCAAGTCAGATACACCCGACACAAACTTACTCATCTTCATCCTAGGGTCGGCCAATATGGATGGAGCATATCTTGACAGCCTAGTGAATACCCGAGCATACTCCTCAACACCCATCCTTCCTTGACAAAGGTTAATAAACTCAAGTATCTTAGCCTCTCTCATCTCTAAAGGACAAAACCTATCAAGGAACCCATTCTTAAATCTTTCCCATTCCATGGATCCCGCCTTTACCGGCCTCACTTCTTTCCATTGACTAAACCACATTTGAGCAACATACTTCAATTGGTAAGCGATCAATTTCGCCTTCTCTACCGGAGTCACTGATTTGATGTATTCGGGCGCTTCATCCAATACTAAGTGTCCATGGTCGTTCAAAAGTAATATAACCCAACTAGTGAGTTGGGGTCGAGTCTTAAGGGAGCGGTTTGTAACTGAAAATCAATGGAAAAGAAAAAATGTGTTCAAGTTAATCATAGCTATAGACATTTACGAAGAAAAATATGATAAATTAAAGGGTGACATAAGTGTCAATTATCAAAGGGGGTTTTGTAAGCAATTATCAACTAAAATGACTACTAAAACGAAAATGCAAATATGGAGATGGGATTCTTGGGATGTGATAGGAATATGGGCTAAAATAAACAACCGGGTAAACGCTATTTATAGTTGCTGTAAATTGGTAACTAGGCTAGACTTTAGTGGGCGGTAAATTTTCTCTCAAACATTTTACCCCGAATCAAATCGGTTTATCTTGAACACCGATAAGCGGCAATGAAGCGCAGCCTTCGCCTTAGTCCATTCACTCTCTCGAGCTGAATGTGTGGGAGAGGGTTTAGCATTCACTCTCTCGAGCTAAATCCATGATAACCCAATAACCACAGACTATCGATTCAGTAGTTTTGGTTTTACAACCTCTCTCTCGAGCAAGTCAAAAACACGAAGATAAAATTGTATTTGCAACTACAACCCCATTAAATTCAAACACAACTACTGAACCATATCACCTTTAAACAACAAAATAACTATCTATAAGCAATACCCAACAGTAAATTTAACCCATATTCACATAATCACACCGCAATAATTGGGGTTTTAGCCAGACATAGTAAAGAGATAGAAATCAATACCAAAAAGTGTTTCCCTCAAATGGGTACGATAAATATTGTCTTTACACACGTCAAGGATGAAGAATCTTCAATACCCACTTCTAGTTGCTTAGAAAATGGAAATCTTCAACTCTTCAAACCTAAGGAAAATTGTCTCCAAAAACTAAGTTCTAAAACTGAGTAATTCTAAAAGTGAGTTCTGAAATGTAAAACTTGATACTAAACTAAAAATTAAAGCATGTATTTATAGTTGTCAAAAAATGTGTTACGAAGGATCACTCGGTGCAGTTGGTCGAGATCGCCGATCCACTCGATGATCCATATTTTGGTCTGGTTCATCGTCTTTCTGCAATGTCCTTCAGCAACTTCAAGTTCTGTAACATTGGGCGATGGATTACTGCATCGCGGAATCGTTCGGCAACTCGCTGACTGCTTATTTATCTCACCGACTCAATTTTCTCATTCAGAGCTTGGCACACTAGAACATTAGGCGAGACCATAGCCCTTCGTTGACTCGCCTAATGGCTTAGGCGATCCTCAGGCTGTATGTTCTTCGTTCTTTTCAGCTGTCTTGTTCCTTTCTGCCTAATAGTGTCCATGCTTAGTCTTTAACTCAAATACCTAAAACTCAAGGGTTTTCATCAGTTATTGAGACAAAATATGCATTTGAAGACAGTAAATCTATCAAAATAAAGCCCTAAAAAGTCCAAATTGTGGACTCATCAACACCCCCAACTTAAACTTTTGCTTGTCCTCAAGTAAAACTCAAGTTCAGCAGTTCAAAAAGGTTGTCTCAAACAATGCTACACAAGACTCAATCATGAATGCACACAAAAAGTCTCAACTTACTTGTGCAAGGATCAATTGTGCACTCAAAGATTCCAAGTTGTGACTCACCATTACCAAAGAATCTCAAGCTCACTATACTTGCTTCAAACACATGTTCAAGCTCAACAAAGGTATTCAAATGCCCTCACAAAAATAATGATTTCATATTCACTCAATGGTTCAATCAATTAATGTTCCGAAATCAAGATCAACACTCACACTCACAAAGATAAACGCAATGCATGATTTCACCCATAGGTTTGCCCTTATTTTCCAATTGACTTTTGCTTCAGCTCATTCAATATCAAAAAGGTCTTTTCAAGGCTTGTAATAGGGCTGAGTGTAATGGTATAATCATTTAGGATTATAGGCTGAAAATCCTCATGAAATGTGATGTTAACAACACCTTCTTTCCTTCTCTTTATCAATTTCATTCAAGCTCAAAAGTCACCTCTTATTCATCTTCCATGAGTCATTGGGAACCCCATTTTCTTTGTATTTTCACAACTTTATTTCACTACTTTTTCTTTCTTTTTCTTTTTCAATCTCTTCTTCTTTTTCTCTTTTTTTATATGGAAGGGTTCCATTTTTTCTTAAAACATGGGCACAAGGGACTTCTTTGCATTTACTTGATTTGCCTTCTCTTTTCACCACACCCCTAACTTAGGCTTTTGGCCTAAGTTGGCTATTCAAACAAACCACAGATCATGACGATTATGGGTAATGAGTCAATAAAAGGTAGCAAAGTTATCAAGTTCCTTCCAAGAAAAGGTTTAGGCTCAAAGGGTGCTCAAAAGAGGTTCACACACTCACAAACTAAGCCACAAAAGAGGTATAATTTCAAATTGGTTCACACTCTTTAAAATTGCCTAAGATCATCTCAAGAAATTGCATCACTTAGTCAATCGGACCAACGAAGCAAATTCTAGGTGTCATCACACATGGTTTACGGTAAGCTCATCACACAAGGCATTGTCACCAAAGTCAAACAAGACTCCACACTTTCGCTAGTGTTCAATGATCATCACAAGAGACTCAATTTGATACTTGGCTAGTCACAACGAGATGCAAGGAGTTCATATATTGTCTATGCAACTTCAATTGACCTCGTTGTAGCCGCGCATTCATTTTTGTTCAATGATGAGCACTATTCAAGTCATCGGTATTGATCAAAACTGATACTCAAATTTGCAAGAGAACAGCCACATTCAACACATACAAGAGGTGGCAAAAAAATTTGAAAGGGTCAAAAATCATTTACAATTAAAAGCAAGGAGCCACAAGCTCAAACCTTTCACAAAAAGCAGTGTCAACATAATTATAGACTTCAACCCAAATATATGAACAAAATGGAGTCACAAAAGATGGGCCTCACCCCACCACAATTAAAAACATTTGTCCTCAAATGTGAAAAAAAAATCCACTAGTCAAAATAAAGTAAGGCAAAAATGGAGGTAAAGAGAGGGTCATGTCTACACAATCTCTTCATTCGTTTGGGCCTCAGTGCCCGATGCATCACTCTGAGTCTAAGCATTAGTGCTTGGGATCACCTCAGGAGGAACGGCAGTGCGAGATCCACTAGGGGTTGTCACGTACGAGTCCTCCAGAAAGAGATGCACAGCTGCACAGAATCCCTGGTCCCACGAAGGAACATTAGGATCTCTGATAGTGGTCTTCTTGTCAGAAGTGGACCTTTTTCCCTTGCCTTCCCCACCCATTGTGAGAAGTTTCGTTGCTTTGCCTCTGGATATAGCTGCATCCTCATTTATTGTAATCCCCTTAGTCTTCTCTTGGGGTGGTATTATTCTTCAGCTGCTTTTGATTTAGTCATGTCTGCAAACCCTCGAGGAGAAGTTAGGAAATATCCAAACAAACGAACAGAGAATTAGGCGCAGACAGACTCACCGAAACAGTTGGCGGGTCACCAAATTACTTCGGGGAACTTGGTTAGCCCACCGAAAGTTAGAGTGTAAGAAGGGTTCAGGGGTGCAGTCAAAAGGCAATCAAGAAGACTTTCGGCGACCTTAGGCTTCTCGCCAAAAGTTACAAACTCCAACAACACATTTAGCATGAAATTAAAGGCGAGATGGGGACACTAGGTGAACTGCCGAGTCGTTCGGCGATCTCGACCCAGCTCACCAAATGACCCAACGTGCCTACTTTCAACCCAACTTCTCGAATTCAACCCCGTAACCCCCGAAAACAAAATCAACGGATGCTCTAGTAAAATTAAATTAGGCCCTACTAAACCCAAGCATAACCCCATGAAATTTACTTAATTTTCAGCACAAGACTACGGGATTTCGACAATCAAAACATTACGGGCAAGATTATCAACTTAAATCAGGTATATACGAAAACAATTATGATTAGAGACGCCCAGCACACATCACTAAGATAAGATCATTGCAAATGATTACAAAATTCTAAAAATAAACTCGGGGTTCAGAAAACCAACCTTTAATGCCGATTAAATAAAGACTGAAGTGCTAGGTGGCAAAGTACTCTCAATCCGAGCACAAATCAACGACTAGATTACTAAGAAAAAGCACAAAATATAGAAACTAGAGTGCGGGTGTTAGTTTGGGAATATAAAAAGTGAGGGAAAATAAAAGAGTTGGAAGTTTAAACCTTTGGCCTTTTAAAAACCGTCTGTTCTCTCCCATTCGACGACATTAGTCATGCTCGCCGAACCACTCGGCGACACGCCGAGTGGTCGTTTACCTCGCTGAGTTTTATAGGACTTCCAGTTAATTTGGAGGTCCAAATGGCGGATTAGATCGGGATCGCCGACTAGGTCGGCGATTCGCCAAGTTGCTCCTGGGCTCGCCGAGTTTTACAGACTCCAATTTAAATTTGTCTTGAGTCCAATGGCGGTCCAAGTCAGTATCGCCGACCTCTTCGGTATGCGCCGACTGGACTATTGGCTCGCCAACCTGCACTTTTCAAACACCTTCCTACACCTCAATCTGCACAATCAACACACCATTATTTCTAAAATAAAAATAAAGCGATAGAAGGGTCTTGGGTTGCCTCCCAAGCAGCGCCTTAGTTAACGTCATGGCACGATGCAACTCCCCACTTAAGTTCGATTAGTGGGGTCTGCGTCATTTTCATAAGGCCACCCCTCTTGCTTCTTCATCTGTCGACGCTCGTGGGGGGAATGTACATGTCCTTCTTTTTGGACAGTACCCCGAAATACATGAACTTTTGGGCCAAGACATTTTGCTCACCCAACAAAGTTGTCAAGTCCTGGTCCTTATCTTTCTCTATCTTCTCCTTATTGGTTTTGGCCACACAAACAAGGAGTTGGGCTGCGGCCTCATAAGAATGTCGCATCAAACAGCCCGAAGAGAGTTGGTCGGCCATTATTCTATTTTCAGGGCCAAGACCCTGATAGAAACATTCCAGAAGCATATTATCTGGAATTCCATGAGTTGGGCATTATTGCAATAGGGTCTTAAACCTATGCCACAACTCATAAATGGACTCACCCTTCAATTGTCTGAAATTTAGGATGTTATCCCTAAGAATAATCAATCTCAATGGAGGGTGATCCATTGGGTCACTATTGCTACCAAATATGCTCCATTTTTTCTCCTCAAAACAACAACAAACAAACCAAAACTAAAAATTAAGTAAGTTTCACTATAACTAACAAGAACAAAATTTAACTTAACTAAAAATTCTCAAATAACACCACTCCCGGAAGTGGCACCATTTTGATTTGACTTATCCGGGCGCTTCATCCAATACTTAGCGTCCACGGTCGTTCAATAGTAATATAACTCAACTAGTGAGTTGGGGTCGAGTCCCAAGGGAGGGGTTTGTAAGTGAGAATCAATATAAAAGAAAAAATGTGTTCAAGTTAATCATAGTTAAAGACATTTATGAAGAAAAACATAATAAATTAAAGGGTGACACAAGTGTCAATTATCAAAGGGGGTTTTGTAAGCAATTATCAACTAAAATGAAAATGTAAATATAGAGACGAGATTCTTGGGATATGATAGGAATATGGGCTAAAATAAACAACCGATTAAACGCTGTATATAGTAAATCGTTGTAAACTGGTAACTAGGCTAGACTTTAGTGGGGGTAAATTTTCTCTCGAACAATTTACCCCGAATCAAATTGGTTTATCTTGAACACCGATAAGCGGCAATGAAGCGCAGCATTCGCCTTAGTCCATTCACTCTCTCGAGCTAAATGTGTGGGAGAGGGTTTAGGATTCACTCTCTCGAGCTGAACTCACGACAACCCAATAACCACAAACTATCGATTCAGTAGTTTTGGTTTTACAACCTCTCTCTCGAGCAAGTCAAAAACATGAAGATAAAATTGTATTTGTAACTACAACCCCATTAAATTCAAATACAAATACTGAGCGAAATCACCTTTAAATAGTAAAAAAACTATCTATAAGCAATACCCAGCAGTAAATTCAACCCATATTCACATAATCACACCCCAAGAATTGGAGTTTTAGCCAGGCATAGTAAAGAGATAGAAATCGATACCGAAAAGTGTTTCCATCAAATGGGTACGATAAATATTGTCTTTACAAACGTCAAGGATGAAGAATCTTCAATACCCACTTCTAATTGCTTAGAAAATGGAAATCTTCAAGTCTTCAAAGCTAAGGAAAATTGTCACCAAAAACTAAGTTCTAAAATTGAGTTCTGAAATGAAAACTTGATACTTAACTAAACATTCGAACATGTATTTTTAGTTGTCAAAAAATGTGTTGTTAAGGATCACGCGGCACAGTTAGTCAGGATCGCCGATCCACTCGGTGATCCGCCCTTTGGTCTGGTTCATTGCCTTTCTGCATTGTCCTTCAGCAACTTCAAGTTCTGTAACATTGGGCGATGGAGTACTGCATCGCGGAATCGTTCGGCGACTCGCCGACTGCTCTTTTATCTCGCCGACTCAATTTTCTCCTTCAGATTTTGGCACACTGGAACATTAGGGGAGACCATAGCCCTTCGATGACTCGCCTAATGGCTTAGGCAATCCTCAGGCTGTCTGTTCTTCGTTCTTTTCAGTTGTCTTGTTCCTTTCTGCCTAATAGTGTCCATGCTTAGTCTCTAACTCTAAATACCTAAAACTCAAGGGTTTTCATCAGTTATTAAGACAAAATATGCATTTGAGTACACTAAATCTATCAAAATAAAGCCCTAAAAGAGTACAAATCATGGACTCATCAGTCACTCCCACAAAGTTCAACAACCTAAAGATCTTATCTATAAACTTTATAGGATCTTCCTCAATCTCTGACCCATAGAATTCCAGAATTTCTATCCCGACTTGAGTCAACAATTGAAAACCATACTTAATTTTATCATTGGACACATTCTCCCCTATAGGGACAATTAGAGCTTGGGGAAGAGCTTGGAGGGGAACCTCTTGCTCCACATTGTTTTCCTCAATCCTTTCAATGTAAGCCCTTGAAGTGGTCAAATCCTGAAAACCATAAGGCACACATTAGGAGAAAGACAGAATAAAGCTAAACTCTATGGCATAACTTAGAGAATGAAGAAGTGAAGTTTTCCTAACATCTTATAGTCTCCTATTCATAAATGTGGCGCGCTTCACATTTATGAAGATGACTCTACTAGATTTGGTTTGAGACATCCTAAAACCATCCCAAAATCTTGTGCTCTGATACCATGTTTTTCATGACCCAAGGCTACCCCCTAGATGTGAAACAGCGTACAAGACTCTAAAAGGCCTCATACAAGCCTCATATCATAACATAACATAAGAACATAGGAAAAAGTGTGGAAATTTAAAACTTTTCTTTACAATTGAGAGGGAGTCTACAACTCTATGTCTCAAACATCTATAACACTTGAATACAATCTTAGGGACACAGCCGTTTCAAAAGTCTAAAATATAAAAGAAAGACCTAAAGGAAAATGTGGGTTTGTCCTCGAAGCTATGAGGACTCACCAAATATTCAACTTCTTGCTCCTTAGAAACCTATCTTCCAAGAATTGAACTACAGTTCCCAAACCCTACACTTTGTGAAAAATATAGAAGAAATATGGGTTAGCACAAAAATGTACTAAGTATGGAAGCCATGCATAAAAAAATCCTTAAAACATGCAAAAAGGGACATTTTAGTTGAAACAATGCTATATAATTTTAAACATCATCTTTGAAATAGTTGGAGAATGTAGCTCATATGACAACTCATGCACAATTCATCATAGCATAAATCATCATAATCACCAGCATAGTCTCCAACACAACCATAAGGCATATCTCAATCTTCACAAGACATAGTTCACACACATAGTTAACTACCAAGATCATCTCATCATAACAGAACCATCACATAAGTAACCCTAAGTTATACTCGTGCAATGCATAGATAGGATCCCATAAACCTATCTACACTAAGTACCATTTTTAGGCCACCATGCTCATACTTATCATGATTTGGTCTCATCCATAGTCAACAATTATAGACAAGGAAACATTCATGTTCATAACTTATAACAAGTAAAGTCACTATTAACAACATTCCATATCATACATGCATAAATTCATCTATCTTCATAGTATAAGGAAACCACACCATAACCCCTTTCAAAGTCTACTTGTGCAATATATAAGTGAAGTCCCATACCCCCACCCATACTAAGTAGAGCTCATTGAGAAGTCATGAGTATAGTTCATGTTCATGTTCATAATATGTAAAACATACATTAACTCATAATCATCATGTCATAAGAGAAACATACCACACCCACTCTCAAAGCCTACTTGTGCAATACATGAATAAAGTCCCATACCCCCATTCATACTAAGTAGAACCTCTTGAGGAACCATAGTACATAACTCATGTTCTTGTTCTTACTCTTGTTCATGGAGGGAAATAGCCTTAACCGACATAGACCATGTGAGCTACATGGAATCTGGTGTACTGCCCCACACCAAAAAGAGGTGTCTTACTTGCCTAAGGTAGAACTAAATATATAAGCTTTTAGGTGGATCCACTAGCTAAAGACCTATGTGAGCACATAGTTATTGGATAGGGAGATTGCTTCTAGAAACCCCAAACCTATTGCATTGACGGGGGAGCTTCCATCTCATGAGATTATCTTAGAGAACCCAGCCTATTGTATTGACGGGAGGGCCTCTACCTCATTTTTCATATCCACTTGGTGCTAAGCATTATTTCCTAAAATTACATGTTTAGTCTTGAATTTACATGCATTAAGGAGTATCTAGACCCTCCATCCAACACAGCTCATAAAATAGCTCATAGATCATGCGTGAGAATGTACTTTCATAGTCCATGTCTTTAAGTTAGATTCAATTAGGTGAGAACTAACTTTCAACCTAGAATCATCAATATGTGAGGAATACTTTCACATTAAAATCATGTGTTTTCATGAGAATAGACTTTCAATCACACAAAAAGATTATCATAGTCCTACACATTTCATGCATAGTCATGTGTAAGGGTATGGGGAGAATGATCTTTCAACAATACCACAATTACACAATAGTCATAGGATCTTAACTTTCTAAGTGAATCATGAGTTCATACACAATTCTTATCAACATGTACAAACCCTCATAATTTTCCCTCCAAGGGCTATGAATCAAACTCAACCCAAACATCTAGAATTACTACATTAGATAAGGGGAATATCATGATTCAATAATACAATCAACACCTTAGTCACATCATAGTCATGTTCATGCATGGGTGTGCGTCTGATTTTCCTTTCCATAACACATCAACAACCTTATCATTATAGACACTTCATTCTCAACGTGGTCATATAACATGCACAGAATATCAAAACCATGCATAATTCTCATATCTTGCATACAAGGATCATAGGTCACATCAAATCAACATATCTAGCATTCATTATATTAGACATGGATATAACCACAATTCAAGTAGTTCATTCATTGCATGCATAAGCTTATGTTCTCATATTGTAGGTCATGTGGGTAGAGTCCTTCCACAATAATACCATATATCATTCACCATGCATAATAGCTTCCTTCTTAAAGTCTCAACATTCATAGCTCATTCATTTTAGCTTTTATCATTTAAGCCTTAGAAGCCATATTCATACTTCAAGCATTACTCTCAATCAATACCTCACATGGTCATCATGTAAGCCTAACTCTAAAGGTAAAATAACCACATGTTTCATTCTGAACCAATTATAGTCATATAGCATCAAGTAAACTCAATCTCAATACTACTCAACCATGATCCATCATATAAGCCCTAACCTAATTCATTCATGTCTACAAGCTTTACTGATAAGCAATTAATATTTAGGTCATCTATTCTAAGGCAATTCATAAAAAAGTTCATCAATCTTAGAAGGTCACATCTAAACCATCAATTTGTCTCTTTCATGGCATAACATGTGACCATACCAATTTCACCCTAGAATCTTAGGTTAATCAAGGATACATGTATAATCATACTAAAATCATGTAATTACACCATAAACAATCATTGTTTACTCAATTGAGCCAATATACAATAATACCCACAGTTAAGATCCAAGTTGGAAACACTGGGGATTTCATGGGTTCTTGGGGGAATTCATCATAAACCAACAATAATTCATCAATTCAATCATAATCCATCATAAATCAACCATTGAAAACATTTTGGAAGTGAACCCATGATTTAGATTGAAACCCTAGCTTTTGGGGGAAATTGGAAGCTTTGAAATCAAGTTTTGAAGAGACTCTATGGGTGAAGGCTACCCATAGATGAAAAGCTACCATACCTTATGAAGATTTTCTCACGAAATTGAAGATAAAAGGCTGCTCCTTGAACCCTAAACTTGACCTTGTTCTTGTTCTTCAATGGAGTTATAGAGAGAGAAATATTTGGAGATGAAGTGGTTTCTATTTTGTGTTTTGGGGATTATCAAGTGTAAAAGGGTAAATTAATAGTTTAAAAACCCTTATATAGGTCTAAATAATCTAAATAAACCGACTTCACCTCCTAAAAGCTAACCTATGAATTTACATCATGCCCCTCACTTGGTCGAGCTTGGGGCAGATTGCAGGTGTGACTCATGCCCACCTGATCCACGGACCGTGAATGGACTAACGCTCCGTACTACAGGTCCGTGGGTGGTGGCTGCAATTCACTTTTCTAGGCCTTGACCCACGATTCGTGGATGAACCTACGCCCCGTAGATCTCATCCCTAGGTCTCAACCTTTAGGCAACTTGGGAAGTTTTAGGAGCTTTGGGGGTTAGGCTTTAGGGTCTTTCTCAAGGACCCCTTGGTTGGTCCTTTGGGAGTCGTAGCTTGACGTTTAACGGTAAACCCCTCAACCTAAGCTCAGGGAACCATTTTACAACATAAAACCCCACATCAAACTCAATAACACACTCGTAAAGCTCTAGTTTCACCTACTAGTTTTCCAAGTTGTTACAGAAATGGGATGATTTAGTCATTTGATCTACAATCACCCAAGTGAAATCATGTTGTCTGTGAGACCGTGGTAAACTAGTACTGAAATCCATATTGATCATCTCCCACTTCCATTTCGGAAGATCTATATTTTGAGCCATACCACCGGGCCTCTCGTAATCTACCTTGACTTGTTGGCAATTCGAACACTTAGCAATGAACTCTGCATAGCCCCTCTTCATGCTACTCCACCAATAGACTTCTCTCAAGTTGCGATACATCTTTGTGGAACCCGGATGGATAGAGTATCTGGAGCTATGAGCTTCCTGCATGATCCTCTTTTGAAGTTCATCCACCTTTGGTACACACAATCTACCTTGATACCTCAACACTCCATCTCCCCCTTGTTCAAAAGCCATCACTTTCTGCTTATGAAAATTTGCCTTTAATTCTAGAAAAATAGGGTCTTGATCTTGTTTTTCTTTCACTTCGGACACTAGTGATGATTCAGCCTCATTCATCACCACCACTCCTCTTTCATTGGAATCCATTAACCGGAGTCCCAATCGTGCAAGTTTGTGCACATCTTTGGCTAACTCTTTCTTGTCTTCATCAACATGGGAAGTACTACCCATAGACAACCTGTTTAATACATCAGCAACAACATTAGCCTTACCTGGGTGATAGAGAATGCTCATGTCATAATCCTTGAGTGACTCCAACCACATCCTCTACTGAGATTAAGCTCTTTTTGACTGAATACATACTGAAGACTCTTGTGATCGGTGAACACATCTATATGAACACCATAAAGATAGTGATGCCATATTTTCAAAGAAAAACTACATCAGCCAACTCTCGTGAACCTTAAGATGTCTAGAGGCATAAGTTATAACATTGCCATTTTACATCAATACACAACCCAGTCCAACTCTGGAGGCATCACATTACACAATAAAACCTTGTGTACCTTCTAGTACGGTCAACACTGGGGAAGTAGTCAACCTAGTTTTCAATTCCTGAAAACTTTTCTCACAAGCTTGAGAACATTGAAACTTAATTATTTTATGAGTCAACTTGGTCAATGGGGATAAAATAGATGATAACCCCTCGACAAATCTTCTATAATAACCAGCCAATCCCAAGAAACTCCTAATATCAATTGGATATATGGGTCTAGGCCAGTTTTGCACTGCCTCAATCTTTTGAGTGTCAACTCGAATCTCATCACCAGAAACAATGTGGCCTAAGAATGCCACAAACTCAAGCCAAAATTCACATTTAGAGAATTTAGCATACAACTCTCTATCCTTGAGAGTTTTCAAGAACTACTCTGAGATGACTAGCATGATCTTCCTCATTCCTCGAATAGATTAGAATGTCATCAATGAATACGATAACAAATATATAAAGATAAGGCTTAAACACTATGTTCATAAGATCCATAAATGTTATAGGAGAATTAGTTAGGCCAAAAGACATGACTAGAAACTCATAATGACCATAACGGGTCCTGAATGTTGTCTTAGGAATATCACTCTCCCTTACTCTTAACTGATGATAGCCAAATCTGAGGTCTATCTTAGAAAAACAGGTGGCACCCTGAAGTTGATCGAAAAGATCATCAATTCTCGGAAGAGGATACTTATTCTTGATAGTAACCTTGTTCAAATGACGGTAATCTATACACATTCTAAGAGAATCATATTTCTTCCTCACAAATAAGACCGGAGGTCCCTAAGGTGAGACAGTTGTTCGAATGAAACCTTTCTCAAGAATGTCTTTTAACTGCTCTTTTAACTCTTTCAACTCAGTTGAACAATTCTATATGGTGGAATAGAGATAGGTTGAGTATCAGGAAGGACATCTACACCGAAGTCTATTTATATCTCAGTAAGGACTCCAGGAAGATCATCTGGAAAGACCTTTGGAAACTCACTCACAACTGGAACTAACTGAATAGGTGGTGTCTCAACACTTGAGTCATTAACTCGGACTAAGTGATACATGCACCCATTGGAAACTAACTTTCTCGCCTTAAGGTACAAAATAAAATGACCCTTAGGCACTACTGAACTACTCCTCCATTTTATAACTAGCTCATTAGGAAACTGGAACTTAACTACTCAAGTTGTAACACCTTAGACTCAAAACGAAGAAAATCCTAGTTTTCAGAAAATCTGGTACGAGTACCAACGAAACCACCCACGGACCATAGGTGGGACCATGGACCATAGGTGGGATTCCATCATTAAGGCCCAAGTCTTAATAGTCTCTGATTCCACCCATGGTAGACCAGTACGGTCTATGGTTGGACCGTAGGTGAGGGACAGTAGCCAATTAGAGGAAAATTGTTGTTAGGTCAACTTCAAATGCTCATAACCCTTAGCACAAAAATAATTAGGTGGCCCATGACCTACAGATAATTGAATCCTCTTTCCAACGCCACCAAGTTTGCTAAAATCCCATCTCTGAGTAAAGAGTTATGCCCGTTTCAGTGAAGCCCTGTCGGGCAGACTTGACTGACGAACCCAAACGAAGGCTGGTGGTCACACGACGGACCGTCGTTCCTTCCGTGGATGGGCTTCGTCAGAATTAAGTTAGGGTCATTTTGGTCCTTTCCCCTATGCGTTGGGCACCTAAACTACATCGTTTAACCCCTAAACTACGTTGTTTTACTCAGATTAAGCATAATAACCTAGTTAGAACATAACTAAAACCTTTATTCACTAAAAATTCAACAAACTATAGAAAATAGAGAAGAAGAAGTCGACCAATCCCTCTCAAATAACGCAACAAGTTTTCTTCAGTTCCAGCCCCGAAATTGAAAGATTTCTCCGTGAATTTCATCACCAGGTATGTGGGATTTCACTGGTGGATTCCTTTCATCCACTAGGTCCCTAGAATTCAATCAGATTCTTGATTCCATTTACCTTGTTTAGATCTAGGGTTTCTAAAACCTTAGTTATTAGTTGTGAATTAGCTTAGAGTATTCCTAATAATATTATCATATTTTTTGTGGAATCGTTGTTTAGTTCTGTGCATGAAACTTAGAACCATAGTTGTGTAGATTCTCTTAGTTCATGAATTACACATGCTAGGTCAGTTAAATAGATATACATGCTCCAGTTTTGAACGTCACATTATCAGTATATTTCAGCATGAACCCTATTTTGAATTATAAATCTTGAGAAGCTTTTTAAAGCCAACACGTGAGTTCTTAAACTGAGTTTTGAGAAAATAAAGATGAGTTTTGAGAAAAGAGTTTTCTAAAACATGATTAATATGACGATCGATTATGCCATCAATGTATGAGCAGTATGGTATCTAGATATACCATCAATGTTTATGCAGTATGACTTCCAGAATCATCAATGATCATATTATAATGTGATTTTGAATTGTTTTTTAGAAAGAGTTTTTCAAAGTATGAGTATCTACATGTCAGTATTTTGAGTTATTCAGTATTTCAGTCATAATGTATCATATACATATTCCAGTTGGGAGTAGACTTAGACCAAGTTGGACTAGGGTTCAGTGTACCCTCATAGTCCTAGAACTACATGCCCCCGTAGGTTAAGTCCCCTCTGTTGGGCATCAGTTTTAATGATCACGCCAGCCATGCCTCTATACCCCTTAGGGCTGACAAGGGGACCGAGTCGGACCGCCCCGGCCCGCAACCGGTTTGAGAACCGTCTCGCCGGACCCGATCCCGTCTATTCTCGCAGGTTGGGGGAACTATGGGATAGGGGACCGGTTAGGGGCCGGTTCACCCTTTGGTCCCGGCCCGGTTGAACCGGCCGGTTTTCGTGGAATCCCCTTTGATTTATTTTTAAATTGTTTGAATTGTATCCGTTGCCAGCCATTGGTCTCAATCTTAAGTCTCAAATCTCAATATTTTATTTCATTTAAGTCTCATATTATATCATAATACATATATTTCAATTCTAAATTTTCATATTATATCATAATATATGTAATTCTCATATTTGCTATCAAGTATTGGAGTTCCAAATTACAAGTTACAACAAACTACAAGCTTCAAAAATCGGTTTAATGTCTGCTATTAACGTAGACGTTTGGTACATTCATTTCATAATATTTATATTTTATTTTTCGTCTTTAATTTTTGTGTTATTATTATTTTTATAATACACTTTACATATAATTAAATGAGTTCTAGCAAAAGAGATACCGGTAAAGGAAAAGAGAAAGAACCAAGTGCCATTAGTAAATTATTTAATTTTAATAAAAAAAGTAGTAATAAGAGTAAATGTGGTAGTACTTCTTCTAAATCGATGTCTAGAGTTAGATTTAATACAAATGATTCTACTTATGTTGATGATACTTCTTATGATATTGATTCAAATGTTCAACTCGATCATGAAAGTTTAGAACGACGTTATGGTGATATTAATCCTAATCTTGATGAATATTCAGGTGAAGAAGTAGAAGTTGATCCGGGAGAAGAATATTTATAAGATTCACGTACTAGTCCGGTGACAGAAGTTCCAACTGAAACTACAAATCCAACAGAGAAAAATTGTGGATGCCCACCCCTTATACCTCCTACAAGGGAGAAGGTGAAGTATCAACGCCCTAAAACTTCTATTGTATCGTAATTTATGACTTTAGATAAGGAAAACTCTATTGATATTTGTAATAAGTGTAAGCAACCTTTTAAACATAGACAAGGTGGGGGTCAAGGTGGGATGGGGGGCTTAAATAGACATTTGTTATCTTGTGTGACAATTGAATATAAAGAAGCTAAAGCATTAGCCGATAGGAAAAAATCTGTTTGTGGTTTGCCTTATAGTTTTCCTTTACATCCCGGTTTTATTGAATATATTCAACAAACTTATAATCCTAATTATAGAGGTTTTTCAAGAAATACTGTTAAATCTGATGTTTTTGTATATCAAGGTAAACATTATCAATATCTTTGTTGTATATTTAGCATATTAGATTATAGAGTGTCTTTAACTTCGAACATGGATCGTAGTGTTAATGAACATGATTATTTAACTGTTACAGCACATTGGATTGATTATAACTGGAATTTGCAAAAAAGAATCTTAAGTTATAAAGAATGTGTAGAGAAAAAAACTGGTGCATATTTAGCTTCAAATATTTTGAGTGTTTTAGATTATTACATGCTTATAGATAAAGTAATGTATGTCGCATTAGATAATGCATCTCATAATACAAACGCTGCTAGTATGTTAAAATTTAGATTATGTCCAATTGATGTTAATGTTTTTCATGTTAGATGTGTTGCACATGTATTAAATTTAGTTGTACAAGATGGTATTTCATTATTTGATTGTGGTTGTATGAAAATTGAATATGATGTTGCCTGGATTTTTATGCTCATAGATCTGCTAGAATTAGGGAATTTAATGAGCGTTGTGTACTATGTGATTTGCCACCAAGAAAATTCCAAGACATATTAAAACAAGGTGGAATTCTTTTTACGAAATGCTTTCAGTTGCTTATGAATATAAAGGACCCGTACAAATGGTGTTTAATGCTCATAATGCTGACCCATTAGATAGAAATTTGTGAAGAAGATGGGGAAGAAACTAATGAACTATTAGGATTTTTAAGACTTTTTTACGATGCTACAACCATGTTTTCTGGAATTTATTGTCCTACTATTTCATCAGTATTAATAAATATTTGTGCTATTTCAATTCAATTTTCTAAATACAAAAAAATTAAAAAATTTAGAGTTGCAATTGAAGGTATGATTGAAATATTTTAAGAATATTTTTTTCCTATTCCTCAAATTTATTTAACTGCTACTTTACTTCATCCTGACTATAAATTACGAGGTGAGCTAGGACTTGTTGACACTTTTTATGATACTTTAGAAATTTTACCGGAAGAAATTCCAACTTGTGAAATGTGTAAATCTAGCATAAAAGTATAAGCAAAAATTTTGTATGAAAAATATAGAACTATAGGAAATACTCAAGGATAAGTTGGTCAAACTTCTAATCCTCGGAGTAAAGCTCGAATTTCAAGTTATAAGCGAGGTTTTCTTGGTCTTAATTCTACTAACTGTGATGATTTTGAAGAATATCTTAATCAATCTTTAGAAACAGTGGAAGACAAAGATGGCAATGAAGATTTATTAGCATGGTGGAGGAGGCGGAGCTTTGCATTTCCAATTTTGAGCACAATGGTTCGTGATGTTCTAGCTATTCAAGCTTCATCAGTTGCATCGGAGGCTGCTTTTAGTGTGGCAAGGTTTCAAATTGGCGATCATAGACATTTCATTGGAGGAAGAAAGTTTGGAAACATCAGTTTTATTTAGAGACTGGGTCAACGCCGAGAGGAGGAGTCATAATTTGCCAAGGTTAAGTTTCAAACAAGAAGCTTGGATTAATGCGGTAATTGGATCTAGTGATGATGAATTAGAGTCACAAGAGTTTCTAGCAAGTTTGCCAACACCGGAGGATGTCACCATCGATATGATTCGACAATTAGAATTGGATTTTAAAGGAGAACACAGATATTAGATTACATGCGAGAACTAATTGAAACAGAACCCTTCCTAGAAAGTGGCTGCGTAAATTAGTTACTCATCTAATATTTGTAACAAATATTAGTTTACATATGAGAACTTATTGAAACAGAACCCTTCCTAGAAGATGACTGCGTAGATTAGTTACTCCACTAATATTTGTAAATTGTAACTTCTAAGTTCTAAGTTGCAATTAGATTTTGTTGAACAAATTTGAAGGCTTTATTCAAGTCTTTTTTATACAACTATTGTCTTGCATTTTAATTTTAATATATAAATACATATTTACATATATACTAAACTAACTTTAAAATACTTCATTTAAAATCAAAATTTGACATTTGAAATTTCAAGTTTAAATTACTTTAAAATATTTAAAATACAAATTTGGACTTCTCAAATTCGAAATTTGAAATTTGAAAATTGAATTTGAAATTTGAAATTTGAAGTTTGAAATTTGAAAGTTGAATTTGAAATTTGAAATTTGAAAACTTAAGCATTATTTATTAGCTAAAAATGTTATTGAAAACCAAATAAACTAAAAATGTTATTCAATAACATATAATTTCAATACAAATAAATAAGTATATAAAAAATAAAAAATCCCACATCCCGTCCCATCCTATCCCGCCAAACCCCGTCCCATCCCGTATATATAGTGGGACGGGATGGGACGTATTTTTGTCCCACCAATCCCGGTCTCGGCCAAATCCCGCCAGCGCCGTCCCCTGTCCCGTCCCGTCCCGTCCCCCAGTCCCCATCCTCGTCCCCTTGCCAGCCCTAGTCGGCCCCAAGAGAACCCTTGGCCTAGTTCAACTCTCAGCGGAAGGCTTACTCATCAATAAATGGACTCAAAAAAAATATTTCTCAAAAGTTTCAAATACTTAAACTCAAAATATTTAGAAATAAGCATTCAAGTGGCCAAAGAGGCAACTCAAGTCTCATCATAAACAATGGAAATAAATAGACTCCTAAACTACAGTCTATCTATCTATGAAGCCTCTACTAACTGAGATGGACGTCGAGACAAGACCCACGACATCCTAAAAACAAAAATGGAATGATAAAGCATAAATAAGGGATCCTCCGGAAGAAAGGAGGCTCACCAAACAACTCTGGAACTCAATTGTATCAACAAAGCTCGCTCTTGTTAATGATCCTAGTTACATGTATCTGCATCATAAAACGATGCAGGCCAAATGGAGTCAGTACATTGAATGTACGAGCATGTGAAGGAAAATCTAAAATAATGAAAGGAGGCTCACCAAACAACTCTGGAACTCAACTTGATCAACAAAGCGCTGGTTGATGATCTGGGTTACCTGTATCTGCATAAATAAAGATGCAGGATAAATAGCGTCATTGCATGAAATGTACGAGCATGCAAGGAGAAATATAAAACATGACATAAACTTGAACTGGAACTGAAGAAACAACTTACCTCGTCTCAACTCAACTCAACTCAACCTCAACTGAATTCAATATAAAGATAAAACAATAATGCAATATAAAAAAAGTTTTTAAAACAGTAATTAACAACTCAATGTATTGGAAAATACAATATAAGTCAGTTTGTATGCAAATATACAAAATAAACTCTATTTGGGAGATTCTCTAACCGACAATTATCACTATGAGCTATGTGATGATACAACGTCTCGCCCACGCTGCCATAACTGTCCTATACCTTGTCGAGGTATAAAACTCCTAAACTAAGTGGATCCACTAGTCTATGCTAAAAAGCAATAAGGAATCATCTAAAAAGTATGACCCTTCCTACCCATGTTGGCTACATGGTTTATGGGGGTTGTTAGTTGTTTGAACTCTCCCCCATATTGGTGCTCAATACTACTCCCAAAATATAACTTAGGTCATATGTTTTTAAAAAAAACATTTTCTCTTCCTCAACTTTGAGATTATTACTCAAAAGGTTTCTCTTTAACGAGATAGTACTCAAAACTCCTCATGAACTCTTTTGGAAATCGGTGTTTCCTCTTTTCTTAAATGTAAAAACATTTACTCTCGAGAATATTTACTTCTCATATATCATTTTAAAGAAAATGAACTCAACTCTACTCTTCCTCAACTCAAATGCTCAAGTCTTAAAACAAGTTTTAAAAAGGATTGCAAAAGACTTCTCAAAAGACTTGAAAGAACTCAGAAGATTTGACTCTAAACTCTTTCCTTGAATTGAATTATGAATTCAAGGTTATGATTCATTTTATGAATAGTTTTTCGATGTTTAGAAGTAGTTTGGAGTAGTTAGAATCAAAGGGGAGTAAAGGTACCCTTTGAAAGAATTCAGACGGGAAAAACAACAGAGAACGGGTAAGGCCAGGCGCCTCTGGCGCCAGCCCCTGAACTACAGAACATGTTTTCTGGCGCACTAGTGGGGCGATGCGCCACCCTCTGCCCAGAAATCCCAACGAATTTCTTTCTCATTTTCTGACCCTAACTCGCCTAGAATCGAATGGTTTCATCCTCCACTCACATAGAATCGAATACCCAACAAAAGTACACGATAATCTACACAAAACAACCCTTAAATCACTAACTTTTATCTCAAGAACTCATCAAAATCCCAACAATCAAGATTACGAATGGAATTTCAAGAAAACTCATCAAGAGCTCAAATCTTTTAACTTTGAGAATGAAATTGTATTAAAATAGCATGATTGGCGTGTGGGTGAAAGAAACCAACACAATGAGAACTCACATACCTCTTAGGGATCAAACCCTTGGCAAAATAATCATCGATTCACAAGAAAACTTGATGAACGCCTTGAATCTCCCCTCATTTTCTCCTCTTTTCTCTTCTAGAACTCTTTTCTAAAACCCTAAGCGTAAATTAGGATTGTGAAAACTGAACAAAAACAGTTTAGACCCATAAATATTACCATAATTCGTTTTAAGTTGATGGGGTAAGGAAAAGACCAAAATATCCCTCATATTTTTGGGTAACTTTCCTTAATTGGACGGCCCGACTTCAAACTTACATATCTCCCTCATACGAGCTCGAAAATTAACAAACTAGGTGGTGTTGGAAAGAGGATTCCAAGTCCTTTCATTTGATATTTTATGGTTCACCTAACTCATCATGTACTAAAAGTTATGGTTGTTTGAAGTTGACCCACAATTCACAACTTAAACATAGCTTGTAAAATTTCATATTTGGCTCTTTCCAAATTAGTTCTTTCTAAATTTAGCTCTTTCAAATACCGAGGTGTTACATAATCCCACAATAAAATGAAAATATCTAAGAGACATGTTGTTTCAAGATAGGGAGTGATACCAATCAATTATAGATTCTTTTCCCGTAAAATCTTAAATCTTAAAATTGATTTGTTCATGCATTATCTTCAAGCAAGCATACACGTGCTCGCCAATTTTTTTGTGCTCATATAGATAAATTTGAAAATGTGACCATTGATGTGAAACCAAAATATTGACCGTATAAGTTACTAAAGTACGAAAATGAATCTTGACCGTATAAGTTAATATAGTAATGAAATAAATTCACTATAGTGGGGACCTTCCTGTTTGAACTATCTATGACGACATTTCAACAGCTAAAATAAATCCAGGATAGAAATTAACTTCATTGATTCTCCTTTCCACTTTAGGTCTCAGTGTATCGATTAGACATTGAAGACAATCTGATGCACTAAACTCTCATTGTGCACAGGGTCCTAAGAAGGGTCGGACAATAAGGAGTCCACTATAGAGGTTGTTCCAATGACCTCCTAGTCATAAGACAACAACTCGTACCATTATTCTCAGACTCCCCTTCAGTCAGTACAAGAAAAAACTACTAGTAATAATTGATGCTCATGTAATAAGATGGAAAATGTAGGCTTATTGATGGGCTTCAATTCATAAAATTTAGGCATGGGACCTTTTCCTTTTTCTCCAACTTTGAAGATACACACTTCAATTCATACAGTTCAGATGCCAGGAGTTTTTCTTTTTCTATTTCTTTTTGGTCCTCTATTTCGTCTACAACTTTATGTGTTGCAGATTCAGAGATGATTGATTCTTCATTTTGTAGATCGTTATTGGAATGATCATGTGGAGGACAGGATATAGGTGACCAAACTTCAGATTCTTGATTTTGAATAGAAGGTAGCATTTTGGATATGATGATTCTTGTGAAAATGCTAATGAGAATGACGAGATGGTTCTTTTTCTTGCTAGATTTATGGCCTATTCACTTGACTAAAATAACAAAAACTTTAATTGTATTAAATCTGACTTAAAATTTTCATGCCATAAAAGTTTTATTTCTTTCCGCAACTCTATCTACATATTTATAGTAGATCATTTGGTTAGTTAGACATTAAATGACCTTTTCAGGTTAGATATTTAATAATCTGTCATGATTTATGGCTAGTAAAAATTTGACTTATATGATATATTACACCCATAGGAATGTCCTCAAGCTTAGCCATATGTCATCATCATGATATACTATATATCATATCATATTTTATACTAAAAGTAAAAATCTCCTAACTTCAAAGTTGAATTACGATTTTAGCCCTGCACTAGATTAAAATTTAATTAAATATTTAATTAAATGGTCGTATTTTATTTGGGTAAACAGGGAAGTAGAAGCCTAACATTTGCATTTTAATTCCTTCGTCATTTCTAATTAATGCGAACTAACTCACTTAGAAAAAAAACCTTTCTTTCTTATTCCAAAACTATGAAGAAATTGAGGAGTTGTAATTAACTCAAATATAGATTATAGGTCAAAGTCATCTGCATAGTTATAAGATAAAAGACGATACATATGGCATACTCTTCATTTCTATTTAATGATGCATGAAAAATTATGATCATCTGAGAATGTGGAAAAATTATGATCATCTGAGAATGTGGAAAAATTATTCAACTAAAGGAGTTACCATTAGTCTTTTCCAGTGAACTGAAAAGTGCAAAGCAAACTACTTCTAATAACTTCCGGTAGAAAGTGGTACGATTCAACTCAATATTTTGTTTTCTCAGATTTGATGATCAGTTCATTTATTCCAAAGACAAAGTACGTAGCATGTTAGACAACATTCACCTTCAATTCTTAGTTAATTCACCTCAAAAGATTTTCAAATATCAGGTTCAGTTAGACTAGTGGTGTTGCTCATAATTACTAGGGTTTTGGAGTTTCATCAATACGAAAGCTAGTACTATCTGTTTGTACATTTTAAAATACACTATGATCTTTTCGCCTACTTAAAAGAACTAACATTTATGATTCTATAATTAAATTAAAGAGAAGACATCAAACTAAACTGGAAAGTGAAACTGTTGGAATGTATGTGTCCACCTATCAGTCAAGGACCAGGTCCTTTGACTCAGCAAGAACAGTAACTAAAAATATGCGTCCACTTGTTTCTATAGGACTAGGTCCTCAGCACAGTTACAATAACAAACAGTAAAAT
>NW_006239013.1:1042849-1045332 GCF_000226075.1 Solanum tuberosum | reverse complement strand
GTGAACAGTAAAAACGCTCACTGGAAATTGTCTTTTCCTGCCGGACAGATTTTACATAAATGGGCATAACATCCAATTACAATTTGTATATATGTAACATTTTGTAAAGACTGATTTATTCAATCAAAATTACATAGCTTCATGCTATTCTTCTCTCTAGTTTCAGCTTCCTCCATGTGAGCTTAGCTTTCATCAATGGAGTTTCTCAGCTAGTGTTGCTGATTTCATCAATATAGCTTGGTGCTATACTTGAGGAATTAAGTGTTACGTACCTTCAATTGTAAATTGTGATATTGGGTTGTGCAATTGCTGATATTCACCTTCTGTTTTATTGTATCGTTCAACAATTGATTCCATACTGCCATTTAAAACACAAAGAAATAATAAAAAAGAAAAACAGATTTATACTCACACAAACCTCTTTAACTTATTTTAAACCACAAGTTTCAAAAGCGAGTCTTTTTTTAAACACCTACCCGGACTCAAACTCGCGAAGTCAAGAAGAGTTGGCTAAATCTTGAACCAAGTCTTTAGCTTATGTTGAAGGGGTTCGTTCATTATATATATATATATATATATATATACTAGATGATTCTTTCCCATGCTAAGCCCGGGCCCAACATTTTAAATTATGATATAATTTTATTTGTTTAAATCTATCTTAAATATATGACTGATATCTGAAATAGCAATAAATACTTCTGAATAGTCATAATTTATAAAGCATAGCTTCCTCATTTATTGAGGAAAACACCTAGGTACACTATCATTCATTTTAAATAATGTCGATAGAAACATTGTCAAGCTTGGTAAAAATATATTGTGAATGGTTATTGTACGTATTACTATGCATTTATACAAAGCCAAGCAAATCATTAATTTAAATTTTCCAAATCAATCACAATAAATTAAGTCACAAATTTTATTTGACAAATCAATAGTTGATAGTGTTATTGTGTATCCTCCGTCCAATAAACCAATATCCTCACAAGAGATATGAGAAGACCTTACTTTTTGTTCAATTGCAAAAGAACAATAACAGTGAAATAAAAGGAATCTATTTTAACCATTTTCTACTGGATGTAGTATGATTCAACTTCATAAATCAAATACAAAGACAGGAATGGTGTCCCACCTTGACATTACAATTTCAAGAATCTCTTGATCGGTTACATTTTGTGGAGACTTCTCTCCTTTTGACTGCTGAATAAAAGATAGCAACATCCGCACACTAACAGTCTCATCATCCTTTTAGGCCAAAACAATCAATAAACTGGAGAAATTACATTATTTGCACTTCAAAGAAGAAGTTGACAAAGAAATTGTCCCTCATAGCCTATTAAAAGAGTAAGGAAAAAGGCAATCCTAAAGAATTTTAGGATTCTCGTACTGCAACCATGCAATATGATGGTCTCTTTTTGATAAATACTACACAAATGATTATATAGAAAACATTCCAGAAGGAATTTGCTTAATAAGAGCACAATAACGTGTAGTACAAATATAAGCTACCAACATTATTAGGTTAAAATCTTGATTACAAAAGAAAATTGTTTCTCAGAATTCCTTTTAACATGAAATTTATACACTTCACAATGCTCAACCTCCTAGCTTCAGCATGATCAATTTCTTGCAGATACATGACTCCTGCTTGGAATGTCTCACCAGCATTCTCAAAAAGTAAACACTCAAAAATCAGCTACATTAATGACATTGTTTGTCATCCCCATAACATCAGGACCATCGTTTATTCAGATGTGCAATTTTAAAATTACAAAAGTTTAACATCATCAGTTATGACAAAAGTTTCTGCGTCATATACATTTCCTTTTCCTGTGCCCCATCCCACATACATAGAGTAGGGAACTGCTGACTTATCATTTTGAAATTCATTTCAACCTTGATAACTTGCTTTTTAAGGGCGAAACGAAGATGAACAACATTAATACGTGAAAATCAGAAAAGGCCTCTTGTCGTATGTTACTATATATAACAAAGCAAGATAAGGGAATGACAATAACTCTACTTACTTTGGAAGAATTCATAGCAGTAGGAAAGAGCTTAGCACAGAATGGACAACAAAACATATTGCAACAGTATTGTTTGAATGTATGCGTCCACCAGTAACTAGGGGACCAGGTCCCTCAGCAGAATAACAGTGCAGAAAGTAAATATCACAATGTAAAACAGGCTCATGATTTTTACGTGGAAACCAACTTGCTCAAGGGAGTAAAACCACAACCTATCTCAATAGGACTTTTCAAACTGCTTCCACTAATCTTCTCAAACAAAAGTAAAAGCCAGTTTACAAAATGAGATTAGTCTGCTAATCTCCACACTAAGCAATACCTCCTATCACTTAACTGAGCCAAAACAGATACAACACTGCCTACTAAGCTTTCACCCCTAGATAACTTAGATTTTTCTAAGCGGATACAACACCGCCCACTAAATCAACTAGCTCCTAGATGACTTAGACTTTG
>NW_006239013.1:1010705-1042198 GCF_000226075.1 Solanum tuberosum | reverse complement strand
CAATCTCGTCCGCTCTTTCTATTGGTGTAGGACACTGCACTTTTCACCTACCACCTGACGTGACAGCTTTACAGCCGTACCTCATTTGAATCTGGACGAGAGCACTCTGCTGGGGTCCAGGTCCCTGCATTTGTGAAGATCATCAAAACACCTAGAATATAACATTTTCCCCCTTTTTGATGAATACAAACAAATATTCCTCACACTGAGTGTATTCATTAACTTCCCTGTCAGCAGTCCCAGTAACAAGGATCTGGTTCCTTGTTAAATCGATAAGTTTGTTAAATCATCAAAACTTCATATCAACTTCGAACTAACATCTCATATCAGCTTCGAACTAATTTCGAATTGTTTTTGAGGAGGTAGAAAAGAGGTTTTGAAAATTTCTGACTTTGGAAGGGGATTTGAAAAGAAATATGAAGTATAAAGGAAGTGAAAGAGTGTATTATATGAAAGAGAGTGTCATTTTGGTATTCAAAAGATGGGACAGCGGTCAGATACCTGAATGAAATATATGTGGCAATTGTAACGGTTATCATACATAATTCAAAATGCAATGTTAAGAGTGCTAACCTTCGAGAAAGGACCAGGTCCCTCTCTGCAGTTTGAATGTGGTTGCCTTGATCTGTCCTGATCTCCCTTTTCCTTCAGCGCTTTTGCCATGTGTGTATACCTACAAAAGGTATGAGATTGCATTTGCTAAAACATACATAACTGAAAAACAAGGATACCTGCTCCCTTTGCATAGTCATGAGAGAGTTGATTGCTTTAGGGAGGATCCATTTAAGAAGGTTTCAGCATTCCCAATCATCAGTTTGATTATCTCAGTCAGGTCTTCTAAGAGCTTCAAGATGTGGCTTGATCCACAAGCGTTGAACCCATCAAGCTGCACTTGCTACATTCTCTACCTCAGTTGATGAAAGAGCAACTGAATCTTGCCTTTTAGTTCCCCATGAGTGAGAGATCAGCCTATAGCATAAGCCACTTCTTAGGTACTCTTTCCCTCCACTTGATACCCAGCATAATTAGCATCACCATGTACTCCAAATCAAAAAGTCTCCTGATGAGCAGAATAAAACCAGGTTCCTGTCTTCTTCAATTGTCTTAGGATGCTCTAAGCAGCCTTCAAATGTGATTCTGTTGGATAATCTTGGAATCTTGAATAAATCCTGACACTTGCATCATTTACATCTAGACCAGATCTATCCACATCCAACTTCGAGTTAGTCCCCATGAGAGTATCAATTGACTTGGCATCCATAATATGAAACTTCTTCAGTAACTTCTCTGAGCTAGTACCAGGTCCCTGTCTTAGCAACCCTTTATGATGACATTACCCATTTTTAGCATTGTCTTGACTTCAAGTACTTTAAGCCTTTGAACAACTCCTTGATGAACTTTTCTTGACAAAGAAGGGTACCTTTAGAGGTTTGCTGAATTTGTAGCTCTAAGAAGAAATTTCCCATCATGCTCATTTAGAACGCACTACCCATGAATATGGCAAACTCTTCACACAACAATTCAAAAGGTTGCTCCAAATATGACATCATCGATATACACTTGAATGATGAGCAATTCCTTTCTTGTGATTTCAAAAAGAGGGTTTTGACAATTTTACCTCTTTTGAAGCCATTGTTGATGAGGAACTTGGACAACCTATCAGCTTGTTGGGAACCGAGTGTCATACTTTACTTCTTTCAAACTGAGCTTGATCAGCTTCTTCATTCTCACCTTCAGAATTCACATTATCAGTTTGAACCGCATCATCCTTGTTCAGCACTGTCTATAGGACTGGGTCCCTCATCAGATTCATCATCTGCATCAGCTTCCTTGAGATTGTTGGATTCATGAAGAGGATTTTTTTCAGCAAGCTCACTGTTTAGACCGTCTCTCTGAATCTAAAGCAGCACTTCCGTCTCAGAATCTCCTTTTTTTTGCAACTTCTCAATTCTTTCAAACTCATCAAAAATCACATGACCACCTTTTTATACACCCGATAAGCCTTGCTGGATGAAGAGTATACCACAACTATTATTTCATCAATATTGAGATCAACTTTCTCAATATTATCATTTTGGTCACAAAACATGTAGTATTCACCACTTCAACCGAAAGTTCTTTGGAAGATTAAAAGTCTGCATATTCCACTTGAAGGGTGGTCTGATCTGCTTCTTTTAACACAAGCATCACAAACTTTGTCATCTGTAAATTTTATTTTGAGCAGACCGAGGACCAGGTCCCTTGACACAAGTTTGTTAAGCAGAGAAGCCCTCACATGGCTGAGTCTTCTGAGTCATTGATCAGCATTCTCACCTTGACCCTGTTACTACGAGCAGTGTTTAGATCACTCAAGATCATCACCCGAGAGAGCAAGTTTGTGACCACACATTCTTTCTCATAAGGACTTAACTTTATTTCATTCATCACTCATCTATGAAACACTTGAAAGATTGTACTTCAACCATTGACATAATACACATCCTCAATAGTGTGTTCCATAGATTTCCCAAACATGTCTTCCCCCAAAAAAATATACCCTTTCTTGCCATCGCCAAATGAGATACCTGCACCTTGAAGTGCCCTAAGAGAGAGAGGAAGTTTTGTAATTTTCACAATCATGTGCTTTGAGCATCCACTTATTCATAAACCACACCGACTGATGCTACCTCCTCTCACTTGCATATCAAATCACTTGTTAGCCTTGGGAACCCATTTGAGACGGAGTTCCCAGTAAGCAGATAACGGAGTGATAAGAAAATCTTTTGTCCAGTAAGAAAGACTGGCTTTCTTCAACTTGGGACCATAAGCAGGACCAGGTCGCTTCTTTAGTCTATTCCTTTGTTTGGAATAGTTCGACGAATTTCCTTCATATTTTTTCAAAGCAGGACAATCTCTTAAGATATCCATCTCGACCACAATGCACACACAGCAGATCATCAACATCAGAAACAGATTTTCTGTGAGGATTGTATGGGGGATCTATTTTTTCACAGCCCAACCCTCTTCTACTGTTGTTGCCTTGACCAATCAGATTTGTAAGAGTCTTAGAGGAATTGGTCCATTTGAGGGATTTTTCCAGTTTCTCTTTTACACGGACCGTCCCTCTCCAACAGAAGATTTCTCTCTAGAGCCAATTTCATCTTCATTTCAGCAGTGTGCAGCTTATTTTCAAGCTCCAGCTGCATGTTGTTAGCCTCGTTCTTTCCTTTAAAATCTGTAGTAGTCGCCCCTTTTATCTTTTCCTTCAGTTCTAGAGTTTCAGCTTCTAGAACAACCATTTGTCTTTCAATATTAGATATTTGGGCAATTGAAGCAATTTTTTCATCTTGAGAGAGGTCTAGGCTATTGTTCATGTGATCTTTCTCAGTTGTCAACTCACTTATCAAATCAAGTAAAACAACAGCTAGCTTTCTTAATTCACTAGTAGAAAAGGTATTCAAGTTTTTCTTGAAATCTGATAGAGTTACCTTTTCATCAGCATCTTTCTCATCTGATTTTTCCATGAAAGCATCATCTGAGTGTTCAGAATCATCTGAATCACTTGAGGAATTTTCCCATATTGCTAGATCCTTCTTCACCGCCTGGAAAAAAGCTTATCTTCTGCTTATCTTAGGACAGACCTGGTCCCCATTTTTGTCTTTACCTTCTTCAGTCTTGACAAATTACAGGTGGTCAGCTTTGTGCATAGGACAGTTTCCAATGGAGTGACCTGGTAGATCGCACTTGCCACACACTTCACTTGAGCTGGTAGCCTTGTCATGATTTTCTTTCTTCTGATCGGCCTCATCAATCAGATCTGTCCTCTTGTCTTTGCCCTTGAGAAACTTTTCTGTGCATCTCATGAACTTGAAGATGTTCAAATAGTGTATACAACGTCATTACATCAGGTTCTCTTGTCTCATTTCCAGTCACAAAATCATTTGTCCAAGATCTAGGAAGAATTTCCAGTATCTTAGAGACTTGCTTGACAACAGGGACTGGTTCTTCAAGGAACATGAGCTCATTTGTAATGGTGGAGAATCTAGTGTGCATTTCATGAATGGGTTCACCTTCTTTCATGGTGAAACCTTCAAACTGAGTAGTAAAGAGATCTAGCTTAGATTTCCTTATTTCCTCAGTGCCCTCATAAGTTGTTCTCAATAGATCCCAGATTTCCTTGGCTGATTCACAAGATGAGATCAGATCGTATTCATTTACACTAAGGCCACACATCAGTAGCTTCATTGCTTTGTGATTTTTCTAGACTAATGATCTGTCAGAGTCATTATATTGTTGTCGAGTTTGGGAATGACTCTTGTGACCTCTCCATTTTTAACCTACATAGTTGGCACATAATGACCTTTACATATGACGTCCCATACTTCTATATCCTCAGTAATGAGATAGTCTCTCATCCGAATCTTCCAATATTTATAGAACTGACCATCAAGAAGAGGAGGTCTTGTGGAGGACTAAGTTCTTTGTTGATTCAGTGGTGACGCCATTCCTCGCAGGAACTTCTCTCTTGGTGTTAGCAAGATAGAGAGCCCAAGCTTTGATACCACTTG
This sequence comes from Solanum tuberosum, assembly GCF_000226075.1. Lineage (NCBI taxonomy): Eukaryota > Viridiplantae > Streptophyta > Magnoliopsida > Solanales > Solanaceae > Solanum > Solanum tuberosum. The sequence goes on along the minus strand of NW_006239013.1, from coordinate 1,037,651 downwards.
TTGGAATGTTTGTGTCCACCTATCAGCCAAGGACCAGGTCCTTTGACTCAGCATGAACAGTAACTAAAAATATGCGTCCACTTGTTTCTATGGGACCAGGTCCTCAGCACAGTTACAATAACAAACAGTAAAATAAGTGCTGAAAGTAAAGATTGAACAAGCAACTTTACGTGGAAACCTCCTTGCTCAAGGGAGTAAAACCACGACCTGGCCTACCAGGACTTTTCAAACTGCTTTCACTAATCTTCTCCAAGCAAAAGTAAAAGTCAGTTTACAAAATGAAATTAGCCTGCTAATCTCCACACTAAGCAATACCTCCTATCACTTAGCTGAGCCAGAGCAGATACAATACTGCCCACTAAGCTTAGATAAGCCAGAGCAGATACCACACTGCCCACTAAGCTATCACCCTTATATAACTTAGACTTTGCTAAGCGGATACAACACCGCTCACTAAACCACCACCCTATGGACAATTTAGATTTTGACTAGGCAACAACAATGTTGCCGACTAAATCACCTAACTCTAGATGACTTAGACTTTTAGAAACCGAAACAAGATCTGAATCCTTTATAGATTAGGATCAGATTTACAATGTAAGCACATGAGACACAAAGCTCTAAGTACAACAAAGACTCTTCTTCACTCTATCAGATCCCTTTGTTGAGTTGAGCAATGTTCTTCCTTGAAGATGGCCTTCTTTTCAAGCTTATGAATTTTCAAGTTTAGTTTGCCAAGTCTTGAGTTTATGTTTGTTGGAAAGAGAAAATATATTGAAAGTGAACACAAATTCCTTGAGCCAATCTCATTGGCTGAAGGCCTGCTGTTAGAAAAGTTGTGCACCTGTCGTAGCAGCTTTTCTGACGTATCAGCTTTTCTGACAGCTTTCTTTTCACCTTTCCATATCGCAGTCTTGCAGGGACCAGGTCCCTTGCAAAATTCTTTATGAGTTCTTAAAAGGTTTGCTGGCTGACTTCCTTCTTTGGATGAATGAATTAATTATGGTGTTTGTCATGTATAAAATATCAACCATAAAGAATTATTACCCATTGGACAAACACCCTCCTCCGTCTGATTGGTGTAGTACGCTGACGCCTCACCAACCTCTGACACGATAGCTTTACAGTTGTACCCCATTATGCATCTAATGGAGATGATAGAGAGAACTCTGTTGGGGACCAGGTCCCTACATTTGTGAGACACTGAAACTGATAATCTCGTTCGCTCTTCCTATTGGTGTAGGATACTGCACTTTTCACTTACCACCTGACGTGACAACTTTACAGCTGTACCTCATTTGAATCTGGATGAGAGCACTCTACCGGGGACCAGGTTCTTGTATTTGTGAGGATCATCAAAATACCTAGAATGTAACATTTTCCCCTTTTTTGATGATTACACACAAATATTCCTCACACTGAGTGTATTCATTCACTTCCCTGTCAGCAGTCTCGGTAACAAGGATCTGGTTCCCTGTTAAATCGATAAGTTTGTTAAATCATCAAAACTTCATATCAACTTCGAACTAACATCTCATATCAGCTTCGAACTAACAGAACCAATTACAGAAAGTCCAAGTGAACTGAAAAACTGCAGTCGAACTGAAAATGCAAGCAAACAACATCTCATTGATATGATTATCTACTTTAAAGGCTTCGTAACATACTATATACTAACCATAGAATGTTTAGCAAACGTAATTAAGTTATGAACATAACTTTATGAAGATTTGGACCTTGCATATCAAAATTGATGGATCAGCAGGTCCAGTTCTCACGTTCTCATCAACTGCATCAATATCCTCCTAGTTGTAAACTTATTAATAGTATCCGAAATTAACCCCATAAACCCATAGCCAAGCAGTGGATGATCTTCATTAATTTCAGATTCTTGATTTTCTTGCTTTCCATTCATCATTTCTTCTGATGGTAGCATTTCAGACATGATGATTCTTTTTGATAATGTTCGAGCTGAGAAAGAAAGAGAGAATTTTGAACTAATAACAAGGAGACAATTCTTTATCTTGCGAGATTTAAATGCGTTAAGTGTTGCTATATAAGTAAGTTTTAGGGGAATCCCTCATTTAATTCCTAATATTGTCTACCTATATGAGATTAAATATTGTACTGTATTTCATTTAGATCAGAAAAAGTAAAAAAAATAAATTATGGTACGTTTTCAAGAAATGTACCTGACATAGACATCCAACTGCTTAAACTAAATATAGATGACAAATGTATAATATGTCTATAATCTCCTTTTTTCCTTTCTGAGTTTTCTTTTCATGAATTACATAAACGCCAAAAATTTAGTGCTTCTAATCTATCTTCTTGCTTCAAAGATATTTTTTTGTTTTATTAGAAGAAAATGTTCAGGAAAATGAAACATATATTTCCATTAAACTCTTTATAGTATAAGGACAAATCTATACATCAAGGACATGAAATGGATGAGCCTAACTTCTAACGAATGACAAAGTTAGACTCTTAAAGTATAAGAACAATTCTAAACTTTTACTCTTACCCTTGAAAGAAAGTGAAAAGTTTGTGCTCTTGCTAACACTAGGTTACAACAAAGCATTACACTTTCATTTTTCGACAAATCCAAATACATGAAACAAATAAGGTTTTTCGACCTTTGGTTGCAAACAAACAATAAATGACACAATTAATGGATCAATAGGTCCAGGTTCTCACATTCTCATAAACTACATTGCGCTCTTCGCTATTTCCATTTCCATTCATTATAAAATTCCTTCTGATCACCCCATAATCGCATAGACAAGTTGAATATTTCACGATCAACAGGCCTATGAACCAGGATTATCTCCGTCGAGTTCCCAAGCATCATCGTAATTCTTCTTAAATGCTATGATCTTTCGCTAACTTCTCTCTGGAGATTTTCAAATTTGGGGGTGAATACATGATGAAATCCAGTAGTTCAATCGAGGGTGGATTTGGGAAATCCCCAGTTTTACTCTTGTAATCCCAGATGGTTCTTAAATTAGCCAAATTTTGATGATAATCACAATCATAATCATAATAGTCAGCATCTGATTGACGTCCTTCTTTCGACATTCCCAATTTACACATTGGTTGTTTTCCTTTTTCAGCAACTCTTCTTCTTCTTCTTTCTTTTTCTTCTTCCTTTTCGTTATCTCCATTTTCTTCATCATTTTGGCATTCTTTTTTTCGTCCTTCATTTGGATCCAATTCCTCTGTTTTTTCCTCCTCTGTTTCATTAGATTCTTGATGGAAATTTTTGACTTGTCTATGGGTTTATGGGGTTGATTTGGGAGACTATTATCAAGTTAGAAAAGAAACAGATGAAAGTACTGATGACAATATGAGAAACTGGAGGTGTTGATCCATTCTTAAATTTTTAGGCCTAAATCTTCATAACAGTCTTTTGAACTGTTTATGTTTTTGCTTGTATTTTTCATTTCAGTTGAAAATTTATTGTGGGATTAGACATCATGAAAGATATTTTGATTTGATATGAAAATGTTTTCTTTTTCTAAGTTTGATATCTTGTGCTCAGCTTATAGAATCAGATATGTCTATTATTCGTCTCTTCTTTCAAGGAAGGAAAAGAATAACAATTGAATGATATAATTTCACAAAACCAGTAAATACCTGCGTAAGCTTAGAAATGAAGAGTAATACCATTCCCCTAAATAAATAGAAAAGTTAGCGAAATCAAGAGAACGTCGCCAGTTTTCCCAAATGAAGAAATTAGTAGCTATGGGTAATTCTGGAAAAGATACATTGTCCGTATATATATAGAGAAGTATCACTTAAATGCTTTGGAACTAAAAAGAAAACATAGAACTTTCTTTTTCTTTTTATAAATTAATGGTTGAGTCAATTTATATGTTCCTTAACTAATTCAGTAATCATGATCTGGGTAGTGAGAAGATCAAATTACTTAACTATATATGTCTATCAAGTCTTAATACATTAGCATAAATTATTACTCCAGTAGTTTTTTCTTGTATCGACGGAAGGGGAGTCTTAGCATAACAGTACGAGTTGTCGTCCTATGACAAGGAAGTCATTGGAACAACCTCTCTAATGGACTCTGACCCTTCATAGGACCATGTGCACAACGAGAGTTTAGTACATCAGACTGTCTTAAATGTTTAATCAGTATACACTGAGACCTAAAGTGGCAAGAGAATGAATGAAGTTAATTTTTATCCTGAATTTAGTTAGCTATTGAAATGTTTGTTATTGCTTTTTCCAAGTACATGAAACAGAAGACCAAAAAGCAACAGAAAAAAACTTCAAAAAAACTTACAAGTCAAATCTAAGTAGCAGAATGATGATTAGGTCTAAACCCCATATGGGCTCCTAAAAACTTAATATTTATGGTAGCTTCATAGGAAGTCAGGGAAAAACAAGAGAGGTAGGAATATGAAAAGGAAGACAGAGAGCCTGAGTGATTACTTTCTCGGAGAACTCTACAAGGGATAGTAATACGAGAATTTGAACCTTAAAGCAGAATACCTTCTATGATTCTCAAACAAGCTGTGTGTCGAGCTGAAATAGTCAGATATTCTATATATACATTTACTCATGCCGATTTACTTTACACCTCTTATCTGTTTGCTTTGGGTCATAACTAGAATTTCTAACACCTAGCATATCATTCGTAAAAACTAAATGCTAACATTAGTAGTTCTGTGCCTAGCTACAATAACTGTTCGCAGCAGAGATATCAAACTTGGCAAAAACAACAAACCGTCTCCTTAATTCACATAACAACTACTACTACTATAACTGCGCCATAGACCCAAACAAGTTTGGGCTCCTTATTTACATACTTCCATTAGCTAAAAGAGTAGTTAGATAAATGTGCAGATATTCTAGAACATGGTTCTCAAATGGTAAATCTGGGTCTTGTCGAGATTCCCTTCCCTTGTAGGCTGAGTTTTAACTTGATAAGAAACATATAATTATTGTGTTCAAGAAAACTTATACACACCTCTACTGTTCCCCTAAACCAGTGTTATTGAAGGTGAAAAGCGCAAAAAAATTATATACAAATATATATATATATACTTAGTCCAAGATTAATAATTATAATCATAAATGACAAATATATGAACAAAGAGTTTGAAAAAAGATTAAGCTAAAATAAATTATTAATTGTTTCAGAAGAGACTCATTGAAGAGGAAAAATATGTCTTAGAACTTTGATGAATGATGACGAAATATAAAGCGAGGAGAAGCACTCTATGACATGTTTTGAGCCTGCCTCGGTTCAAGGCTTAAGCATGCCTTTGGAAAATGAGGCACTTACTATTACTCTGTATAGGCCTAGGATCAGAACAACCATAGAAGTTCGTATGCAAGTATTATATACACTTGTTAAGTCATTCAGGATACAATTCTAAGCCAATTGAACATATATGACAACTGGAAATACTAAGCATGTAAGATATTTTAAGACTCGTTCTCCCAAAGTACAACAAAAGGATAATTGTAATGTTTCCTGTAGCACATGATGCAAATTACAGAGAGAAGTGATACCAAATTTCACAATTCATACAGAAACGGCTAAAGTAAGGAACCTTAGAGAAAAAACCGTCTGAATATTCTTCTAGAACTAGCTAGGCATATATCGGAAACAGAGGTCTGTGTACATCTCACCATTCTCATAATCCACTACATTGTGTAAATTGTTATTAAACACAATGCTCAGACCCTAACCAAGGTGTGAATTAGAATTAAATCACAAATAATAGAAAAATTCAGATCTCAAATTCCAAACACTGTCCAGTGGAATGACTTACTAGTTACTACCAAGTAGCAATCATTCACATGAAAACTTAATATGTAGGTAAAAACCACAGCAATAAGATGATAGACATGAAAACTTAATAGGTAAAAAGACGCATCAATAGTTATTGCTTTATTCGTAGAATGCATCTCTCGCCTCCAAACCACACCATTTTATTTGCTTAATCAAAGATTCATCATATATAGTTCATATGAACATCAAAATAATACAAAAATGTTACTACAACAAGTCTAATTCAGCTTGTAATAATATACACATATTCAGGCATAGATAGAATGCATCAAAGATTGATCATATTTCATTTGAACATCAGCTCATAATCACACATCCAACAATAACAAAATCTCGTATTCATATACCGACAACGCAATCACCACAATCACCATATTTCCCCATATTAGTTTCACCTCGGTGTCTCTGAGCTATTGAAGGTCCTTGGAATTTGGGGTTCAACTTAGAAGCCATAGCTTTGATACACTCATCTAAATATGATTTTCAATTTGACATGAAAAAATTCTAATTATTCTTCATCAACAAAATTTCATCTTGAAAATTGTATATACCTTGTTTTCTCCTTATGAATATATCATCTTTAGTCTATGAATAAAAATAGTCAAAAGAAGAAAACGTGTGAGAAGGATCAAATATACCCTTGAATTATCTTTTCTTATTTAATAAAAAAAAAAATAATAAATAAAAACTAATTTTAAATAAAAAATTTCACTTTCGTAAGAAGAAAAGGGTATATGTGAGTCATTTGTGTAGCATTAGGGGTATATATGAGCCATTTTCATAACGAGGGATATATTAGCTCTAAATGACAAAGTTGAGGGGTATAGCAATCCTTTTGTGTTGTAATAAGTCTGGGTTACTTGAAAAGTGTGATGAATTATGTATGGCTTGTTGTGTTGATGTTATTCATGATTACTGTGCATATAAACTATTGGGGTGAGTTTATGGAGACTCAATTCTTTACTTGTCTAAATTGTTTTAACTATTGATTGAGTTATCAGAACTCAGTTATTAGTTGTTTCTAAACTGTGTTTCTATTTAGTATGATGAACTTGGTTTTATAAATGGTGTTTAGTTTAGTTTGGTATAGGCACTAGTTTTATGTACTTTTTCAAAGGGGACAAAGAGTTGGCATGAGAAATTGAGAGAGAATAGCAGGTTGGTTGATAGAACTAGTGGTGGCCTTGCAGTTGTGAATCTCTATCTGGTAGAAGTGTTAAACTATGGTTTGATATTATAGGAGAATAACATGTAGGCTTGGGAAGCATTAGGATGACGACATAACAAGTAGGCTTGGGAAGTCTTAGGATGATATAACATGTAGGCTTGAAAAGTCTTAGGGGGACATAAAAGGTAGGCTTGGGAAGCCTTAGAGTGGCAACAGGGTAAAATGTTTGAATATTAGAGTTGGCAGCGGAATGAGGTATAAGGATGGATTCAAAATGAGATGGTTAAAGCATGTGGATAGAGACTGGGGTGGTATAACTTTCATATTATATGTCTCCTTCTGAATGTATACTTTATATTATGTGGTAATTTCGGGTCGACCGATGATGTCTACTAGTATGTGTTTGTACTGATACTACTCTTGTTATGCCACATGGCATAATTTGATTGCAAGAATGCAGTGATGTTTCATATGTGAAAACGATGATGATCTCCAGTAGTTTATATCCCTCTTTCCTTATGGTGGTAGTTGTGCCTTATTTCTTTCATAAATTATACTCTTAGGGGTCGTTTGGTTGGGAACTAGTTATTCTAGGATTAAGAGCCCGTTTGGATTGACTTAAAAAAGGTAACTTTTTAAAGTGCTAGAACTTATTTTTAAAATAAGTAGTTATGTGTTTGGATAAAAGTGCTGCAGTTAAAAAAAAAGTTGTTGATGTGTTTGGCAAATAAATGCTGGTAAACACTTTTTTTTATCAAAATGTCTGAAATACCCTTAAAGCTGTTAAAATGATAAAAAAGTTGATTAATTTAAGGTTTTTATACTTAAAAAAATAAAACATAATAATAATAATAATAATAACATAATAATAATAATAATAATAACATAATAATAATAATAAACATAAATAATAATAATAATAAACATAAATAATAATAATAAACATAATAATAATAAGAATAATAAGAATAATAATGATAAGAATAATAATAATAATAAACATAAACATAATAATAAACATAATAATAATAATAATAATAAACATAATAATAATAAGAATAATAAGAATAATAATGAATAATAATAAGATAATAATAAACATAATAATAATAATAAGAATAATAATAAAAATAATAATAACAATAACAATAATAATAATAATAATAAGAATAATAATAATAATAATAATAATAATAAACATAATAATAATAATAAACATAAATAATAATAATAAACATAATAATAATAATAAACATAAATAATAATAATAAACATAATAATAATAATAAACATAATAATAATAAGAATAATAAGAATAATAATGATAAGAATAATAATAATAATAAACATAAACATAATAATAAACATAATAATAATAATAATAATGATAATAATAATAATAATAATAATAATAAGATGTTAGGGTTAATTCATTATTGCAATTTGGGAATTGTATATAAGAATTAAGGGCAAAAAGGTAATATACTTGGTCAACATAAAAGGGCTTTTAGTTAAAAAAAAAAAAAAAAGCTCCCCTCACCTAGCTTTTAGCTTTTGGCTTAAATAAGTCAGTTTTGACTTAAAATAAGTCACTTTGATAATTGTCAAACACTCTAATAAGTCAAAAACTGGCTTTTAAGCCAGTTTGACCAGCTTAAAAGCCCATCCAAACAGGCTCTAACTATCCTGGGGTTAGTTATCCTGGGATAACTTATCCCACCATGTATATGGGATAATTACTTATCCCATCATTATGCTATAAATGGTGGGATAAGTTATCCCAAACATGTCAACCAAACATGACATCTAAATTTTAACCAGGACTATTTTTTTATTCGAAGAATATTTATGTTTATCCCTCACACCAAACAAGAGGAGTAGTTTGGTAAAATGTATATGAATAATGTTAAATAGAGTGTATTAGTAATGCTTGCATTAGCAATGCATGTATTAGTTTTGTCTGCATTAATTATACATATATTATTTTTATGCATTGTATGGTTTGATGCACTAAAAATAGCATACATTGCATAAAAGAATTATTTACAAAGATACTCTCCACTATTATGGTGGAAATGATGTAAAAAGATATTTTGAGGGGCAATTGGGTCTTTAATCATGCTAATGCATGCATTAAAACCATTGCATTGCTAATACCTAGAAATCCATGGTTTTAACAATACACTCTTTAACACACAATAGAGTGTTTAGCTAATGCAAACATTAGTTATACATTGATTAGAAAAGAGTACCAAATAAGGTACTAGCAATACACAAGACTAATGCATGCATTATCTTTCCTAACACACTCTATCAAACAACCTCTAGAAGCTCTTGTACCTGCTTAGACTAGTTCCTTGGGGGTGTTAGTATATTCTTGTAAAATAGCTTTGGATGTTTAAATCAATTTATGGTGATTTTATAAACCGGGAGAAACTGGAATTTGTCCAAGCGAAAATTAAAGGGCAAGTACCAAATAACATGTTGATTGAGATAGAGAAGGAGCTAATACTTGAGGTGGAGAAATGGAGCTCTATTGAGGAGCAGGTGCTTTGACAGAAATCTAGAGCAACTTGGATAGAAGGTGGTGATTCTAATGCCAAATACCTCCAAGCACGATGGAAAACTAGATCCAGCCACAATGTTGTTACTTTTGTGTATACTGGGTGCAATACTAAACTTACTAAGCCACCATCTGTTGAAAAGGAGTTTATTAAGGTGTTTTCTATCTTGACGAGGGATAGTGCAACTGAGTAACCCTGTGTTAACTCAGAAGTGGTTAAAAAAGGTCATTGTCTCAACCTACAACAACATGAGTTGATCAGACCAATAACTTATGAGGAAATTTATGAAGCTATCAAAAGTATGCCAAAAAACAAAGCCCTAGGGGTGGATGGGTTCTTGTTGAGTTTTTCAGTAGGAACTGAGAGATAGTTAAGGCAGATATGGTGGAGGCTATACAATATTTCTTCAGAACAGGTGTTATGTACCCTGCAATTAGCATCACTGCAATTACTTTGATACCAAAGGTACAAACCCCCACCCATGTCAAAGATTATAGGCTAATAGCATGTCGTTCTATAGTGTACAAGATTATATCTAAGGTCGTTCTATAGGGAAGAAGCATAATAGACAATATTTTTTTTAGACATTAAATCTTCAAGTGCTACACAAGAAAGTGGATCTCCCCAAGATGTGTTTCAAAAGTTGATCTAAGAAAGGCATATGATACCTTAGAATGGAGCCTTTTAAGAAAGATACTCGTGTATATGGGTTTCCTGGTAAATGTATACACTGAATTATGACATGTGCTTCTACTGTGTCTTACTCCTTACTAATTAATGAGGGTTTAACTCCACATTTTCAGGCTGAAAGAGGTTTGAGACAAGGAGACACATATCTCCTTGTCTTTTTGTCTTAGCATTGGAATACTTGGGAGGGAGCTAAGCACGCTTGCACATAATGGAGATCTCTACTTTCATACCAGATGTAGTAAATTGGGTATTGTTCACATATGTTTTGTTGATGATATGTTGATATATTGCAGGAATGGTATTATTTCAATTAGACTCTTACATGTTGCCTTCAAGAGATTTTGTTGGCATCTGGACTACATGATAATATGTATATTGTTGGAATTCCACTAAACATCAAAAAGACATGATGAAGGAGTTGGGGTTTGAATAAGGAGGACTACCATTCATATATCTTGGGGTTCCTTTAGATACAATGAAGCTGAGTGTACATCACTATTTTCCTTTGCTAGAGAAGATCACAACAAAAGTTACATGTTGGTCAGCTAAGCTACTATTCTATGCAGGAAGAGTTCAGTTGACTAAATTAGTATTGTTTGGTGTGCAAGAATATTGGAAACATGTATTTCTTATTCCTAAGAAGGTGCTTAAAGCTATTGAGGAAATATGTAGAACATTTTTACGGACTGGTGTTATTACTGTATCTAAAAAGGCTTTAGTATCGTCTTAGGATAATATTTGAAAACACCACGCTGTTGGAGGACTAAATATACTAAATCCGAGCTTGTGGAATAAGGCACATATCCCGAAACAGTTGTGGAATGTGGCAAGAAAGAAGGATTGCTTGTGGATTTAGTAGATTCACAATTTCTTTATAAAGAATAGACTTATAGAAACATTCCAGATTCCCAATAATGTTTCTTGGGTTGTGAGGAAGATCTTGGAATCAAGGGAGCTAGCATTGCAAGGGAATAATTGTCTATGTGCTCTACTTGCAGCTTTCGAGACAATTTAGAAGGGTAAAACTTGTTCCACAAAAAGGATATATGCTTTCTTGATGCCTCAATATTTTAAGGTGGAGTGGAGGAGCTGTACGTTACACTCTTGTGTGCATCCTAGATTCAAATTTATATTGTGTTTAGCTATCCAAAACAAACCTGCATTAACGTAAAGGTTGTTGAATTTGGGATCTAATTCCCTCCAGATTGTGCATATTGTGGATATAATTTATAATCATTTGATCACCAATATTTTGAATGTTTTAATACTAGAACTATATGAAGAAGGTTGTGTCACTGGGTGGGAATTAATAGAAGCATTCAGGATTGGCAAGCTGAATTGAAATGGATGTGTATGCTAGCGAGTTAGAAAGCATGAAGTGCTGAGATTCTACTAAGTGTTTTTGCTATGAATGTCTACGTTATCTTGGATGAGAGAAACAAGATAATAATCCAGAAGAGTATGGTGGATACAGAGGGAGTTTTGAAAGAAATAGTACTACTTATACATATCAGAAGCCAAAGAAGGAAAAAGGCACTCCAACAGTTTGTTGGTACTCCTTGGGAGATGTTAGTAGTAATCAAGTCTGTACAGAGAATTTTCTTTTTAGGTTGTTAATATTTTATTTATCAAAGTGATCGTTACAAAACATTAAGAGAAAAACCAGCACACTTGGATAAATTATCCCCAAGACTTGCTAAATATCACATTCAAACTATCTATTCTCTTCCTTTAAATCTTTACTAGGGATAGACATTGAGTTCTCGAAGTATACTCCCTAATCTTCCTTGGTGGGATCCTCTACCATGTATATATCCTGTAATATTCCTTATCATGAGTTCCTCATTCCTCTATTTGTTCTGAAAAATGCTGCAATTACGTTCCATCCACAGGTAATAAATGGTTCCAGCCAAAGTCACCCTGTACAGTTGGGCTTTACTGTTTCTACCTTTAATTTTTTTGATTGCCCAGTGGTTTTCTTCATACCATTTCTTTCATTTTCATTGTATTCCTTGCCATGGTAGCACTTTGTTCCATACTCCAGTAGTGAAAGAATAGGTAAAAAAGAGATGATCAATATCTTCCTGCTCAAGTTGACACAAGGGACATGTCAAGACAGTTGGTATTCCCCATTTCACCATTTTGTCCTTTGCTGAGAGCCTCTTGTTAAGTGCAATGTACAATATAAATAGCCAGTTAGGTGCACCATAGTTTGTCCATACCAGTATTCTCCACTCCACTTTCACCATGTCTCCTCTAATCTTTCCATACACCTTTTCAATAGAGTACTTTCTATTTGATTCACACTATGTTCATTGTAACCAACAGCTTGCAAATATTTGTGTGCTTTAAGGATTCATTGTACTAGCCAAGATAATTGTTTAACCTGGACGCCACATATTCCACCTTGTCCATAATAGCTATGTATCCATTCAACCCATAGTTTATCCTTCTTTTTACATAGGTTCCACGTGAGTTTTCTAATAGTTGCATTATTCCAGGTGAACACATCAAGAAAATTCATACCTCCACTAGCCTTGGGCCAACATAGCTTCTCCCAGGCAAGAAGTGCCTTCTTAGATGCCCTGTCCACAAAAAATTCCTGCATATACTCTCAATAACATGTAGAATCTTCTTAGGAAGGGCAAAAATTTGTGCCGAAAAGATCTGAAAAGAAAACAAGACATTCTTCTCCATTTGATCTCTGCCAGCATAGGAGAGGAACTTAGTGGTCCAACTAGTAACTCTACTTAGCATTTTATCAATAAGAGGTTTCTTTCATGAGAGAATAGGTAGTCCAATCCCTATTCTTGTTTGTAAGTTACTTTTGGTTATCAATGCAAGATCTAATCTTTACCACCAAAAAAAGAATGAAGATCTTTTATTGGAATTTCACACCCATACTCTAAAGCAATGATAAATTCCTAGTCTGTATCGAACCATTTGTCAATATAATCTGAATTTCGTAATCCAATATCCCTCATTTCAAAGTGTTTTCCTAGAAAAGGCACGTCGACATTTTGAGGCCGCGATCCCGCGAGGATGAGCTAACCCTGAAAATTTGTCCTTAGTTAGGATTGCAGGCTACAACTCTTCTGCATGAAGTTGGAATCGCCAGTAATCACCGGTCGTCTATACAATGGTGAATTCATTTCTGGGCCTTGTACACACCGCCCATCATACTATGGGCAGGGGTGAATTTAAGTTTAAAAAATAGGTCACCTGAACCCGTGGTCATCCTGTTGAAGTTTGCTTTTAGTTACTGCAATAACTTTTAGCAAAATAAGTTATTTTGTTTGAATAAATTTGAATTTTGAATCTTAGTTAGTTTGTTTATGTTGTTGAGATATTTTAGGTTTTTTAAATTTTAAATTATGCAGATTATGTGTTTTATGTTGGCTATTTAAGCCCCTCAATGCTTAACAAAATTATTGAAAGCTATTGAAAGTCATTTCAATCCATTGAGAGACATTTTTAATCTTTTTATGCTGCCCCATTTTAAAAAAACACCAACAGTGGTATCAAGAGCTTCATTGATCTTAAGGGATCTGTGAAATCTTCCAAAAACTATCATACATTTTTAACCCGTAAGGGCTACCTTTTTAACCCATCAGGGCTACCCATTTTAACCCATCAAGGCTACCTTTTCAACCCGTGCTTTTTTCAACGCACAGACTTTTCTAAATCATTTTTTAACCAAAATAATGGCAAGCAGCTGTCTCTCTTTGAATGCCCCTCAAATTTTCACAGACGAAAATTATCAAATTTGGTCTGTGAGAATAAAATCATATTTTGAAACCTATGTGATATGTGAGGTTGTGATGGAAGAAAAACCCTTACAACCTCTCTCTGCAAATCATACAAAAGTTAAGATTAAAGCACTTTAAAAAAACCTTCTACACAAGACAATGTCATCGCATCTGTTTTTGAAGAACAAAATCAAAAGAAGAAAAAGAAAAAAGAAGAAATTTTGCAAGTTCAAAAACAATGAAAAAATCCAACATCAACTACCAAAGAAAAAATTGAGGAGATTTTTTTTTCAATTGTAGTAACTAAAGCAAAGGAGGAGTGTTGAAGTTTGCTTTTAGTTACTGCAATAACTTTTAGCAAAATAAGTTATTTTGTTTGAATAAATTTGAATTTTGAATCTTAGTTAGTTTGTTTATGTTGTTGAGATATTTTAGGTTTTTTAAATTTTAAATTATGCAGATTATGTGTTTTATGTTGGCTATTTAAAGCCCCTCAATGCTTAACAAAATTATTGAAAGCTATTGAAAGTCATTTCAATCCATTGAGAGACATTTTTAATCTTTTTGTGCTGCCCCATTTTAAAAAAACACCAACACATCCGACAAAATTCGATGTAACTACTTGGATAATTTGTAAAATATATCAAATAGCAACTGAATGAGCCCATGATCACAAATAATTGGATGGCTCACTGGTTTGAGTGTTTGTTTTCCATTGTGAGGTTGAGAGATTGATTCCCAATTACTACATTCCTTTCTTGCAGTCGGCCTTTTTTTGAAAAAAAAAATATTAAAAAATGCAGCATTGTTTTTTACTTCTATTGTTATTTTTACAAAAAAATAAAAACTAATAATAATAATCTAAAAGTAGGTTCCATTGCAAGCATTAACAAAAAACATGAAGTAGCGCTCAAACTTTCCAGCTGAAAAAAACCATTTCTTCCTTCTTTTTCGTTCTTTCAACTGAAATCACCATTCTTAGTAAGCAAACTAGCAAAATCAATTTTAATATTTTAGATCTTATCTTACGTGCAATGATCAACGGCGGCTCAAACACACAAGTGGTTTGAGACAAAATCAAACTGAAGCCTTACACTTTTAAGAAAAATTAATATTCTTTTTAGGGTAAATGGATATATATACCCCAGAACTATTGTAAATGGTATGCAGATACCCTTCGTCATACATTTGGGACATTGGTGTCTCTGTCGTCCAAAAACTAGAGCATATACACCCTTTACAAGTCTTTCATTTAGATGTTTATGCATTGTTAGATCTAGGGGCTACATTGTCTTTTGCAACTCCCTACATAGCAGTAAATTTTGGTGTCAGTCCAGAAACTCTTTCAGAACCCTTCTTAGTCTCTACTCCAGTTAGTGACCATATAGCTAGATGGGTATACCGAAATTGCCCTGTCACAGTCTCTCATAAAGTCACCTCAGTAGATTTTGTAAAGTTAGAAATGGTAGATTTTGATACCATTTTAGGCATGGATTGTTTACATTCCTGTTATACCTCAGTCTATTGTAGAACTGGAATCGTTCGATTTCAGTTTCCAAACGAGCCAGTCTTAGAATCGAAGGGTAGTAGTTTAGTGCCTATGGGTCGATTTATCTCTTAACTTAAAGTCAGAAAAATGATCTATAAAGGTTATATCTATCATCTTGTTCGGGTTAAGGATTCAAAATCTGAAACCCCAACTCTTGAGTTAGTCCCTATAGTAAATGAGTTTCCAGAAGTGTTCCCAAAAGATCTTCCTGAAATTCCTCTCGAAAGGGAAATCGACTTCGGCATAGATCCTTTCTAGATACGCAACCCATTTCAATTCATCCTTACAGAATGGCTCCAGCCAAGCTTAAGGAATTGAAAGAGCAGTTGAAAGACCTTCTAGATAAGGGCTTCATCAGACCTAGTATTTCTCCATGGGGTGCTCCAGTGTTGTTTGAGAAAAAAGAAAGACGGTTCTCTCAGGATGTGCATTGACTATCGCCAGTTGAACAAAGTCACAATCAAGAATAAGTACCCCATCCCCAGGATTGATGACTTGTTCGACCAACTTCAGGGTGCTACATGCTTTTCCAAGAAAGACCTCAGATCCGGCTATCATCAGCTCAGAATTAGAGATAGTGACATTCTAAAGAAATCCTTTAGGACCCGGTATGAGCACTATGAATTTATAGTTATGTCTTTTGGACTAACAAATGCTCCTGCAATTTTTATGGACTTAATGAACAGTGTATTCAAACAATATTTAAACTTGTTTGTTATCGTCTTTATTGATGATATCCTCATTTATTCTCGGAGTGAGGAGGAGCATGCGACTCATCTGAGAGTTGTGAACTCTCAAAGATTGTCAATTATTCGCTATGTTCAACAAATGTGAATTCTGGTTACAATCGATCACTTGCCTTGGTCATGTGGTATCCATATAAGGGATCCGAATGAATTCTTAGAAAATTGAGGTAGTGAAACACTGGCCCTGACCCACCTCTCCAACAGATATCAGAAGTTTCTTGGGTTTGGCCGGTTATTATATGAGATTTGTTGAAGAATTTTCATCCATAGCTTCCCCTTTGACCAAGTTGACTCAGAAAAAGGTCAAATTTAAGTGGTCAGATGAGTGTGAGAAAAGTTTCTCAAAACTGAAGACTAGGCTGACTACAGCTCCTGTCTTGACTTTACCAGATGGTTCAGACGAGTATGTAATTTATTGTGATGCATCCAGGGTCGACCTAGGTTGTGTGTTGATGCAGCGAGGTAATGTCATAGCTTATACTTCTAGACAACTTAAAGTCCATGAGAAGAACTACCCAACTCATGACCTCGAGCTTGTAACCATAGAATTTACCCTAAAGATTTGGAGACATTACTTGTATGGTATTCATGTTGATATCAGTGTTCACAGACCATAAGAGCCTCCAATATGTGTTCACCCAGAAAGAGATGAATCTTTATCAGAGAAGATGGCTTAAATTCCTCAAGGTCTATGACATGAATGTGCTTTACCATCCTGGTAAGGCCAACGTAGTGGCTGATGCTCTCAGCAGACTGTCTATGGGTAGTGTAGCACATATTGAGGAAGCAAAGAAAGATTTCGCCAAAGATGTTCACCGGCTTGCTCGCTTAGGAGAACACCTTAAGGACACATCAAATGGCGGTGTGATAGTTCAGAATGGATCAGAATCTTCATTGGTAGCGGAGGTTAAGGAAAAACAGGATAGTGATCCTATATTACTTCAGCTGAAAGGTGCAGTTCATCAGCAGAAAGTTGAGGTTTTCTCCCGGGGGAGATGGTGTGCTTCGTTACAAGGGTCGCTTATGTGTTCCTAATGTGGGTGAGTTGAGGCAACAGATCATTACAGAAGCCCATAATTCCAGATATTCTATTCATCCAGGTGCCACTAAGATGTACCGTGATCTACGAGAAGTCTTTTGGTGGAGCGGCATGAATAGGGACATAGCAGACTTTGTGGCTAAGTGTCCTAACTGTCAACAGGTGAAGGTTGAACATCAGAAACCAGGAGGTATGACTCAAGAGATTAGCATTCCTACATGGAAGTGGGAAGTGATAAACATGGACTTCATTACGGGTTTACCTCGTACTCGCAGACAACATTACTCCATCTGGGTGATAGTAGACAGAGTCACTAAGTCCGCTCACTTCTTGGTAAATCTCAGTACAACATTTCATCCACAGACGGATGGTCAGGCAGAACGTACCATTCAGACCTTAGAGGACATGTTGACAGCTTGCGTGATCGATTTCAAGGGTAGTTGGGATGATCACCGACCTCTCATAGAGTTCGTTTGTAATGATAACTTCCATTCCAGTATTCAGATGGCCCCGTATGAGGCACTATATGGGCGTAGATGCAGGTCCCCGATTGGTTGGTTTGAAGTAGGTGAAGCAGCCATAATAGCCAAGTATCCTCACCTCTTTCCTTCCGATTTCGTTTCAGCTTGAGGTAATAGCTCCTCTCCAGTCTTTCAGTTTACTCTTGTGTAATTCAGTCTCAACATCTTGTTCCCTCAGTTATCCTTGCATTTCAGCCTCTTTGCGTGTTCATGTTACTCATATTAGTCAGATATTAGTTTCTAGTACTTAGTGGTAGGGATTGCAGCTCCTTCCCTCCATACTCAGCTTGTTTAGACTTCATTCGAGGACAAATGTTTCTAAGGGGGAGATAATGTAACACCTCGAACTTGAGATAATAGAAAAGTGCAGCTTTCCAGAATCTGGTGTCGGAACCAATTGAAATCATCCACGGACTGTAGGTAGAACCACGGACCGTATGTGGGGTCCCGTGGTTCAACCCCAGACTTAGAGGAATTTCAGAATCTAAAGATGACACCTACGGCTGTGAACCACAGTCTGTTGATTGACTTTTTTTATAAATATACATTTACCTAGTCACTTTTTAGAAGAAGCCAGAATATAATAGGAGTACAGAGCAGAGTAAAAACAAATTACTTCTATGCTGTGTTTGGAATGGAGGAAAATATTTTTTGGAAAATGTTTTCCAATTTTTCCATGTTTGGAAAATATTTTTCAAATCAACTTGTTTTCCTTAAATTTAAGGAAAATGACTTCTCTTCCAAAATTAAGGAAAATATTTTTCAAAACTGTACTTCATTCTTTAATTTTTTTTTCTTACCTTATCCATACTCCGTTCCTGACCCTCCCCATTCAAAAAAAATAAAATTAAACTTTTTAAATTTTCTTAATTTAAATTTCAAATATATTTCAAATTTTCAAATTTTTCCATTTATATGTCACCCCTACCACCCCAACCCAGGCCATTCTCGTCAATTTTTTTTTAAGAAAACATTATTTTTGAAAATTATTTTTAAAAAATCATTTTTCACGCAAACCCTGCCGCCGCGCCACCCCCATAAAAAAAAAAGTTTTTAAAAAAATTGTTTTTGAGAAGTATTTCAATTTTTTTTAAAAATCATTTTTATCCCCTCACCCCCCCCCCCTCTCCTCGAGACCCCATCAATTTTATTTTAAAAAAAAAAAATATTTTTGAAAAAAAAATAAAATCCCTAGGTCAGGTCCTGGGTCAAATCTCAGGGTCGGATTTTGGAACGGTCATTGGGATCTCGTCCTAGTTTGAGTGTCGGGGTCGAATCGTAGATCAATTATCGAGATTGATTTGCGGATCAGAAATTATTTTTCTAAAGATTATTTTTTAGTCTCAAGTCAAAAATGAAAGATATTTTCCAAAAAATATTTTTCATTCACCAACCAAAAACCAAACATTCAAAAATAAGTTAGAATTCCAGTTGTTTTTCAAAAGAACATTTTTTAGAAAAACATTTTCCTTCCTACCAAACACACCCCTAGAATTTACTTCTTTCTCTCACCATTATATGTATGAACATCACATTTTAACTATTATTACGTTCTATTCTAATAATATTATGCCAACTACTTTGTGAATTCACGCCCCAATTTTTTTTTATTAAATTTCTAATTGGCATGAAGAGAAAATGAATTACATGTACGAAACTGTTAAATTTTGTAAGGCGTGAATAGCAAATGAACTAGATTATTTTTTTACGGAGAATGATCTAAAATGTGTTTTAGTTATTTAAATTGGTATAAAATTACTTTTTATCCATCTTTTGATTCTGAAGTACTTCTATCGTTAAATTTTTTGTTTGAAAATTTTCTTATTTCTAATGGCTCATACTCATGAGAAGACAATATTATATCAAATTTCATAGTTTACATATATTTTAAGCTCTTTTTCATTAAAATAATTTGAAATTATTTAATATATGAGCGCATATAATTAATTATATTTTGGGTTTCATAGTAAAATTAACTCCCCCCGGCCCCGGCCCCGGCCCCAGCCCCGGCCTGGCTCTCTTTTACTTTTCTTCTTCTTGGGTCTTATCCTTTAATTTATATTTTGAATTTTTTAAACTTACGATATACAAGAGACCAAAAAAAGAGAGGAAAATAACGACATTAAAAGATAATTTATTAGTATTTTTTTTGTGTACTCAAAATTCAAAATAGGTAATAAAATAATTCTTTTTCCTATCCTTACCCCTACCCACTATGATAGTAATATAAATTTTAAAAAAGGGAAAAAAGGTTTTATATACCCTCAACTTTGTCATTTAGACCTGATATACCCCTCGTTATGAAAGTGATTCATATATACCCCCATTGCTATACAAATAGCTCCACATATACCCTCTTTCTCTGTGAAAAAATTAATTTTATTTTTACTTTTTAAAAAAAATATAATCCATATGGGATATATTTGATCCCTCCTCATACATATTTTTTTTGACTTTTTTGTTTCAACGATTAATTTAAATTTATCATTTTGATGGTCAAATTTATTTATGTTTCACTAATTTTCTTGTAAAATTTATCATAGATGCCCCATTTATTTTTTTTTACAAATACAAAAACTAAGTTACAATATAGCCACAAAAAGAGTTTAATTTTTTTTTTTACACTAAAGAATGAAAGGGAAAAAGCGAATAAGAAACTTGAATAATGATAATCAAAGAAGTCAAAAAATAATTTTTGTACGAAAAAGATTAAAATATGCCTTAAACTTTGCTAGAATGATTATATATATACCCCTACATGAATTTATTTAAAATTTACAATTTAAAACCTATTTTTTCACTTCCGTTAGATAAAAGGTATATGTGAGCTCCTTTTGCTACAGTAAGGGTATATGCAGGAAACATATGAACCACTTTCATAACAAGGAGTATACCCTAAATGACAAAGTTAAGGAGTATATCAAACCCTTTTTCCTTAAAAAAATATAGGCATAATAAATAAACATGACCCTTAAGTTGGCTTCAATGGACAACTATGGCCTCCAACTTTGAGTTTGGACAAGTAGACACTTAAACTTGTATAAAATTGAACAAGTAGACACACGCAGTGTTTTAAAAGACTCTGTTCGGACTCGCCTCAGGGCTCGCTCTGGGGGGGGACTCTAGCAAAGGTAGGGCGGGACTCTAGCAAAATACCTTGAGACTCAAGTGTGGACTTAGTTCTATAAGATTTATGCCCTAAGCGCCTGACTGTACGCCCAATGCACAATGCTCGGGGCTCGCGTAACAGATATTAGACAAATTATGCGTTAAAATCTTTAATTAACATTGTTGACCCTCATAATTCTTGAATAAATGAATGGTACTTAATAATTTTTTAATCTATAGAGATAAGTAGATTGAGAGTAACTCAAATAACAAGTTGTAGTATCACATCTTTTCTACTGGATAACATTGTGAAGGTGATTATACATTACGTAACATTTCTTTTAAAAATCATGATTTTGTCATAAATCTCAAAGTTATCATATTTTATTTAGCTATTTGAAAGTAATTTTATTTTTATTCATCATTGCGTGATGTTTTTATTATAATACTAATAAATTTTATTTATTATTTTCTTTTAGGGGGTGAATTATATAATATGATAAAAAAATATTTTTATAAATAATGATTCTTTTATTATTAAAAAATTAAAATATTAGATTATTTATACTTGTATAATAAGTTTTATTTTCTATGAATTTCATTAATCATGTTTGTAATTATTTCAAACTTTGATGTATTTTTATAATTTTGTGTTATTATATTTATCATACTATATTATAATTAAAAATTTAAGATGCATAAGGCTTATGCCCCACGTCTCGAGGCTTACACCTCGCCCTAAATTAAGTAAAACACCCTAAACTAAGTAAAATACCTCGCCTCACGCTCCCGCCTTTTAAAACACTGAACACACATATCCTATATGGGATGAACACACATATCCTATATGACATAATATATGTAGAATGTCACATAGAACACAAAATTGCCATGTAGAATACCATGTAGGGTGAATGTGTCTATTTATTCAATTTTATACAAATTTAAATGCCTACTTGTGCATTAAAGGTCATAATTGCCAACTGGCGCCAAGGTTAACGGTCATGTTTATGTATTTACCGACTTAATTTTTTTTGTTATTTGTCAAACATAACTTCGAAATTTTAACTTATTTTGCTACATTTAATTTACTTTTACCATCATTTTAGCTTAAAACTTTCTTAATTTACCAAACACTCCAAAAAATGCTTCACAACTATCAACTTAAGGCTCTTAATTATTGAATAAAAACATTAAAAACCGTGAAAGAGACATTACAAAGTTACAAACTAAATAAGAGTCTTGGTATACATAACATTCTTGAAAACTAGAAACAAAGAACCCTAAAGAAAAAAACCATTTACAAACAAAGTAGTAGTTATAGTAATAAATAGTTTCACTCTCCGGTGCCTGTAACTCCCAAATCCTTCTTGTTGTGGTCGTCTTTACCAGCCCCGAAAACGGGACCACCTTTGCCAGCAGCATCATCTACCTTATCTTGAATTTTATCAATTTGAATCCCTTTTTCATCTTCACGAGAATGAATATCCATTCGTGGCCTATTCTCCTCTTTCACTATTGATTCATACGTTGTTGCTGTTAAAGATTCCTTAGGTTGTGCACCTTGTGCCCCTGACATCTTTCTAAATTTTCTAAATCTTGTATTTTTGGTATATTTAGCTAACAGTATTGTAAATTTGGTTTTTCTATATTATTATGAATGAGTATATCCATTAGTAATTTGCATTATATATCTAAAGTCTTAGGTCGGTTGAAGTTTTGTGATAAAATACAACTTTGTTGAATAGGTCGCCACGTTTCATTTGGAAAAGATGGATATGTGCCACATGCTTCGTGGGACTACTGTTACGTGTTTTAACTTCATGGAGCCAAATGAAAGTTATTTTCCCGTTTTAATTTAGTTTTCATGTTTTAACTTGATATTGATTTTAAGAAAATTAATTTAATTTTTGAAGTTTATTATTTTAAATAAAAAAATTTAAGATATTATTTAATATTATGATATAAGATATGCTATGTGAAAAAATATGAACTAAAGAATTGCTAAAAGAAAAGTATAACAAACAAATTAAACGGCGGGATCAGAGGAGTGTAGCTAAAGCAAGAAAAATAAAATTACTCTCTCTATTTCAATTTATGCGACACACTTTAACTAAGCACAAAATTTATAAAAATATTAAATTTTGAAATATTTCAAAACTATTCTTAAAATAAAATTTTTTAAAGAAAAAAGATAAATATATCTAGGAACTATCATTAATGATATCTAAATTAAATACGCTTTGTTATACTTTTAGGACACTCATGATCTTACCTTCTAACTTTTGATATGTATATATCTTTTGAACTGACAAAGGAACCTGTGTTATAATCTTAACGACCTACTCAAAATTTATTTAATTTTTACATATAATAAAAAAAATCATCTCGATATATAATTAAAGTTTCACCCGAGTAACTTAATTAGGACTCACACCCAAATTATAATCTAAAATTCTCAAAAGACATTCACTTTATTAATTGTGACTTACACTACAAACCCTACGGTCTCATTATCTTCTCAATCTTTGCCTAACAGAAAATCGCTAGAAATCTTCATAGGTACGCATATTTTCCATCCTCTCACGTTTTCTTGTCTTGTTTATGGTCAATTTTAGTTTATAGTTCTCATTGGAGTGTGATTATTGCATGTATTGTTGATTTTCGATTTTCGATTTTCACAGATCTATTTTCTTGTCTTTCAACCCTAGAATTTTCATTTTTCAAAGATGTGTTAGATATTTGTGCACGTTTAATTTTTTTTTTTAAATAGTCTCTTTTTCTAGAATTTTACTTAAATGTTGTTTTCAGAGATTTATGCACCTTTATGTTAAATAAATGTTCTACTTCTTTGGGATTTAACATTGTTATGGAAAGAAGTTTATTATTTGCATATTTGATTTGATATCACCTTTATGTTAAAGAAGGGTTCTACTTTCTTAGGATTTAACTTTGTATGGACAAAAGTTATTATTGACATATTGAATTTTAGATTTATTATTTATCCGTGTATATATATATATATTATTTGGATGGCGTGAGATTTGATCTCAGGACCTTTGCGTGCTCAGATATCATATTTAAGTGTGTGAATCTCATCTAAAAGTTTAAACTATTAGAGAGAGCACGTTTTCATTATTTAATTATATTCTCAACAATATATTTGTTGTCTACTTTCATATTGTTTCATCTTTATTTTTGTCTATTTGTTGTTACTTGTTAGGAGTTATTATTTATTGTCTACAAATTAACTGTAATAGTAGTTAATGAGTACGAAGTTACAAAATGCCTAAATTAACTCAATAATGCACCTAAAAGATCTAACTTGATTGTAATAACCTTGAAAGTCATTTTTGAATATTTTTGGAAAATTACTGTGTTACCCCTCTCGTTAGTCGCCCCTAGTTTTATTTGATCGGTTTGTGAGGTTAGTTTCATAGCGAGATAATAAAATTGGAATTTTTGGAAAGTTTTGGAGACTCTTAAGTTGTTGTAAGTGTCTTTAGTCAACATCCGGAGCAATGAGTCTTGAAATGAAATTATGTCGGTTCCATCATTTCCCGAAGCAATATTTGATTTTGGAGTGTTGTAGTTCTTCATTTTAAGGTTTTGATGTGGATTCGAGCCCATAAATTGAGTTATTAAGTGAATTCAAATCAAGATTTGACTATGATCAACATTTGGAGTTCAAACACTCAAATTGAATTTACATCGATTTTGTTGAATTCATGAGCTGATTTTAGGCTTAGGTAATGCCTTGGTTAATTTTATGGAGGTTTTGAGGGTATTTTGATCTTTTGGGTGAAAGTTGGTTAATTGTGGCTTAGACAGGTGGCGGGTCAAGGAGACCTCGAATCATTGTTTTGATGGTACCATTGACACCAGAACATTGAAGTTAGTAGGGTAGCACATTCGATCTGTGTGCTCGGAATTTTGAACGTATCATGATGGTCCATTCAATGGATTTTTTAGTACCTTGGTGTTACTGTATTCTGTTTTTTGGTTTCTCCTTCGCGTTCGCGAAGGGTCTGGTGTTTTGGCCTTTGAATTCGTGAGGTCTTGGCTGCGATCGCGGAGGGTTGAGGTGGTGACCTCCGCATTTGGGCGCGATCACGAAGGGTCGAAGTGTTGACGTCTGGGTTCGCGGGGTAGTTTTTGTGTTCGTAAATGGTACGAGATGTCACTCTTCGCATTCATGGGGTAGTGACCGCATCCGCGAAGATTAATTATCTAGGCAATTCAGTAATTCCCCAAAACATGTTTTCTTCCCCATTTCTCCATTGTTGGACCTTGAGAGCACTAGTGAGGTGAATTTAAAGAGGGTTTTCAAGATAAATCTATTGGGTTTTATGATTTTTAACATATAAACCCTTGTTTTCAAATTCAAAGTTTGTGGATTTTCTCTTGAAATTGGGTTTTAATAAATTGAGATTTTATGAATGATTTCAAATCATTTTTCATTACGATTTCACTTAAGAGTTAAAAAATCTTTCGGTATTTTGATTTTCTATAAGTATTCTGAATTACCCCCAACCCTCGAATTTGACTTTATGGGTTGGTTCAGGCCCGGTGTTCAAAATCAACATTAGCAGTGTTGTAGTTCATGAATTCTTATGGGAATTCTGTATGTGATTAGATTTTGTGGATTCAGAAGCTCAACGTAAAGAGAAGGCTCAAATACTGAGTTGATTTATCTATCATCAAAGGCAAGTGGACCTCTTTAGCCTTTTGTATAGTATGTTGAACCTTGTATGCCTTATTTGTCTGTTCGAGAGTAATGAGAAATGGTGAAGGTCAACGTATGTTTCATTCATATCAAATGTTATTATAATGTTAATAATGATCATGTGGGATAAAGATGTCTTCGTTGAAATATTAATGTGTGATATGCCTTGAGTGACCTTTGGATGACTTATTATAATTGATTCTTAGAGTGAGAATTGTCATCCTCATCCTGTGCATTTGATCTTGTCTTCTTGTTCTGTTGTTGAAAACTATGATGATCTCTATATCCTTGATATGCCGATCAAAAATGGTTCCGGTGAGTGATGTTATGCTGATATAAAATGGTTCTTGAAAGTAATGTTATGCCAATGGAAAATGATTCTGGCGAGTGAGTTATGCCAATGGGAAATGGTTCAGTCCCCCAGGGGTCTCGTGATGCTTATGCATCAGGTGTGTATAGATAGGACATACATACATCATCTTACTTTACATTTAGCTTTCAAAAGCATTGCAAATTATTGTTTGATTGATTCTATGAGTGTTTTGTTGTAAATGTGGGATATTGAATTGGAACGTCGAGTTGATCTATTTGAAATTCTAATTGTGTTACCGATTAGTTGAATTGCTTTTATTGTGTTATGTTCAGTGTATGATTACGTTGCTAAAGTGAGTTGTATTTTGATCGTTGTGCAGGTTGTAGTATGTGGACATTCTTTCCACACTTGTGTAGGTTACGAGCCCGGATCATTTTGATCAGCCTTGCACATCATCGTTCGAGACTTGTTTTGGAGTTCGTGGGGTAGCTTTTGTTCATCCCGGTAGATGTCACTTACTATTTTATTATGTATTTAATCTGTTCTAGATATCAAGACATTCATACTTGTGTTTTCTTTAAATCATTTGTATTACTTAGTGGCTTGTACACATGACACTGGGTTTTGGGGAAGATTTTGTTATGTTATGGCTTCCACAATATACTTATATTATGCTTAGTTCTTTAATTCTTTTCTTACTTCCGCATTTACCCTTGTCAAGGCTTATTTAAGTTGTAATATCTTGGTGGGATAAGATAGGTGTCATCACGCCCGGTTGATACACCCAAATTACACCTCCAAAAGAAGTATAAAGCGGTCGTTACCCAAGTAAAGAACCTAACAGAGGTTATGGTCGATTCCACTAGAAATGAGGTTCAGACTTAGTTTAATCGTTATTATTTGTGCTCTTAGTTGTCTTATTTCTGTAGCGGGGGGGGGGGGGGTTTTTTGAAAA
>NW_006239013.1:871518-1010211 GCF_000226075.1 Solanum tuberosum | reverse complement strand
TTTTTGTGCTCTTTGTTGTTTTTTTTTGGGGGGGGGGGGGGGGGTGTTATGTGAAAATAATCGATTGGAATGCTTGCATGTAACAAGTAGAAAAGTAGCATAATGATGTGTTTGAACTTAATAAAAGATGTAACTAGGGTATTAGTATTCCCCACGAATCCTTAACACAGTAGAACCTTATAGTAGTAGCCGTGTCTAGTGTATAGCATGAAAGATCGGCAAGTTATTTATCACCTAAGTGGATGGTCACCTATATAAGTGAATTTCCCCATGCAAATTGGTCCGTCTATAGGTGTATTCTTTACTAACCCTTGACGTTGATTCCAAATTAGTTATCCTTTGGTCCGTTCAGTCTATTAGATGAGGGTTGATAGTAACAATTCTTCGTTATATAATCCCATTTCCCAGTCTTTACCCCCTTGGTCCAGCTAGTAAGAATAAGGTGAGTTCTAATGCAGGCCTCTATTAAAAAGTAATCAAAGCGAAGGAAAAAAAATACATTCATAAACACTATTCAAGAATTACTATTTATTACGTCTATTTCCATTTATTCTTCATGGTTCCACAACCCTAGTTGTGGAATTAGCAACTCATAGTATTTTTTTTTATCACGATTTATAATAATTTAGTTAAAAGAAATCATGAAGTTACAAGATGAGTATTAAAAATTCGAAATCTTAAATTGAATTTCAAAACACAAATCCATGATTAAAAGTATAATTAATATCCAATGAATTCAAGAATTATAGCAAAAGAGGTTCACTACTAATCCTAAAACTCCAAACTGACGTAATGCAATAAATAAAACCTAAGAAAAGTATTCATAGACATCTAAACCTAAGCCAAACAAAACTGAAAAAATAGGATTCAACAACTTCTACGACTCAATTGTATGGACCGTAGTCCATTGTAAGGCTCGTGGAGTCCTCTCATGGAAGACAATGTTTAATCAATCTCTAGGAACTCTTCTACGGATGTAAGTTACGATCCGTAGACCAACGTACAACCTGTCCTATCAAATCATGGTTTAAGTCCTCTATTTTCAATTTTCTGAATGAAATCTATGAACCCCCCATGTACAACTCGTAGAAACTTTTATGAATCGTAATGTTGTTTCGTGGTCTGGGAGTTCCACTTCTTCAAATCTTTTCATCTATGACCATAGTTGTATGAATCGTCAACAAAAGTACAACTCGTACTAGTTGTTCATGGACCTCAAACTGGACTTTAACATTTAAGGTCATTCATCTACGAGTCCATGTACGAGTCGTGGGTAGGACCATGACTCGTAGTCTGGCTCATAGATGGTCAAAATACTCTTGTCAACCCTGTATGATCTGACTAAACTGCCAAAACCTATTTCTCTGCAAACGAAAGACAAAACACAATCAAGTCACTACCAAACACTTATTCGACTAAAAAAAATCCTAAGTTTAAAGCATTACAAGTACCATAAATCAGTGGTACATCAACACCCTCAAATTAAAATCGATATTTGCATGTCCTCAAGCGACATAACTTTCACATAACGACACTTGGCAAAAGAAGATCAAGAACCTACGGGAATCACATGGTCATTTACAATCATAACACCCTCCGTTCTCATTCAAAACCCAATGCATCAATAGTTTCTTACCAAGCTAATTCGCTTGGTAAGAAACTATTGATGCATTGGGTTTTGAATGAGAACGATCACAACAATAGCCTGGATATCTTTTCCATCCCTTCCTCCAAACTATTTTGGCAAGTAACACATGCGGATCAATATATAACATCACTAGACCAATAGAATGTTACATACACAAACAACAATCACCAAAACAACAATTATTTACAGTACTAGTTGTGACCTTACCACGAAGAAGTCCTTTTTTCACACACATATCAAAAATTTCTCAAGAATGGGGACTAGGTAGACACTCACTTTCACAAAAGAGATTTGAACCATGCATACCCACTACCACAGACTTGCCCTTATTTTCAATACTTAGACTCTAAACTGTTGAATTAAGATCAGTATAAGACTTTTAGCTTGTAACCTAGGCTCAGAGACAAGTGTAACATATTTAGATTATATTGAATTTTTCCCTCCTTGACATTGTCTTCACCCAACTCCAATTTTACAACCACTACTCATTTCACCCCTTATTCTTTTTTTCCCCTTAATTTTGCTTCAATGTTGGGATGTGGCTTTTGCTCTTATTTTCCTCTATATTATTTTTCTTATGTTCATCAATTTATTTTTCTTCTTTTTTCTTGTTCTTGTTCTTTATTTCTTTTTCGCAGGCACACCCAATTATTTCCCTTTTTCTCATTACACTATTCTTTTCATACCCCTTTCTTTTCTCATTTTCCTCTATCGTAGCCACCCTCAATTTAGGCATTTTTCCTGAGTTGTGGTGCACAATGTACAAGGAGGAACCAGGGCTAAAACCAAAAGTCAATAGTGAATGATGGGTAATGTGAATTGGGTAATAAAATAAAAAGGGTTTTACGCTCAGATTTGTATCTAGGGATACAACTTTAATTTGGTTGGTTGCTTTTAGGCTAAGTGGAATATTTCCAATAAAGTCTTTTGACCCTTTCCTAATGAAAAGTTCAATCATCAAAGAAAGACTAATGGGGGAAGTTCTGAATTAGTATACATGGTAATACTGAAGTAATGGTCTCACACACGACACAATGTCATACTATCAATTATTAACATATCTGGTTGATGTTTTTGTAACACCACAGATTCGAAATGAGGCAAAACAAAAGTTACATGGAAATACAGGTGCCATCCATGCCCGGCCACCCACGGCCCGTGGACTGACCCACAGACCATAGGTAGGGTCTGTGGTTGGTCACCCCAGCCTAGATTCCGACCTC
The DNA here is from genome assembly GCF_000226075.1 of Solanum tuberosum. Taxonomy (NCBI): domain Eukaryota; kingdom Viridiplantae; phylum Streptophyta; class Magnoliopsida; order Solanales; family Solanaceae; genus Solanum; species Solanum tuberosum. Next base: position 1,007,340 of record NW_006239013.1, on the reverse strand, counting down.
AGAACCACGGTCCGTTGTCCAAGGTCCGTAGGTCTAGGTCTAGAAATCAGGTCTCTGACCACCAAACAACGAACGTGAAAGACGGTCCATCATCCTGACGACGGTCCATCGGTCGGGGGTTCGTAGGTCCTCGATTGGCAATTCATTTTAGGGACTTAAGGGTCTTTTTCGGTTTTAATTAAATTGAAGTGGTGTCGTTTATCCAAAGCCTAGGACACCTATATAAGTATTTTTAACCCCCAAAATCTCCACTCAAGTCATTCTCTCAAATCCCAAAAGAATTCCCAAAACTTTTCTCTCAAATATTCTCTCTCCAGAAGGAAGAAGAAGAAGGAAGAGATTGGAGCTAGGTATAGATCAAGTCTCGCAATCTTCAAGCTTTTGTGGGATTTGTAACTAAGGTATGATGGATTTTCATCCATGAGATCCTTTATCTCATGGAGTCCCCTAGAATTCCATAATTGTAAAGTCTGAATCCCCAATTCTAGTTAGGGTTTCCTCCAATGTTGTGGGTTATGATGAATGTTGATCCAATTGAGTGGATTATGATTGTGTATAATTGAATTGATAGGATTACATAGTTTTTGGATAAAATTATATGTACTCATGCCTATTCCATGATTCTAACCTAGAATTGATATAATTGGGTTGATGTCATGAAGGGAAACTTTATGGGCTAGATATATCCTTATAGGATAGATGATTTATGAGTAGAATTTCTTGAGATTGAAGCATAAATGATGGTCATAAGATATAGTGCTTTGAGAGTAAAGCCTAGACTATGAATTGTTGATTGTTGATGATGTAGTGTGGAAGGGATACATCCCACAATGAATTGCTAGCATAATTGTATGAATGTGAAAGGTTTACTCACATGAATGATTCTAGGTTGAAAAGATTGCTCACCTAAAATGAATCTAGACTAAAATGCTAAATAATTGATAAGGCTAGAGGCGACTACCCTTGACCTCCATATGGGAAGGATATGTGGTGATTTCCCATACTCCTTAGAATTGAATAAGAGGTGATTCCCCACATTCCTATTATGATGAATGGACATGGAGGCGAGTACCCATGATCCTTTTGAAATGATGTGGAGGCGATTACCCATGATCCGAAAGTAAGTAAGGCAAGAGACGAATACCCATTAGCATTTGTAAGTTAGACAAAGAGGCGAATCCCCATGTTCTTAAAAGTAAGTATGAATAATGTGATTATGTTATGAAGATGATTAGCTTGGAGTGTTGCTTGAGATGCCTTCCATGATGTAAGCATAACTAGAGGCGGATGACCCAAGTTTTGACTAAGGATATGTTGAGGTTGCTGAGAAGTATTCCTCTTTTACTATGTTGAATTATACGCATTGATTACGCTTGTGGTTATATTGGCTAACCCTTATGTTTATGTTGTTTATGCTAGCTATCATATTTAGTACATGTTTGTACTAACACATACTCTTGCCTACATTTCTTATCAAAATGTAGGGTCTGGTTACATTGATTCTCACATTCGTGGCTAGGTTCATAGTTGATCAAGGAGTGAAGTTTTGGTGAGTCGTCATAGCATTTGAGGATGTGATCACCACTTTACCTTATGTATTTCTTTTATGTTTTGGACTGTTGTATGGGTTGTGTCCCAAGATTTGTTGGTTAGTTGGCTTGAGACAATTGTATTAGACTTCCACTCATTTTATAAAGACTTTGATTGTATTGAAATGTTTTAAATTTCCATACCATTTTCTATTACTTTATGTTATGATATTCTAAGTGGCTTGTATGAGGCCTCTCGGGGTCTTGTACGCCTTATTACATATAGGGGGTTCCCCTGGGTCATGACAAACTTGGTAATCAGAGCACAAGGTTTAGAATGGTTCTAGGATGTCTCAAACCACGTCTCGTAGAGTCTTGTTCATAAGTGTGAAGCGCGCCACATTTATGAAAGAGAGGCTATTAGATGTTTAGGAAATCTCACTTCTTTATTTCTCTAAGTCTTGCTATGGAGTTTAACTCTATAAGGTTTTTCTCTAAGTCCTTACCCGATGTTTTTTAAGATATGACTACTAGAAGGGCTAATGCTAGAAGGAATGAGGGAGACAATGTGTGTCAAGAAGTTCCTCCCCAAGATCCTCCTCAAGCTCCGATTGATCCTTTGACTGATAATGTGACAAATGCGGAGTTTAGGTCGGCTTTTCAAGTGTTGGCTCAAACCGTGATGGCCCAAAACAATAGAGAGGTGGTAGTCCCCGTGAACCGAAATATGGTTACGACGACGTCAAGAGTGAGGGACTTTACAAGGATGAACCCTCTGGAATTTTATGGCTCCAAAGTTGAGAAAAATCCTCAAGAGTTCATTGATGAGGTCTATAAGAGACTTGCTATTATGGGAGTGACTCTGGTAGAGAAGACGGAGTTGTCCTCTTATCAACTCAAAGGGGTTGCTCAGATTTGGTTCAATCAATGGAAGGAGGCAAGGCCAGAAGGAGAGGATCCCATAGAATGGGAAAGGTTCAAAAGTGCTTTTCTTGATCGATTATTCCCTCTTGAGATGAGAGAGGCCAAAGTGCTTGAGTTCATTAACATTAGACAGGGAAATATGAGTGTGAGGGAGTATGCCTTGAGGTTCACTCAATTGTCCAAATATGCTCCTTCTATTGTGTCGGATCGTAGGGCTAAGATGAGTAAGTTTGTATCGGGTGTGTCCGACATGGTAGTCAAAGAGTGCCGCACCACTATGCTTGTCCGTGACATAGACATTTGTCGCCTCGTGGTGCATGCCCAAAAAATTGAAGAGGAAAAAATCAAAGAGAATCAAGGAAAGATCTAGGGAGGCAAAGAGGGCAAGAGTGGATGATGGCAACTTTTCATATTCTAGGTCCGGTGGACGGGGTCGTTCAAGGTTCCGACAAAAGTCCTCCGGGCAAGGTTCTACAAATGCTCCTCCAACGTCTAGTAATGAAAGGGTGTCTAACCCTAAACCTCAAGGAGATGGTAGTAGGTCTTTGATGCCTACTTGTGCTAAATGCGGAAGAAATCATGAAGGGAAGTTTCTAGCAGGTTCTAATGCTTGCTTTGGGTATGGTAAAATGGATCATAAAATAAGGAATTTCCCTTCGGTTGCTAGAAATGAGGGAGACACTCGTCGTAGGGCTCAACCCTAGCCTTCATCCGGTCCAAGTGGTTCGGGTGTAAATGCTCCCAAGCAAAATCGATTCTATACACTCCAGACTAGAGGTGATAAAGAGAGTTCCCCGGATGTGGTGACCGGTATGCTAAAAGTTTTTCAACTTGATGTGTATGCTATACTTGATTCCGGTGCTACTTTTTCCTTTGTGACCCTTATGTGCCTATGAGGTTTGATGTGCTCCCCGATGTGTTGTTAGAACCTTTTCCTGTCTCTACCCATGTTGGTTATTCTATGGTGGCTAAGAGGGTCTATAGAAGATGTCCTGTTTCCTTATCTTATAGAGTTACTCTTGTTGACTTGGTAGAGCTTGAAATCCTAGATTTTGATTTCATCCTTGGTATGGATTGGTTGCATTCTTGTTATGCCTCTATTGATTGTAGGACTCGTGTAGTCAAGTTTCAATTCCCAAATGAGCCTATCCTAGAGTGGAAGGGGGGAAATTCGATGCCTAGAGGTCAATTTGTTTCTTACCTTAAGGCTAGGAAAATGATTTCTAAGGGTTGTACCTACCATATAATTTGGGTGAGGGATGTGAATTCCAAAATCCCTATTCTTGAGTCGGTCCCCGTTGTAAATGAGTTTCCGAAAGTGTTCCCTGATGATCTACCCAGTATTCCTTCCGAAAGGGAAATATACTTTAGAATTGACCTTCTCCAAGATACACAGCCTATCTCAATTCCTCCTTATAGAATGGCTCCAGTGGAACTTATGGAGTTGAAAGATCTGTTGAGAGATTTGTTAGATAAGGCTTTCATTTGACCTAGTATTTCTCTATGGTGTGCTCCAGTTTTGTTTGTACGGAAGAAAGATGGTTCCCTTCGTATGTGTATCGATTATCGACAATTGAACAAGGTGGCCATTAATAATAAGTATCCTTTTTCGAGAATAGATGATCTGTTTGACCAACTTCAAGGGGCGATTTATTTCTCCAAGATTGATCTCCGGTCGGGTTATCACCAATTGAGGGTGAAAGAAGAAGATATTTCTAAAACGGCTTTTGGAACCCGATATGGTCATTACGAGTTTTTGGTGATGTCGTTTTGTTTGACTAATGCCCCGGTGACATTTATGGATTTGATAAATAGGGTGTTTAGACAATACCTTGATATATTTGTAATTGTGTTCATAGATGATATTTTGATTTACTCAAGGAGAGAGAATGAGCATATTGATCATTTGAGAATCGTATTGTAAATTCTCAAATACCAACAAATTTTTGCTAAGTTTAGCAAATGTGAATTTTGGTTAAGGTCCGTAGCTTTATTAGGCCATATTGTTTCAAGCAAGGGTATTGAGGTGGATCCGATTAAGACGAATGTGGTCAAGAGTTGGCCTAGACCTCTATCACCGACTGATATTAGAAGTTTCTTGGGTTTGGCCGATTATTATAGATGTTTTGTTAAGGGGGTTTCTATCATTGCCTCTCCATTGACGGCTTTGACTCAAAAGAAGGCCAAGTTCATATGGTCGGATGCTTGTGAGAAAAGTTTCCAAGAGTTGAAAGATAGAGTTACTTCCGCTCCGGTGTTGACTTTACTGGAAGGTACGAACGAATTTATGGTATATTGTGACGCCTTTAGAGTTGGGTTGGAATGTGTGCTTATGCAAAACGGTAAGGTGATTGCATGTGCTTCAAGGCAACTTAAAGTTCATGAAAAGAACTATCCTACCCACGACCTTGAATTAGCGGCGGTGGTATTTGCCTTAAAGATTTGGAGGCATTATTTGTATAGGGTTCATGTTGATGTTTTCACCGACCATAAGAGTTTACAATATGTGTTTACCCAAAAGGACTTGAATATTCACCAAAGAAGGTGGCTCAAATTATTAAAGGACTATGATATGAGTGTCCTATATCACCCCGATAAGGCAAAGGTAGTAGCGGATGCTCTTAGTCGACTATCGATGGGTAGTGTCACACATGTTGATGATGATAGAAAAGAGTTAGCACGAGATGTCCATAGATTGGTCCGATTGGGTGTTCAATTGGTACACTCCGCCAAGGGTGGTGTCATGGTTCATAAAGGGTCAGAATCATCTTTTGTGGTAGATGTTAAAGCAAAGTAATGTCTTGATCCGACTTTGGTAGAATTTTAAGAAGCGGTACTTAGAAAGTCCGTTAAGGCTTTCTCTCAAGGAGGATATGGTGTCCTTAGATATCAAGGTTGGTTATTTGTTCCTAATGTTAAAAACTTAAGGGAATAGATTCTGTCAAAAGCCCATAGTTCTCGATATTCTATTCACACGAGAGCCACCAAGATGTACTGTGACTTGCGGGAGATCTATTAGTGGAATGGGAAGAAGAAGGATATTGCAGGATTTGTGGCCAAGTATCCAAATTGCCAACAAGTGAAGGTTGAGCATCATAAACTGGGAGGCTTATCCCAAGATATTAGCATTCCTACCTGGAAGTGGGAAGATTTGAATATGGACTTCATAGTAGGGTTGCCACGTACTCGGCGACAATATGATTCGATTTGGGTTATAGTTGATCAAATGACGAAGTCAGCCCATTTCATTCCCGTCTATTTTTCTTATTCGGTGGATGATTATGCTAAGTTGTATTTGAGGAATATGGTGAGACACGGAGTGCCCTTGTCCATTATCTCCGATAGAGGTACTCAGTTTACTTCTCAATTTTGGAGGTCTTTCCGAAATGGTCTTGGCACTAAGGTTAAGCTTAGAACAAAGTTTAATCCACAAACCGATAGGCAAGTGGAACGAACAATCCAAGCATTGGAAGACATGTTAAGGGCTTGCGTGATTGATTTCAAGGAAAATTGGGAAGACCATTTGCCTTTGATTGAATTTGCCTATAATAATATCTACCATTCTAGTATTGGTATGGCTCCGTTTGAAGCTTTTTATGGTAGGAGGTGTAGATCTCCTATAGGATGGTTTGAGGTGGGTGAGGTTGCTTTGATAGGACCCGAGTTAGTTCATGAGGCTATTGAGAAAGTTTGACTCATTAGAGAGAGGTTGAGAACGACCCAAAGTCGATAAAAGTCTTATGCCGATGTTAGAAGGAGAGACCTTGAATTTAATGTGCTTGATTGGGTTAACTTTAAAATCTAACCCATGAAGGGTGTAATGAGGTTTGGTAAGAAAGGGAAACTTAGTCCCCGTTTTGTAGGCCCATATCAAATTTTGAGACGTGTTGGTAAGGTTGCATATGAGCTTGATTTGCCAAATGAGTTGGCATCAGTGCATCCGGTTTTCCATGTCTCTATGTTGAAAAAGTGTGTTGGAGACCCGACATCCATAGTCCCCCTAGAAGGGTTAGGACTGAAAGAGAACCTTTCCTATGAAAAAGTTCCGGTTGAGATTCTAGACCGGCAATTTAAGAAATTGAGAAACAAAGAGGTTGCTTCCATGAAAGTGTTATGGAGAAACCATCTTGTTGAGGGTGCTACTTGGGAGGCCAAAGCCGATATGATGTCCCAGTATCCTTATCTTTTTCCTCATTTTCTAGCTTGAGGTAATGAGTTCCTCTTGGTTTCCTCTTGTTTGAAGTCATGTGTGTTTTATTTGTTTCCATGATTTCCTTAAAATGCATGTTCATGAAAAACCTTAAGTTTTGAAAGAAAAAAGCTTTTATGACTTATTTTCCTCATGTTGTTGTGTATTGAGTATGGGTTGCTTATGGACTTCATGAGATGGATTGTTGAACATGCCTTAGCTTGGAGTGGAGATTTTCTCCTTGAGTATGTGTTTTGGGTATAAATTGCATATAGGCTCCATGAGATTGTGTTGAGCATGCTTTTAAGTTTGGAGATGGTAGTTCCTCCTTGAATGTGAGAAATCTAGAAATTTCATGCATATTGGGTTGTTAGATGTAGTTCGTACTCCCTTATGGTGCATTGAGTATTTTTATCTTGGAGTTGATGTTTCCTCCTCGGTTGTGTGCATTTTGATGAGTTGCATGCATGATGGACTGCAGTCTTGAGTCCTTTCGTTTGGAAATGTGCCTAGAATCTCATTCGAGGATGAATGATCCCAAGGAGGACATAATGTAACACCCCAGATTCGAAATGAGGCAAAACAACAGTTACAGGGAACAACAGGTGCTATCCACGCCCGGACACCCACGGCCCGTGGACTGAGCCACGGACCGTAGGTAGGATCCATGGGTGGTCATCCCATCCTAGATTTCGACCTCAGGACCAACGGACCGTCGGTCAGACCACGGTCCGTGGTCCAAGGTCCATAGGTCCAGGTCTAGAAATCAGGTCTTTGACAACTAAACGACGGACATGCAGGATGGTCCGTCATCCTGACGACGGTCCGTCGGTCGGGGGTCCGTAGGTCCTCGACTGGCAATTAATTTTAGGGACTTAAGGATCTTTTCTGGTTTTAATTAAATTAAAGTGGTGTCATTATACCCAAGACTAAGACACCAATATAATTATTTTTAACCCCCAAAATCCCCCATTCAAGTCATTCTCTCAAATCCCAAAAGAATTCCCAAAACTCTTCTCCCAAATATTCTCTCTCTAGAAGAAAGAAGAACAAGGAAGATATTGGAGCTAGGTCAAGATCAAGTCTCCCAATCTTCAAGATTTTGTGGGCTTTGTAACTAAGTATGATGACTTTTTATCCATGGGATTCTTTCTCCTATGGAGTCCCCTAGATTTCCCCAATTATGAAGTCTAAATCCCCAATTCTAGTTAGGGTTTCCTCCAATGTTGTGGGTTATGATGAATATTGATCCAATTGAGTGGATTATGATTGTGTATGATTGAATTGACAGGATTACCTGTTTTTAGGATGAAATTACATGTACCCATGCCTATTCCATGATTCTAACCTAGAATTGATATAATTGGGTTGATGCCATGAAGGGAAACTTTATGGGCAAGATACATCCTTATAAGATAGATTATTTATGAGTAGAATTGCTTGAGATTGAAGAATAAATGATTATCATGAGATGTATTGCTTTGAGAGTAAAGCCTAGACTATGAATTGTTGATTGTTGTTGATGTAGTGTGGAAGGGATACTTCCCACAATGAATTGATAAGCATGATTGTATGAATGTGAAAGGCTTACTCACATGAAGGATTCTAGGTTGAAAGTATTGCTCACCTAGAATGATTCTAGACTAAAATGCTAAATAATTGATGAGGCTAGAGGCAACTACCCCTGACCTTTATATGTGAAGGATATGTACTGATTTCCCATACTCCTTAGAGTTGAACAAGAGGTGACTCCTCACATTCCTAATATGATGAATGGACATGGAGGTGAGTACCCATGATCCTTATGAAATGATGTGGAGGTAAGTACCCGTGTCATATGATGTGATTGTGGAGGCGAGTACCCATGATCCGAAAGTAAGTAAGGAAAGAGGCGAATAATCATTAGCCTTTGTAAGTTAGGCAAAGAGGCAAATTCCCATGTCTTTAAAAGTAAGTATGAATAATGTGATTATGTTATGAAGATGATTAGCTTGGAGTGTTGCTTGAGATGCCTTCTATGATGTAAGCATGACTAGAGGCGGATGACCCAAGTCTTGACTAAGGATATATTGAGGTTGCTTGAGAAGTATTCCTCTTTTACTATGTTGATTTATATGCATTGATTACGCAAGTGGTTATATTGACTAACCTTTATGTTTATGTTGTTAATGCTAGCTATCATATTTAGTACATGTTTGTACTAACGCGTACTCTTGCCTACATTTCTTATCAAAATGTAGGGTCCGGTGACATTGATTCTTACATTCGTGGCTAGACTCATAGTTGATCAAGGAGTTAAGATTTTGTGAGTCCTCATAGCATTCGAGGATTTGATCACCACTTTACCTTATGTATTTCTTTTATATTTTGGACTATTGTATGGGTTGTGTCCCAAGATTTATTCATGTTGGTTAGTTGGCTTGTGACATTTGTATTAGACTTGCGCACGTTTTATAAAGACTTTGATTGTAGTGAAATGTTTTATATTTCTGGACCATTTTCTATTACTTTATGTTATGATATGCCTTGGCTTGTATGAGCCTTCTCGGGGTCTTGTACGCCTTGTTACATCTAGGGGGTACCCCTGGGTCGTGACAGTTTTAGCTTAAGTCATGCTTATCATATTGGTTTATGTCATGTAATACAAAGATCCCACATAGTCAACATATAAATGAAACAAATCTGACATTAAAATGTTGGAGGGGTCTTATTTCTCAGTCAAACATTAACAATCATGCCCTATTTTTCTATTCTTCTTTCATATTTTACAACACATCCTAAGCATGCCATTTTAACATAAATTTAATACGTCCTTGAGGAAAAAATATAGGAAAGAAATCCCCAAGGACACATCTGAGTGTCTAGGCTACTCAAATTTCGTCGAGACACTCACAAGCACAACATAATATCATCCCACACTCTCTCAAAAAAATTATGCATTGTCACCAATGCACTATACTAAACAAATGAAACAAGGGTGAAGCCAAACCTTTGGCAACTAAGCGCTGAAGTCCTAAATATTAGAGGACAGGTCCATTGGTGTGGAACCCGGGGTAGAAACTGGTGTCTCTGAATCAACTGGTGGGATGCCATCCATAGTCAATCCTGAACTAGAAGCTCAATAGCCTATTGCCTCTGTCTATCCACCCAAATCTACTCATCTATAATATATGCATGTCTGTCCGCTTCAATCTCACGTCACTCTCTCTCTTTCCGGCATGATCCTTTGATTCCTCTAAAGTGTCATCATCAGTATGTGGCCACTTTCCATATTCCCATGGAGGCTCCTTATCTACAAATAGATTAGCAATGCAGATGGTGGGTCAACCATTATAGGGATAGTAAAGGTGGGAATGAGTGGTGGTGGTGCGGTGACCTTTGATCGAAGCTGCTCAAAGTCAGTTCGAAAACCTTGAACATCTGGAATTTGTGTGGTATGAGGATGCATCATCATCCTTTGATCGAAAGAATCTATCCGCCCATGTACGACATGGGCTACTCCATCTATGACTGTCTAAATCCTTGGAGTTACTCACTCTTTTGAATCCATAACAGTCTAAGAAATCGTTGTGTGGACCCATGGCCTGATTTGCTGGATCAACTAGGCTAACTGAGACTCAGGTTGAGTCTATCTCTGCATCATACTCTGTAAGAGCTCGACCAAAATTATAACAGAAGGTAAGCATCAAATCCCAGAAAACCCAACCTATACAAAGAGCTCTTTTCAGCCCCTACTCCTAACAAGTGAAAGTTGCTGGCACCCACCATATCTTGCTTCGGGGCCGATCTCTTGTATCGGAGCAAATAAATTCAATGATTTTCTATATTCTATTTATTTCTTTTTTCTTTATTGTTGACTTTTTTCCACCACAAACAGATTTTGCCGCATGGATTGGATAGAGTCCCCTGATCTCGACATTCAAGCACGAATCCCTTGAGCGCTTCGGCGGCGGATAGCAGCATGGGCAAAGCACTCTGCTGCGGCTGGTCTCGCAAACAAATCTAGAAATTTTACATCTGGTTGTGGAGTGTGTCTCTGTGCGGCTAAATTTTTGTAATCTTTAATCAGCCCTACATCTTGATTCCAGGCCACCTTGGTCAATCGATCTACTATCGACATAGAAGGAAAACTAAAGTACTGAAAGAGCCTATAAATTAAACATGGGAAGGTCATCTCATGGTACGACAAAATGCCCTCTCATGAATATCCTCGATGAGGAACCAAGCAAAATCAATCTCATAACTTGCCATAATGCTAGCCATAACCATTGCACGGTCTTAAGTAAAGAAATTACCTGCCAAAGTGGAGCATATGCATTATCACACTATGGAGACAAATACGAGAGAGAGACTGCGATTGCAGAAGGTCGGTCCCCCAAGGCATCACGACCGTGGAGACCAGAATCACTGGTCACCACGAACGTGACTTGGTTTGTGTGAACGCAAAGAGGACTATGGGCTACACCAGTTGATGCACAAAAAATGGTTCAACAAGGCTGCATCAGCTCATTCAACAAGGCTTAAAATCCCCTATGGTACACTTGGTATTCTTTTGAAACCCTATTCATACAAGTTTGAGTATCCCTGCTTTTGTTGTGTCAATTATACTTTTCCTTCTGGTTTCTGTAATGTTGTTGATGTTGTTATTGATAGCTTGTTATTGGCTTTAGCCTAGATGTAGGCTAGTGATTGCTTGCATTTTGGAGCCTTAGGCCTTAGAGTTTCTCTAACGTTACCTCGAATGGCTTAGCTCCCTATAGACTAATTTTGCAGATTTGGGTTTGATAGTATGATCCTTAGATAGACGACAAGTCAGCTCATATGAACGTTCATCCATAACTTCCCTTGGGTACCTGGTGGCTCCAAAGATTATTTCTGTCACGCCCCAAACTCAAGGGGAGCAACTGGGTCCTAATGTCAAAACTCAGGCCCGAGCCGACCCTGCTGAACCATTTGCTACTAGTGCATGGCAGCCACACGCAATCAAGAAAAAAAACAAGTATATCTCGACTTAAAACTAAGCCCTCGGCCGGCAAGGACCCGGTCAACAGATCTATAAAAGAAACATCTACTCCCAAGAGTTCATATAAATAAATAGCCAACTAGCACATAAGTCCTGACTGGGTCGTCGAGGCCACCATGATATCTATACCAAAACTGAAAGCAGGTATATATCAAGACAATACATCAAATAGCTCACAGGCTTCAGCAAACCAACAAACTAGGCCAGCATGGCCATCATGTAGTTATACACCCCACACACTAGTCAACAAGCCTCTACTAGTAATAAAGATTGGGGGGGGGGGGGACAGGGCCCAGCCTAGCCAAAAAGATATATACAACAAAAGCTAACAAACCTCTCAACTCGGGCAGCTCCGGAGGAAAGGGGCTAGCCAATCGGATACAAGTCAATCCTGTTGCGGAGGAGGTGTACTGGGTCGTCTGTCGGGACCTGCATGCATGAATGCAGTGCCCCCCAGACAATGGGGCATCAGTACAAAATAATGTACATAGTATGAAAGGCTATAGACTAAATGAGCAAGTATCAAAATATACCAAAAGCAATCACGTAAGGAAATAAAAATTTAGATAACTATGCTAACCCACTATTAAATCTAAAAATACAAAAATGATCAAACATCAACCTAACCAAGCCCCCATAAGCTCGGAAGGTACAAATAACATGCCACCTACCTAGGCCCCCATAAGCCCAGAAGGTGCCAAATCAATCTAAATACCCCTATCGGTATCCCCTTTTCTTTCTAAGAAGTCACATAGCCCTTTTTGGCAATGATATAACCCCGTCGGCAACACATTGCCCTCTTAGGCAACATCATAGCTCTGTGGGCTGCACATAGCCCTTTTTTGCATCAACATAGCCCTGTAGGCAACACATAGCCCTCTTTGGCGTCAAAATAGCCCCGTAGGCGACACATAACACTCTTTGGCATCAATATAGCCCTGTGGGCATCACATAGCCCTCTTTGGCAATAACATAGTCCTATTAGACAACATCATAGCCCCCATAGGTAGTTCATAGCTCAACAACTAACCACAATAGCCCCAAGGGCGACAACAAACAATTGAATAGGCTAAAGGCAAGTAATTTAGCTATAAACAATATATATGAATAATCTCCAAGTCGTTCCTAACTTAGGGTCGTTCTTAACAGATTATAAGTCCCTAAAACGAGGGTTTATAAACACTCAATCAGCCAACCACTCACAATTACATCTACAAGATCACCACCATTAACTACCTTATTATATCACTCCCAAGCTTTAAGGAAACATGCCGAACGAAGGGAATATCCTTAACATAACTTTCCAATGAACGCTCGAAAGACTGTAGTTCCTTTACGAAAGTTGTTCCTTATGTCCTAACCTTCACAAACATTATATATACACAGCTGGTACGCACCTATAAACAGTTCATAATTAATCTTAAATCGACAGATTTGCCATATTGCCCCAACTTGTCGAAACGTTCGTAAAAATTCATAAAAACAATCATAAAAGAGTCTCGAGATGATTACCTTAGTTAACCAAGTGTAAACCTTGAATAAACACCAATAACTACAAATTTATATCTTCAAAAACTATCTCCAAACGCAGCTAATAGAAGAGAAAAATGATTGCCACGTGTAGAGGTCACATTTCTAGGCACTGGGGCAACATTTAGTGGTAGAAATCGTCAAAAACTAACCTTTATCATGCAAGTACTCCATATGAACCCTCTCTTAAGCTTTCTTTCTAGTTTGGAAGTGAAAAGCAATATTTTCATGGCTTAAAACGTTGAGTAAGCCGACATACTACATTTTTTACCCGACCCAGATTCGACCTGGATTTTGTCTCGACAGTCCCTAGTAAAACTCTCATAACTTTTTACTCTGATGTCGGTTGGATATGAGGTTTTGTGCGTTCTAAATTAGACTCGTAGGCCTTCGATTTAATGGGTGATAGGCCTTCTAAATCTTTATATATTGGGAGAAAACATCCAAGACATTTGACCCAAATTTCAGAGAAATCTTTAGAAAGGAACTTACGATAACTTTCTCCAACTTTTATTTTGCCACTTACCTAACTTCAAAACTTGAGAAACAAACCTTGAATACTTAAAATATGACATACCACATCATTCTTAATTTATTACCGACCCTCCTTATCTTTCCATGAAGATACGAGTTAATTTAGACGTTTTAAAAAGTCAGGGTGTTACATCCTTCCCACCTTAGAAACATTTGTCCTCGAATGAAAAAATCTAAGTCACGCGGTTAAGTCCTTAGGAGTTTCCAAAATTTAGGCAGATTATCTTTTGTAAATGTGACTATCTAGGAACATGAAACGCAGAAATTCTAACCTAGGCGTCTCACAGGATGACATAAATAGCTAAGCACTATAGCTCTGCAATAAAAGTGCGAGCAAATATACAACGACAACAACAATAATAATAAGCAACAATATAAAAAATCAGATTGGTATCTAACCTCACTGCACTAATATAAATTGATATGCCATCACCCTAGGTATGAAACAAGTGAAGATATTTGGACCTCATGCCATCCTCAGCTTCCCAAGTCACTTCTTCTCTATTCTTGTTTCTCCACAATACTTTAACTGAAGCCACCTCTTTAGTCCTCAATTTACGGACATGCCGATCTAATATGGTAATTGAAGTTTCCTCATAGGACAACTTCTCTGTGATATGAATATCCTCAACTGGGGCAACTCGAGAAGGGTCTCATACGCATTTCAGTAGCATCGATACATAGAACACTGGATGAACAGATTCTAGCCCCAAAGGCAATTCTAAATCATAAGCCACCCGTCCTACCCTTCGAAGGATCCGGTATGGCCCAATGAATCTTGGACTAAGCTTGTCTTTTTTGCCAAATCTCATAACACCCTTCATAGGCGAGACTTTTAAGAATACCCAGTCATCGACACAAAACTCTAAGTCCCTCGTCGAACATTTGATTATGACTTCTGTCGGCTCTGAGCTGTTAGCAACCTCTCCCGAATGAGCTTATCCTGCTTCACTGTCTGCTGTACCAAGTCGGGTCCAATCAACTCTGATTCACCTACCTCGAACCATCCAATGGGGACATACATTTTTGCCCATAAAAAAGCCTCATAAGGTGCCATCCCGATGTTGGAATGATAACTATTATTGTATGCAAACTCAATAAGAGGCAAATGGTCATCCCAACTTCCATTGAAGTCTAGCGCACACGCTTGTAACATATCCTTGAGTGTCAAAATTGTGTACTCATCCTGGCCAACTGTCTAAGGGTGAAAGGTCGTACTAAGATTAACATGTGTCCCCAGTCCTTTCTGGAAGGACTTCCAGAAGTTGGCGGTAAATTGTGCTCCTCTATCAGAGATAATAGATATTGGGACACTGTATAGCCTAACAATCTTTCTAATATAAAGCCCTGCATAGTCTTCGTTCGTAAAAGTACTCCTGACTAGTAAGAAGTGGGCTGATTTTGTTAGTCTATCAACAATGACCCAAATAGAGTCAAACTTGCAATGCGATCGAGGTAACCCTGTAATAAAATCCCTATTAATTGCTTCCCACTTCTACAAAGAAATGGTTATTTCCTAAACTAGCCCAGCGGGCTTTTGGTGCTCAACCTTCACCTGTTGGCAGTTAGGACAATATGCCACAAACTCAACAACGTCCTTCTTTATCCCATGCCACCAATAGATCTCCTTAATATCATGGTACATCTTCGACTGAGGGCATTGGCTACCACATTTGCCTTTCCTGGATGATATCAAATATCCACGTCGTAGTCTTTCAGTAATTCAAGCCATCAATGCTGTCGTAGATTTAACTCCTTTTGTCTAAAGATATATTGAAGGATTTTATGATTTGTGAAGATGTCAACATGAACGCCATACAAATAATGTCTCCAGATCTTTAACGCATGCACAACTACAGCCAACTCTAAATCGTTGATTGAATAGTTCTTCTCATGCTTTCTCAACTGCCTTGAAGCATATGCAATAACCTTACCATGTTGCATTAGAACACATCCCAACTCAACACCAGAAGCATCACAGTACACCGCATAGCCTTATAAACCCTCTAGCAATGCTAGAACTGGTGCTGATGGCAACCTGTCCTTCAGCTCCTGGAAACTATGTTCGCAAGCCTCAGTCCACTGGAACTTAGCTACTTTTTGAGTCAGCTTCGTTAATGGTGCTGAAAGTGAAGAAAACCCCTCTACAAACCTTCTGTAGTACCCAGCTAACCCTAAGAAACTACGAACCTTAAACGGAGTCATGGGTCTGGGCCAAGTCTTTACGATTTCAACCTTTTGTGTATCAACCGCAATGTCTGCATCTGATACAATATGGCCTAAGAAAGCTACAGATTCCAACTAGAACTCACACTTAGAGAACTTTGCATAAAGTTCTTGGTTTTGAAGAACCTAAAGGACTACTCGCAGATGATTTACATGCTCGTCTTTTGAACGGGAATACACCAAAATATCATCAATAAATACAATCACAAACAGGTCTAGATACGGCTTGAATATACTATTCATCAGGTCCATGAACATTGTTGGGGCATTAGTTAATCCAAAAGGCATTACCAAGAACTTAAAGTGTCCATATCTAGTTTAAAAAGTTGTCTTTGGAATGTCTTTCTCCCGAACTCGTATATGGTGGTACCCTGATCTTAAATCAATCTTTGAGAAGCACTCAACACCTTATAACTGATCAGACAAGTCATCGATCCTCGGAAGGGGATACTTATTCTTTATAGTCGCCTTATTTAGCTGTCGGTAATCGATACATATTCTTAGTGAGCCACCTTTCTTCCTTACGAATAACACTGGCGCACCCCATGGTAAAGTACTAGGCCTAATAAAGTCTTTATCCAACAAGTCTTTCAGCTGATCCTTCAACTCCTTTAGCTCAGCAGGAGCCATTCTATAAGGAGGGATAGATATGGGTTGTGTACCTTGTAGCATATCGATAGCAAAATCAATTTCCCATTTTGGAGGGATACCAGGGAGCTCGTCTGGAAATACATCTAGAAACTCATTAACTACCAGAATAGACTGAAGAGTCGGTGGTTCTGCATCTATATCATGAACGTGAACAAGATGATAAATACAACCATTAGTAATCATCCTCCTCGCCTTAAGATAGGAAATAAACCTACCTTTCGGCGTAGTTGTATCGCCTTTCCATTCCTGAATTGCCTCTCCTCGAGAGTGGAATCTAACAATCTTTGTTAGCATAACAAGACGCTAACCAGTCCATACCCATAATATCGTCGAAATCGACCATCTCTAACTCTACGAGGTATACAGAAGTCTAACGGTCGATAATTTCTACCGTGCAACCTCGATAGACTCTCCTGGCAATAATAAACTCACCAACTTGTGTAGATACAATAAAGGCTCGATCTAATGACTCTGCTACTATACATAATTTTCCCACAATAAATGGAGTAACATAAGACAGAGTAGATCCAGGATCTATCAAATCATAAACACAATGGGAGCAAGCAATCAATGTACCTGTCACAACATCTGGTGATGACTCTGAGTCCTTTTGGCCGGCTAATGAATATGTACGGTTCTGTCCACTACCAGAACTAGATGCTCCCTCTCTGCCTCCGTCTCTACCTCTACCTACTGAAGTCTGGGGTCCACGCCTTATAGACTCTACTGATGAGGAGGAACCTACTATTGACTTGGTCGACTGACCTATACCACCCTGACCTATGGTTGGGCAATTTATCCATCCACGCCCCTCCTATCCATAAGAATAACAACCTGTGAAACCCTGTCTACACCTCCCGAAATGTATCTTACCGAAGGTAGCGCAACGCAGTAGGGTAGTCCTAGCCTGGCCTGAACCCCTCTGCTTTTGAGAGCCTGATGCTCGTGAACCCTCGCCTGGGCCTGACCGTCCCTGATGATCAAATCTACTACCCTGGAACTGCTGTGGTGGAGGTCTAAGTGGCCTAATAGAATATCGGGGTCTGGGACCACCCTGAAAATCTCCATGTGAACCAGTGGGCCTAGCCCTCTTCTGTCTCTCTCTCTCAACCCTCTCACTCATATACTGTAGATGTCGGTGATCCTCTATGCCTTGTGCAAAGGCTTGAATTCACAATATATCCATATTATCATTTAGTGCAGCGGTAGAACAAACATCGATATAGTCTGAGTCGAGCCCTCCCACAAATCTACGCACCCTATTATGCATCGTATCAACAAATGCTGGTGCATATCTAGCCAATGAGTCAAATATCAGCCCGTACTCTTGGACACTCATGCTTCCTTGTCGGATGTTCAGAAACGGGTCCACTCGGCCATCCCTAATCTCTCAACGCAAATAGTTATCTATGAAAGATTCTGTAAAGCTATCCCAAGTAGGTAGAGATGCATCTTTTCCCCTAGATCTCTCCTAACCTTCGTACCACAATACTGCTACATTGCGGAATCGAAATGCTGCTAACTCAACTGACTCAGTCACTGAGGCATGCATGACTCTAAAGATCCTATGAAGCTGATCAACAAAGTGCTGAGAGTCCTCTCTCTGATCTGTCCTTGTAAACTGTGGAGGATTCAAGGTAAGAAATTCACGAACTCTTGAACTCCTGGGCCCTTCAGAAGGTCCGGCAACATCTGGCACAATTGGTTGGCGCTGTGCAGCTTCTAATTGTGCGAACCTACATACTGCACTCTTGAAATCCTAATCAGATGGAATAGGAGGAACTAGAGGTGGTACTGCTAGTGGAACCGGAAGTCATGTAGCCCAGAAGGTCCGGCAACATCTGGCACAATTGGTTGGCGCTGTGCAGCTACTAATTGTGCTAACATACATACTGCACTCTTGAAATCCTAATCAGATGGAATAGGAGGAACTAGAGGTGGTACTGCTAGTGGAGCCGGAAGTCATGTAGCCCCCGGAGGCTCATGAAGCGGTGGAGAAGCTATAGGGGGCTGAGAAGATGTCTTGGTGCCTTGCCG
The DNA here is from genome assembly GCF_000226075.1 of Solanum tuberosum. NCBI lineage: Eukaryota > Viridiplantae > Streptophyta > Magnoliopsida > Solanales > Solanaceae > Solanum > Solanum tuberosum. Next base: position 988,697 of record NW_006239013.1, on the reverse strand, counting down.
GTACCCTCGCCTGCAGCTGTATCTAGCCCCTAGCTAGCTATAGTCTGTCTGGTGTCAGCCATCTCTATTTGCATACAAGTACCAATTATAAGCCAGAAATCTCAACCCTTAAGACACCGCTCTATAGCACCAGGTGAGCAAAAGAAGGATAGTCATTCTAATATGCCCGGTAGCTTCTTGCTTATCGAATGTGGTGCACAACACATTTATAAACAAGCCTCTACTAGACACGACTCACAAACTCCCTAGGATACGACGTTGCTCTGATACCAAGTTTGTCACACCCAAACTCAAGGGGCGCAACTGGCTCCTAATGCCAAAACGCATGCCCGAGCCAACCTTGCTGAACCATTTGCTACTAGCGCATGGAAGCCACGTGCAATCAAGAAAACAAACAAGTATATCTTGGCTTAAAACTAAGCCCTCGGTCGGCAAGGCCCCTGTCAACAGATCAATAAAAGAAACAGCTATTCCCAAGAGTTCATATAAATAAATAGCCAACTAGCACAGAAGTCCTGATTGAGCTGTCGAGGCCACCATATATACCAAAACTGAAAGTAGGTATATATGAAGACAATACACCAAACAGCTCACAAGCTTCAGCAAACCAACAAACTAGGCCAGCATGGCCATAACATAGCTACATACCCCACACACTAGTCAGCATGCCTCTAAGAGTAGTAAATATTAGCGGGATAGGGCCCCAGCCTACCCATAGAGATATATACAACAAAAGCTAACAAACTTCCTAACTCTGGCAGCTCCGGAGGAAAGGCGCTAGCCAATCGGATAGAATTCAATCCTACTACTGAGGAGGTCTACTGGGTCGTCAGTCGAGACCTGTATGCATGAATGCAGTGCCCCCTAGGCAATGGGGCGTCAGTACAAAATTATGTACAGAGTATGAAAGGCTATAGACTAAATGAGCATGTATCATAATATACCAAAAGCAATCACGTAAGGAAATCAAAATTTAGATAGGCATGCTAACCCACTACTAAATCTAAAAATACAAAAATGATCAAACAACAACCCAACCAAGCCCCCATAAGCTCGGCAGGTACAAACAACATACCACCTACCTAGGCCCCCATAAGCCTAGAAAGTGCCAAATCAATCTACATACCTATATAAGTAGCCCCTTGTCTTTGTAAGAAGTTACATAGCCCTTTTTGGCAACGATATAGCCCCGTAGGCAGCACATAGCCCTCTTAGGCAACATCATAGCTCTGTGGGCTGCACATAACCCTCTTTTCCATCAACATATCCCTCTTTGGCGTCAAAATATCCCCGTAGGTGACACATAACACTCTTTAGCATCAATATAGCCCCGTGGGCAACACATTGCCCTCTTTGGCAATAACATAGTCCTATTAGACAACATCATAGCCCCCATAGGCAATTCATAGCTCAACAACTAACCACAATAGCCCCAAGGGTGACAACAAACAATTGAATAGACTAAAGGCGAGCAATTTAGCTATAAACAATATATATGAATAATCTCCAAGTCGTTCCTAACTTAGGGTCATTCTTAACGAATTATGAATCCCTAAAATGAGGGTTTATAACCACTCAATTAGCTAACCACTCACAATTACATCTACAAGATCACCAACATTAACTACCATATTATATCACTCCCAAGCTCTAAGGAAACATAACGAACAAAGGGAATAGCCTTAACATACCTTTCCAATGAACGCTCGAAAAACCGTTGTACCTTCACGAAAGTTGTTCCTTATGTTCTAAGCTTCACAAACACTATATATACACAACTGGTACGCACCTATAAACAATTTATAATTAATCTTAAATCGACAGATTTGCCATATTTCCCCAACTTGTCGAAACGTCTGTAGAAATTCATGAAAACAATCATAAAAGAGTCTCGAGATGATTACCTTAGTTAACCAAGTGTAAACCTTCAAGAAACACTAATGACTACAAATTTATATCTTCAAAAACTATCTCCAAACGCAGCTAATAGAAGGGGAAAATGATTGCCACGTGTAGAGATCATGTTTCTTGGCACGTGGGCAACCTTTAATGGTAGAAATCGTCAAAAACTAACCTTCATCATGCAAGAATCCCATAGGAAGCCTCTCTTAAGCTTTATTTCTGGTTTGGAAGTGAAAATAAATGTTTTCATGGCTTAAAACATTGAGTAAACTGACATACGAAATATTTTACCCGACCCAAATGCGACTCGGATTCTACCCCGGTAGTCCGTAGTAAAACCCTTGTAACTTTTTACTCTGATATCGGTTGGATACGGGGTTTTGTGCATTGCAAACTAGACTCATAGGCATTTGATTTAATGGGTGATATGCCTTCTAAATCTTTATATATTGGGAGAAAACTTCCAAGACATTTGACCCAAATTTTGGAGAAATCTTTAAAAAGGAACTTACGATAACTTTCGCCAACTTTTATTTTGCCACTTTCCTAACTTCAAAACTTGAGATACAACCCTTGAACACTTAAAATATGACATACCACATCACTCTTAATTTATTACCCACCCTCCTTGTCTTTCCATGAAGATACGAGTTAATTTAGGCGTTTTGAAAAGTCAGGGTGTTACAATTTCTCTCTATGGTGTGGTCCTGGATGATTAAGAACCGGGGATTTAGAGGCATTTGTAGTTCTTCATTGTAACACCTTAGATTTGAAAAAAATGCAGTTTTTAGCTGGTGTCTGTGTCTACGGGTCCCATCTACGGATCGAAGGTGCTCCTACAGGCCGTAGATGGAAATCATAGGTAGTGGGAAAGATATTTATTAAAATTCAAGTTCATTCTCCTAAATTTCCAATCAAATTCATTCTCCTAAATTTCCAAAAATTGATCAAGTTCATCTCCAAAATTTCTCTCTCTAAAGCTTGAAGAAGAAGTCTATGGTTCAAGATCAAGTCTCCAAATGTACCATTGATTGTGGGCTTTTGACATCAAGGTATGATAGTATTCACCTATTGGGTCCTTTCCTCCAAAGAGTTCCTAAATTCTCAATTTTTTCAAGTTAGAATCTCCAATTGAAGTTAGGGTTTTACTCAATCTCATGGGTTCTTTTCAATTATGATCTAATTGATTTTTATGTATGAATTGAGATAATTACATGTATTTAAGTTGAATTCACTTGAACCCATGCATGCTACATATCCTAGATTTTGATCATATGATGAAGCTTTTGGATTATGAAAGATGAATTTATTAAGATATGCATGTTTCTTTATGAAATTGATGAAAATGATTTAAGGTTACTTTGAGATTAAATCGTCTACGTTGTTGTTGTTATAAAATGATTTCTCACATACTACATAAAATATGAATGTAAAAGAGTTTTCTCACATAAAGGATTAATAAGCTTGAAAGATTTTCTCACCTAAGTTGAATCAAGATGGATGAGCTATTCTAATGAACTCTAGCTTTGATTGGCTACTTAATTGTGCCTTCCATCGATAATAAGACAAGTTAAGATTAATGACTATTCCGTGGGATTTATGCTTAGCACCGAGTGGACAAGCGGCAATTATCCATGTCCCATAACTATGTGCCAGCATAGGTTTGTATTAGATAGACATTAGCTAGTGGATCCACCTAAGCTAGAAGTTTATGGTTCTTACATTGATAAGTAAGGAATAATCTCTTTTTAGTGAGGCACAGACACCAGATTCCATGTTATAGATCACATGATCTATGCGGTTAAAGGTAAATCTTCCAAAATAATGAACTAAGGTTACTTTCTACAAGTATCTCAAATGTGTTTTGAAGATGTTTAGCTTGTATTGACCATGGTTATCACTTATATTTTCTAACATGTTGTTTTATGATTTATCTTGGTCATTGTATGTTATATAAAGTCCTTTTAGCATGATTTCATGACTCTTAAGCATTGCTATCATAGTTGGTAGATTCTATGTAATAACACATACTTTTGCCTATATTGTTTCACTAATGTAGGGTTTGACGCTCCTACATCCCATTCTCGTGGCTAGTGATCGCTTATAGACATTGAAGATTAGTGAGCCCTCATATTCCAAGAACTGAGACTCTTTTATTGCTTTAGTGTCTTCTCATTTCGGATATTGTATATAATGTATGAGTTACGTCCCAATCACTCCTTTGATGTACTATATGACTTTGGGACTTATGTTTTGACTTTTGCTACATTTTGTCAAACTATTTTCTTTTAAATGCTACTTTTAAAACTCTTTGTTCTATTATCTTGTATGATGTATGCTAAGTGACTTGTGTAGGGCCTTTTGGGGTCTTATATGATATGTCACATTTAGGTTGTACTTTGGGTCGTGATAAACTTAGTATTCAGAGCACAAGGTTTAGAAAGGTCCTAGGATGTCTCATAAGCCATGTCGAGTATCAAGGACGTTTGTGTGTTCCCAACATTGATGATTTGAGTGAGATGATCTTACTAGAAGCCCATAAGTTCTCGATATTCCATTTACCCGGGAGCCACCAAGATGTACCGTGACTTGCGGGAGGTCTATTTGGTGGAATGGTATGAAGAAGGATATTGTGGAATTTGTGACTAAATGTCCTAATTTTCAATAAGGGAAAGTTGAGCATCAAAACATGGAAGGTTTATCCCAAGATATGATTATTCCTACTTAGAAGTGGGAAGATTTGAATATGGACTTTATTGTTGGTTTACACCGCACCCGACGAAAATATGACTTGATTTGGGTTATTGTTGATCATATGATGAAATCGGCTCATTTCATTCCAATCAAGGTTTCTTATTAGGTGGAGGACTATGCTAAGTTGTACTTGAGAGAAATGGTTAGGTTTTATGGAGTGCCCTTATCCATTATCTCCGATCGTGGTACCCAATTTACTTCTCAGTTTCGGAAATCTTTTCAAAAGGGTCTTGGTACTCGTGTTAAACTTAGTACATCTTTTCATTCGCAAAATGATGGGAAAGCGGAGCGTACTATCCAAACTATGGAAGATATATTGAGAGCTTGTGTGATTGACTTTAAGGGTAATTGGGATGATCAGTTGTCGTTGATTGAGTTTGCTTACAATAATAGCTATCATTCCAGCATTAGTATGGCTCCATTTGAGGCTCTTTATGGTATAAGGTGTAGATATATTATAGGTTGGTGAAGTTTCCTTGATAGAGCTCGAGTTGGTAAATGAGGCTATGGAGAAAGTTTGGCTTATTAGAGAAAGGTTGAAAACAACTCAAAGTTGACAAAAGTCCTATGCTGATGTTAGAAGGAGAGACCTTGAGTTTGATGTTCATGATTCAGTTTACTTGAAAATCTCACCCATGAAAAGTGTGATGAGATTTCGAAAGAAAGGGAAGCTTAGTCCCCGTTATGAGGGCCCATAGAAGATTTTGAAGCATTTTGGAAAGGTTGTTTATGAACTTGATTTACCTGATTATTTGGCATCGGCACATCTGGTTTTCCATGTATCTTTATTGAAGAAATTTGTTGGAGATCCGACATCCATGGTTCCCTTAGAAGGTTTGGGAGTTAAGAAGAATTTTTCTTATGAAAAAAATTCGGTTAAAATTTTAGACCGACAAGTTAAGAAGTTAAGAAATAAGGAAGTTTCTTCCATGAAGGTTCTTTGGAGGAATCAGTTAGTTGAGCATGAAATTTGGGAGGCCAAGGCGATATGAAGTTTTGTTACCCTCATCTCTTTTCCTCCGACCCCGCTCTAGCTTGAGGTATTCAGTTCCTCATGGTCCATCCTTATGTCTTAGTCCTTCTCATATTTCCTTATGCATGTATGCTTGTGAAAACTTGATTTTTGAGAAAATGAGTTAACTTCATTGATTTCTCCATGTTTATGAGCATTTGAGTATGAGTTTCATATAGGCCTTATGAAATGATGTTTTAGATATGCTTTAACTTGGAGTCGATATACTTTCCTCCTCGGATATGTGCATTTATGTGATTGCATTCATATTGGGTTATTAGATCTTCTTCCTACCCTTCTTATGATGTCTTGAGTTCCATTCAAGGACGAATGTTCCCAAGGGGTAGATATTGTAACACTTCGGATTTGGAAAAAAATACAGATTTTAGCTGGTGTCTATGTCTACGGAAAGATATTTCTTAAAAGTCAAGTTCCAGTAACCTATTTACAGCTCACCAAGACGGTTCGTCATCCCATCTACGAGTCGTAGGTAGGTCACATAGGTGAGTTCCATACTTGGTAAAATTTCAAGGGTCAAATTTGAGTTCGACGGAAGTCATGTACGAATTGTAGGAAAACCTACAAATCATACATTGGATACGTCAAAAATGGGTCAATTTTAGGCCCTAATAACCGATCTGATGATAGAATAGTATGGTCCATCTAAGGACCTACAGACCGTAGGTCTAACCATCGATGGGGGTCCAACGATTATTTTAAAAAGGGGATTTTGGGTCTTTCCCTAATTATTTTAACTCAATACTATGTCACTTTACCTTCTACCCTGGGCCCTATATAAATGTTTTAAACCCCCAAATTACCCCAATGAACTCATTCTCCTAAATTCCAAAAAGTTGATCAAGTTCTTCCCCAAAATCTCTCTCTCTCTCTAAAGCTTGAAGAAGAAGTCTAGGGTTCAAGATCAAGTCTCCAAATTCACCATTGATTGTGGGTTTTTGACATCAAGGTATGATAGTATTCACCTATGGCGTCCTTTCCTCTATAGGGTTCCTAAATTCTCCAATTTTTCAAGTTAGAATCTCCAATTGAAGTTCGGATTTTACTCAGTCTCAGAGTTCTTTTCAATTATGATCTTATTGATTGTTTTATTATGCATGAATTGAGATAATTACATGTTTTTAAGTTGAATTTACTTGAACACATGCATGATCCATGATTCCTAGATTTGTTCATATGATGAAGCTTTTGAATTATGGTTGATGAATTTATTAAGATATGCATGCTTCTTTATGAAATTGATGAAAATGATTTAACGTTGCTTTGAGAGTAAAGCATCGATGTTGTTGTTGTTGTTGTGAAATTATTTCTAACATACTACTCAAAACATGAATGTGAAAGGGTTTTCTCACATAAAGGATTCATAAGGTTGAAAGGTTTTCTCACTTAAGCTGAATCAAGATTAAGGAGTTATTCTAATGAACTCTAGCTTGGATTGGCTACTTAATTGTGTCTTTCCATGGATAATAAGACAAGTTAAGATTAATGACTATTCCGTGGGATTTATGCTTAGGGACAAGCTACGATTATCCATGTCTCATAACTATGTGATACCATAGGTCTGTCTTAGATAGACATTTGCTAGTGGATCCACCTAAGCTAGAAGTTTATGGTTCTTCCCTTGGTAAGTAAGAAAATCTCTTTCGATGTGGGATAGACACGTGATTGACGTTTCAAAGACACTTCATCCAGTTCTAAGTGTCAACAGTCGTTAATTAGTATAAAACCCAACTAAATGAAATTATCAACTACAAGCAGTAGCAAACAATACGAATTAACAATAATGAGACGGGTTCTTGGGATGTCATTCGATTATAGGCTAATATAGACGAATGGGTAATTGTAACTATTAGAAAATCGCTAGATATTAGTGAGTAAGCTAGGCTATAGAGAAGATAAACTTTATCTCGAACAATTTACCTGAATCAAGTTGATTTCTCTCGAACATCAACAAGCATGCAAAATAAGAACATCCCACACCTTAGTCCATTCACTCTCTCGAGCTAAATGTGTGGGATTGGGTTTAGGATTCACTCTCTCGAGCTGAACCCAGATCAACCGAATACCCACAGACCATCAATCAATAAGTTTAGTTTTTAAAACCTCTCTCTCGAGCAAGCCAAAAACAGAAGGGTAGAACTACATTTGCAACTACAATTCTTAAATTAAACCACAATTAATGATTGAACTCACTTCTAAATAGCATTTAAACTAACAATTAGCAATACTCATAAATTAAATCAGCCCAAAAGGTAAAAACAATTACCAAATTGATTATCCATCAACTGGGTAAGTATAGATTCATCCTTACAATGCTCAAATTCGAAGAATCTCAACGACCCACTTCCAATTTCTCAAAAGTGAAAAACTTTAATTCTTCAAAGCTTAGGAAAAACTAGAGAAAATTGTCTCACCAGTTACAAACTCAGTAATAAACTAAAAACATATGAGCTAAGATGCTAAACTAAATGTTCAAAAATGTATTGATAGTCGCCAAAAATGTGCTGCGAAGAGTCACTCAGTGAAGTAAGTCGGGCTCGCCGAACCACTCGGCGAGCCGCCCTTTGGTCATTTCCATCGCCCTTTTGCCTTGGCATTCAGTATCCTAAAGGTCTGTAACTTTGAGCGATCCAACACTGCATCGCGGAACCACTCGGCGATCCTCTGACTGCTCCTTTCTCTCGCCAACTTGGTTCTTTCCTTCAAGGATTGGCACACTGGAACTTTAGGTGGTCAAGTAGCCATTCGGTGACTCGCCAAGTGGACTTGGCGATCACCAAGCTTGCCTTTCTTCATTCTTTCAGCTCTCTTTGTTCCTTTTTGCAAATTAGTGTCCTTGCTTTACTCCTTAATCCATATACCTGGAAATCAAGGGTTTTACATTAGTTATTGGCACAAAATAAGCATTCAAGGACACTAAATCTATATAAATAATGCCCTAAATGAGTCCAAATCTCGGACAGAGTCCAAATCGTGGACTCATCAACACCCCCAACTTACACTTTTGCTTCTCCTCAAGTAAAACTCAAGTTCAGTAGTTCAAAAACAATGTCTCAAACAGTGCTACACAACACTTAATCATGAATGCACAAAAAAAGACTCAACTTACTCATGCAAGGATCAATTGTGCACTCAAAGATTCAAGTTGTGACTCACTATTATCAAAAACTTTCAAGTACACAATACTTGCTTCAAATGCAAGTTCAAGCTCAACAAAGGTACTAAAATGCCCTCACAACAAAGATGATTCCATATTCACACACAATTGTTCAACAATTTAACATACAACTCTCACACTCACAAAGATGAACACATGCATGACTTCACCCATAGGTTTGCTCTTAATTTCCAATCAACATTCGCTTCAGCTCACTCAAGATAAAAAAGGCCTTTTCTGATCAAAAAGGTCTTTTCAAGGCTTGTAACGGGGCTGAGTGTAAAGGTATGGTCATTTAGGCTTAGTGGCTACTATCCTCATGAAATGTGGTATTAACACTTTCTTCCCTTCTCTTTATCATTCTCATTCATGCTTAAAAGTCACCCCATTATTCACTTTTCATGGAATAGCGGACACCTCATTTTATTTTGCAAAAACTTTCACAACTTTTTCGTTCTTTTTCTTTTTCTTTTTTCTTTTCTTTCTCTTCTTTTTTTTTGTATGGAGGGGTTCCATCTTTTTCAAGTCCATGGATCAAGGGGGACTTCTTCACACTGCTTTATTTACCTTCTCTTTTCACCACACCCCCAACTTAGGCTTTTGGCCTAAGTTGGCTATTCAAACAAACCACATTTCATAAGGATTATGGGTGAATCGTTAAAGAGGGGTTACAATTGCATCAAGTTTCTTCCAAGAAAAGGGTAATGCTCAAATGGGTTCAAGCAAAGTTCACACATCTCACAAGGTTAGCCACAAAAGAGGTATATTGTCAAAATACTTCACTCTTCAAAATTGTTGCCTAAGATCATTTCAAGAGCTTGCATCACTTAGTCAATTGGACCAATGGGGCAAATTCTAGGTGTCATCACACAAGGTTCACGGTAAGCTCATCACACAAGGAATTGGCACCAATATCAAACAAGACTCCACACTTTCGCTAGTGTGCAATGTTCATCACAAGAGACTCATTCGATAATCGGCTAGACACAACGAGATGCAAAAGTCCACATATTGTCTATGCAACTTCATTTGGACTCATCGTAATCGTGCATTCATTTTTGTTTGATTAAGAGCACTATTCAAGTCATCGATATTGATCATAATCGATACTCAAATTTGCACAAGAATAGCCATAATCACACACAAGAGGTGGCAATAATTTTTAGAAGGGTCAAAAACCATTTGCATTCATAATGAGGAGCCATAAGCTCAAACATCCACAATACAATATCAAAACACAATTTAAACACGAAAACCCAATAATATATACAAAAGATGTAGTCATAAGAGGTAGGTATGGAAATACCTCACCCCACCACAAACAAATAATGCAGTTGTCCTCAAATACAACAAAATAATAAAAGGTCAATAAAAATGACAGAGAGGGAGGTAAAGAAAGTTCCTGTCTACACAGTCGCTCCATCTGTCAGGGCATCAGTGCCTGGGGTAACCTTAGCAACACTGGCTCCACTAGGACCTGCAATGGACGTCTCTGTCAGCGATATCTGTATTACCAACTATACAATCGTCGCCTCTAGGTCTGCAGGTATCCATAGATGGTCCCCTCTTGCACCTATAGTTGCTCCTCATCTGTCTCTTCCTCCAAATCCTCAGCTGCCACATCATCCATATGCACATCTCCGGTGGTAGCCAGAGGCATCTCAAAACTACCCGAGACACTCTCAGTCCCAGCTGCCTCAAATAAAGAAGTGAAGTTTGTAGACTTTAGATAGTCCACACCCTTTCTCAAGTCTGCAACCTCAGCTTTCAAAGATGTCATCTCTGAAGTAACCCCATATCGACTCTCACAAGTCTCTACTATTGTCGTAAGAGCATCAATAGATGTCCAGAGGGGTGTCAATACAGCTAGGATGGACCTCTTGATCATCCAAGGTACCGCGACCTCTAATCATGTAGCCCACACATCGGCAGAATGGGCTGAGTTCCCCATCTTCAGGATCATGGCCTGAGTAATCCTGGTGGGATGGGAAGTAGTAGATAAACCAAAAACCTAGGAGGAAGTGGAAGCGGGAGTACCTGAAAGCTCAGAGGTCGGAGTAGGCAAAGATGCCTCTGTAGGTATCGACTCAACATTAACTTTCGGGGATGTATCCACCGGAGATACTCTCCTCTTGTCTGCCTCATCCCGAGTGTACTCAGCCTCTATGCGCCGAATGTCTCTAGAGGATGTGGGGGTGACCTCGATGTCCCTCTTCTCATTACGAGGAACTCCAGCACGCCGGCACAGCTTTGTAATCAGGACCAGGAATGGAAGGGACGTATGATGCCATTTTGATTGACATTTCAAAGACACTTCATCTAGTTCTAAGTGTCAACGGTCGTTAATCAGTATAAAACCCAACTAAATGAGTTGGGGCCGAATTCCATAGGGAGCGGTACATGTTTCAGATTCAATTGGAAAGCATGAACATGATCAAATCAGTCATAGGAATAAAAATTATCGAATAAAGACATCATTCAAATTATAGGGTGACACGAATGTCAAATGAGGGGTTTTGGTTTGAAATTATCAACTACAAGCAGTACCAAACAATACGAAATAACAATAACGAGATGGGTTCTTGGGATATGATTCGATTATAAGCCAATATAGACGAATGGATAATTGCAACTATTAGAAAATTGCTCGATATTAGTGAGTAAGCTAGGCTATAGAGGTGATAAACTTTCTCTCGAACAATTTACCCCGAATCAAGTTGATATCTCTCGAACATCAACAAGTATGCAAAATAAGAACATCACATACCTTAGTCCATTCACTCTCTCAAGTTGAATGTTTGGGATTGGGTTTAGGATTCACTCTCTCGAGTTAAACCCAGATCAACCCAATACCCACAGACCATTAATCAATAAGTTTAGTTTTGAAACCTCTCTCTCAAGAAAGCCAAAAACACAAGGGTAGAAATGCATTTGCAACTACAATGCTTAAATTAAACCACAATTAATGATTGAACTCACTTCTAAATAGCATTTAACCTAACAATTAGCAATACCCATAAACTAAATCAGCCCATAATCACATAATCACACCCCCAAGAATTGAGGTTTTAGCTAGACATCATAAAAGGTAAAAACAGTTACCAAATTGATTATCCATCAACTGGGTAAGTGTAGATTCATCCTTACAATGCTCCAATTCGAAGAATCTCAAAGACCCACTTCCAATTTCTCAAAAGTGAAAAACTTCAATTCAAAGTTGTCTCACTCGTTCAAAACTCAATAATAAACTAAAAAAATATGAGCTATGATGCTAAACTAAAGTTCAAAAATGTATTTATAGTTGCCAAAAATGTGCTACATAGAGTCACTCGGCGGAGTAAGTCGGGATCGCTGAACCACTCAGTGAGCCGCCCTTTGGTCATTTCCATCGCCCTTTTGCCTTGCCATTCAGCATCCTCAAGGTATGTAACTTTGGGCGATCCAACACTGCATTGTGGAACCACTTGGTGATCCGCTGACTGCTCTTTTCTCTCGCCAACTTGGTTCTTTCCTTCAGGGATTGGCACACTGGAACTTTAGGCGGTCAAGTAGCCATTCAGCTACTCGCCAAGTGGACTTGGTGATCACCAAGCTTGCCTTTCTTCATTCTTTTAGCTTTCTTTGTTCCTTTTTGCAAATTAGTGTCCTTGTGTTGCTCCTCAATCAATATACCTGGAAATCAAAGGTTTTACATCAGTTATTGGCACAAAATAAGCATTTGAGGACACTAAATCTATACAAATAAAGCCCTAAATGAGTCTAAATCTTAGACTCATCAACACCGGATTCCATGTTAGAGCTCACATGGTCTATGTCGATTAAAGTTTAATCTCCCACAATAATGAACTAAGGTTACTTTCTAAAAGTGTCTCAAATGTGTTTTAAAGATGTTTAGCTTGGACCATGGTTATGACTTATGTTTTCTAACATGTTGTTTTATGATTTATCTTGGTGATTGCGTGTTATATAAATTCCTGTTAGCATGATTTCACGACTCTTATGCATTGCTATAATACTTGGTACATTCCATGTACTAACACATAATTTTGCCTACATTGTTTCACTAATGTAGGGTCCGACGCTCCTACCTCCCGTACTCGTGGCTAGTGATCCCTTATAGACATTAAAGATTGGTGAGCCCTCATATTACGAAGACGGAGACTCTTTTATTACTTTCATGTCTTTTTATTTCGGGTACTGTATATGATGTGTGACTTACGTCTCAATCACTCCTTTGATGTAGTAGATGGCCTTGAGACTTATGTTTACACTTCTGCTACATTTTTTCAAACTCTTTTATTTGAAATGCTACTTTTAAAACTCTTTGTTCTATTATCTTGTATGATGTACGCTAAGTTGTTTGTGTAGGGCCTATCGGGGACTTATATGCCATGTCACATCTAAGGTGTACTTTGGGTTGTGACATTAATCCTGGGTTAGAAGCCCCCGTGTATACTCTTCAAGCCACGGTTAAAGGCCCTAGCATATCTTTTTTTAGCCACGTTTTGAGGCCCTAATGTATCTTTTTTTAGCCAGTAGTGAATGGCGTACCTTTTTAAGTGATGATTCGAGGCCCTGACACATCTCCATTAGTCTTTGTTAAATTTTGGGCATCACTTCTATTAGTCGGGTTCGAGTCTTGACTTGGTGACTCTATTTGATTCATGGAGTGCCTTTACTGCTGTTCGAGTCCGTGGATGGTTGTGGTAGTTCCTTATACTCTTAAACTTAACTAGTAGTTCCTTAGTTTTTTTTGTGTACTCATCGGACTTATGGGGGCCTATTTGGGTTATGTACTTTCATTTGTGCAAGAGTGTATACGTTCTAGGCTTATGGTAGTCTAGTTAGGTTATAGTTTCGTATTATTTTATCATTGTCCTTTCCTAGACTTGTGTGCTTTGTAGATAATTTTTTTGTTTCTGTTTCGTTCTATGACCTCTAGTTGCTTTGTTTTTCTCTTTTCATTGTTCAATTTACTTATTTCAAGACTGCATACGGATGTAGGAGTCTAGTCCTAAGACTCTGTGTTCAGTTGCTCCAAGTGCATATGCGAAAAGAAAAAAAAATTAAAAAGATGAAATCCGATCTTGAAAATGTACATGGGAAGGCTAACAAATAAAATCCAAAAATGAAATCAAACAGTCGGTTGGATTGCAGTATATCACCATAAGAAATAAACATGGAATATGCTTACCAAAAGGTTTCTCATAAGATATACAAATATGCAATACTCACCGTAAGTATCATAATGTAACGACCGATTCCCGTCAATATGGAAAAGCCAATGGAGAAGGAATTTGTGCCAAAAAACTTCTGAGTAGTAACTTGGAAATTTCTAGCCTAGGCCATACTTGGACGAAATCTGAGTCAGGTGAGGTCAAGAAAAATCTGGTAATGAATGGGGGATCGAATTATGAATTTTATCACATAACTGGATAGCCAAGGCGTTATGGGGCCTATACGGCTTTACGAGAATCGAATTCGGGCGAGTACAACTCCTGAATCTGATCTTTGCGTGAAATGGTAGTTTTAGAACTTCCCGATTTGAAGGTGTGTTGTGAAATGGGAGATTGGAACTCAAATTCTGAGTTTTTGTCTCCATGCAAGCCGCCGGGGTGGGATTAATTAATCCCGCCAGGGCAGATTGGGGTTCGTCGTGGCGGGCAAGTCACGAACTTAAGTCAAGAAAAACCTCAATTTTATTATTTTCTACAAAACTTCGTTCTTAAGAACTAAGGGAAGACCCAGGGCAATTCTTGACAATTTTCCATGATTTCTAGCGCTAAAGGAAAGTTAATTACTCCTCTAATCCATATTTCGATTCCTAGAACTTAGAATCTTGGGTAATTATCGTTGGGTGAGGGTTTTGGCCTGAAGTTGGTGGTGGAAAAAGCACTAGTTGAAAATTAGGATCATGGGTTTGGTCTTGGGTTGATAAGTTTGTTATAATTCGGGTAAATTAGACCTTGTTTATTGATCCTTGCGTTAATTACTTGTTTATAGACCAAGAAAAGCTGAAAGACTTCGGAAAAGGAAGGCTCAGGTGTCATAGGAGTATTCAGGCTTGGTTTCTAGGTAGGTGATGGTTCGATTTCCTGTTGTGTGATATATGATTGTTAATTGCTTCATTATATGCATGCATGTATGTGAATGGGAAATATGAATCAATCTAATGAAGTGATTAGGTGGGAACAATTATATGCCATGAACCTATTACTTGATTATATGAGTATGAGCATTGTTCATAATGGGTGTGATTGTGGTTGTGTTGAGTGGATCAGGTGTCACGTTTCGACACATATATTGGATCATGTGTCACGTCTCGATACATATATTGGACCGGGTGTCACGTTCCGACACATGTATATTGGATCGGGTGTCACGTTTCGACACACTAACAGTTTGGGTGTGGATTCCATGAGAAAACCACCTGTGATTATTTCATTCATATCTAATTTTAATTGAAATTGGGAAATTGTATGTTGCTCCTAAAATTATAACTGAATTATGCATTATGTATATGTGTGTTTACTGTGTTGTAATTTCTTGTGTATATTGTGCTTACGGGAGTAGCCGCGTGATCCTACCAGTACACCATGGTTTCATGTACTGATATTGCACTTGCTCTTTCTTTGTTGAGTATAGGGCATCTTCTGGCAGCTACTGACAAAACTCAGTTAGGAGATTATTGATTGCGACCAGATTCAAGAGTGAGCCAGATCTTTCAGGCTGCCATGGATCCTTCTTTTGTTTAGTCCATTCTCTTCGAACTCAGACTATATGTTTAGAATTGTTATGTTTAGTTTCTGGGGTTGCACCCCCTTCTCTTAGACTTGTTAGTTAACAGAGTTTTGGTACAATGACTTTCGGTTCTAGGGGTTGAATTTCTGAAATAGTTGTTTGTTAGAACTTCCGAGTTTATGGGAACTCTGTATTCATTTAGTCATTTAAACCTGCTTTCGTAACTTTAAATGTTTAGTCGGTTGTAGTAATGGTTCTCCCACCAGAGGGTTAGTGTGGATGTCAATCACAGCGGTCTGGGTCGTGACAAAGTTGGTATCAGAGCCCTAGGTTCGTTGATCTCATTGTACCAAAACGAGTCTAGTAGAGTCTTGCGGAACGGTATGGAGACGTCTGTAGTTTTCTTCGAGAGGCTACAAGACTTTAGGAAATCTCTCTGTCTTTTTCTTCTTTCGTGCTATGACTTGATTTCAATTGGTATCCGGTGATCCAAATTGGTATCTAATCTCTTACATTCTTCCATCCCTTATTGGGTCCTGTGATGACTTGTACTAAGCATGAGATGTTGACGAAGTTTCTGAAGCTGAAGCCTCCTGTCTTCCATGGTTCTGAGAGTGAGGATGCCTATGAGTTCCCGAATATAAAGCAACATAATATATTTGTTGCAGCCTATAAGACCAAATTTTGTGTTTTATCCAAATACGGTACTCCACTTTGCTTCAGTCTAAAGGAGAAAATTTGTCGCTTTGTGTAGAGATTAAGGTCAGATTTGTAGATTCAAGCTTATACGTCGCTGCTTCAGCTAAATCTTTTCAAGAAGTGGTTGATTTTGTGACGGAGGTAGAAAAGGGTGAAGTCAGAAGACATTGCTAAGGTGACAACATTCAAGAAGTTTTGTAAGGGACGACTAGATAATGAACACCATTACTTTGGAAAATGCATTTAGTATTGTTCTCATGTATGGGTTGCTTAGTAAGTGGTAAAATTATGTTACGACAATTGAGGTTAGAATCTCTACTACGATTTCCTAGATTTAGTGTATATCAAACATGGTGATGATATGACTACTACAATAGCAGTGATGCTTACTTTGTTAAGTTATTAAGTGTATTACAATTGTGGAGAACCTGGACATATGAGGAGAGATTGTCCCCATCCGTGCATGTCTGACCCCATGCAGCAACAGACCAGAGCAGTGGTACCAGTGGGCAGCAGTAGTAATGGCAGAGAACATCCACAAGGTGGGCGAGGAGGAAATTAGGGAGGCCGTAGGGGCCGGGAAAATGGTAATGCAAGTAGAGGACAAGTGTAGCCATACAAGGAGGTTGCCCGTCAAGATGACAAGGCTCAGTTTTATGCTTTTCCGGGCAAGACCAAGGCTGAGGTGTCTAATGCAGTGATCACATGTACTATTCTTGTCTGTGACCGGATGGCTACTGTTTTGTTTGATTCGGGTTCTACTTATTCATATGTGTTAGTTCAGTTTTCCTTGGAATTTGATGTGGTTTGTGATGTGCTTGATGCCCCCATCCATGTTTCTACACCAGTTGGATAGTCTGTCATAGTCACCCATGTGTATCGTGCTTGTCCTGTCTTGTTTATGCATTTTCAGACTTAGGCTGATTTGGTTATTTTTTATATGACTGACTTTGATATAATCTTAGGTATGACTTGGTTGTCCCCCTATTATGTTGTGCTTAACTGTAATACTAAGTTTGTGACTCTAGAGATCCTGGGTAGGGAAAAGTTAGAGTGGGAAAGGGTGTACAAGCCTAAGCCAACCAAGGTCATATCTTTCATTCGGGCTAAAAAAACTGGTGGGATAGGGGTGTTTGGCATATTTGGCTCATATTCAGGATGTTGAGGATGAGTCTCCCTCTATTGAGTCTATTATTGTGGTGTCTGAATTCAAAGAAGTGTTTCCTACCAATTTGCCTGGTATGCCTCCGGATAGAGATATAGATTTCTGCATTGACTTGGAACTGGGAACTCGTCTCATCTTATAACACCTGAAAACTAGTAGGCTAAACTAGAGCTTTACGTAAGGATTCTAGAGCTTGATGTGAGGGTTAGAGTCATAGATATGACCTCCTATACTTAGAATGAAGGCTTTAGGGTTAAATCGTCAAGGTACAACCCCCCAAGGACCAACCAAAGGTCCTTGAGGTGGACCCTAGGGCTGCCCAAGAAAGCTACCACAAAACAGTCCACTCACGAGGGGACCCACACCCCGTATGGGGGTCCACGCCTCGTGGGTCAGTGTCCCAAAAGTGGACTTGCAGACCACCACCCACAAAATACCAGCACGCTCCGTGGGTCCACCCACGTCCCATGGGTGAGGCAGTGAACTGCCGTAGACGATTAAGTTGGGCGTATTACGGAACTTTCCCAAATTAATTAGGAGTTAAGTGGTGTCATTTTATTAGAGTTTAGACCACCTATATAAAGTTATAAGACCCCTAAATTCATTGATCCTAGTCATTATTTCTAAACTCACCAAAAGAACCCAAATTCTCTCCAAGATATCCTCTCTCTAGAAAGAAAAACTATTTCCAAAACCCCAAAAGATCCCTAAGTTCATCTTCTAGAAAATTCTCACTCTAGAAAACTCAAGGAAGAAGAAGAGAATCAAGCTAGGTCAAATTCCTCCAATATTCCAAGTTTTGTGAGGGCTTTGTATCCAAGGTATGGTAGCTTATTCGTACATGGATTCTTCCACCCATGGAGCCCGCTAGCAATCCCCCAATTGTGAAGATAAAATCCCCAATTCAAGTTAGGGTTCCTTCCAATATTATGGGTTAAGTTGAGTATGATTCCAATTGAGTGGATATTACTTGTTTATGATTTATTTAGTAATGAATCATGTTATTATGATGATTTTACATGTTTTCCATGGCTAACCCTAGTTTAATTGATGAAATTATAGTAATGTGGGTTTATGCCTTGTGAAGGGAAATTGAGGATTTATAGATGATCTTCTACAATTGATGATATGTATAGTAATTGTTCAAGAATGAAATCATATAGACATGAATTGAATTAGTAAAATGTATATGTAATGGATCATGAATAGTAAAGCTTGAGATTGAAACTTTATGAGGATATATGACTAGAATTGCTTAAGAATGAAGCATGTGACTAGAATGCCTTGTGATCTAGGTATGTATGATGATTGTAAGAGGTAAACCTTTGAGAGTAAGGCTTGTAGTCATGAATGTTGATTACTAGGGTTTTGATAGTAAATCTAATATGATGAATTATGTAAGTTAATGATTAAAGAGTGAAGCTTATAGGATAATGGTAGACTACTGGATAGAGTTATTGTGGAACGACTTTACCCACATGACCTAGACTACGAAAGTATGAGATTATGCATGTTCTTATAGAACCTATGTAAATGCTTTATGAACACTTTGAGAGGGAAGTTTCTATGATAATGATATGTTGTTGTGTTGTTGAAATGATATTCTCATATACACACTTAGGCATGAATATGCAAGGAGATGAAAGGTTTTCTCACATAAAATGATTCTAGGTTGAAAGGCTTACTCACCTAAAATGAATCAAAGCATGTTAGTTATGTTAGCTTGAGGTTGTGTTATGAAACCACTTCGTGTATAGCTTGACTTGAAAATACAAGACCATCTCATGGTAGCCTAGGATTGAGAAACCATCCTCTCCTAAGGGTAACTTACACTATAATCATAAAATGCTTGCATGGTAGCTTGAGTATAAGACCTCATGGTAGCCTAGGATTGAGAAACCATTCTCTCCAAAGGGTAGCTTACACTAGCATCATAGAATGCTTGCATGGTAGCAGGACTTGGTTAGGCCAAACCACTTCATTGGTAGCTAGGATGGTGAAATAATACCCTTCCTTGCATAGCTTGGACTTGCATGATAGTATGCTATTCCTTTGGTAGCATGGTCTAGCCTATTATGGTGACTATTCCTTGGTAGCTTGGTCTAGTCTAATAGGGTGCTATTCCTTGGTAGTCTAGAAATGATAAATAGTGATCATTTAAGTATGATAGCCTAAAGTGGTACTTAGTATGGGTAGGATTATGGGGTCTTATACATGCATTGCACAAGTATGACTTGAAGCTACTTATGAAGTGTTCTCTTATATGTTGTATGCTTAGCTTGGATTGTTGCTATAGTTGCCTTCCATGATATGTTGGACTAAAGGTGAAGATTCCCTTGTCTATGAAAATGAAGCTAAGGATGAGATCTAAAGATGGTAAGTATGATTATGATGACCAAAAAGGGATACTTAGTGTGGGTTGAATTATGGGGTCTCATCCATGCATTGCACAAGTATGCTTTGAGGTTACTTGATAACTAAGTTCTCTTATGATATGAAGGACTAAGGGTTGACTAATGCTTATATTATGTCTATGTTGGAGATTATGCTTATGACTATGTTATTGTCTCATATGCTTATAGCTTATGTTTCATGAAGTATCTCTTATGATTATGGCATATGACTTATGTTGACTAACCTTTATGGTATGCTCTTATGATGTTATGCTAGCTATCATATTTAGTACATTTTGTACTAATGCATACTGTTGCCTACATTCTCATCAAATGTAGGGTTCGGTGATTTTGAGTTCCATTCTTGAGGGTAGGTTTCTAGAAGAGCAAGGAGTTGAAGACTTGGTGAGTCCTCATAGCATCGAGTTTTGATCACCTTTCCTTTATGTCTTTTTATATGTTTTGAGACTAGTGTATGGGCTGTGTCCCAAGACTTATTCAAAGTTGTTATAGATGGTTTGAGACAAGTGTAATAAGACTTCCGTTTTGCTTTTATAAAGACTTTGATTTTATGGAAAATATTTTAAAATTTCCGCACTTTTCTATTATCATATGTTATGATATGCTTAGTGGCTTACATTGAGTCCTTCGGGGGTTCTATGTGCCATGTTACATCTAGGGTGTACCCCTGGGTCGTGACACATCTTCGTTCCTCCTTATCACATGGCTCTGAAAGAATTGAGAGAGCTTAAACCTCAAATCCAGGAGCTTCTTGAAAAAGATTTTATCCGTCCTAGTGCCTCCCCGTGGGGTGTTCCTGTCTTGTTTGTTAATAAGAAGGATGGTAGTATGAGGATGTGCATAGACTATTGACAGTTGAATAGGGTCACCATTCGGAATAAGTATCTGTTGACTCAAATAGATGATCTTTTTGACCAATTGCAGGGTGCATTAGTTTTCTCTAAAATTGACCTAAGGTCTAGTTACCATCAGTTAAAGATTAGGCCTGAGGATGTACCAAAAACGGCATTCAGAACCCGTTATGGGCACTATGAGTTCTTAATGATGTCATTTGGGTTTACCAATGCTCCTGCAGCTTCATGATTTTGATGAATGGTTTATTCAAACCATTCCTAGATTCTTTTGTGATTGTCATTATTGATGACATTTTGGTTTATTCGAAGACTAAGGAAGAGCATGCCGATCATTTTTGTATT
This sequence comes from Solanum tuberosum, assembly GCF_000226075.1. Taxonomy (NCBI): domain Eukaryota; kingdom Viridiplantae; phylum Streptophyta; class Magnoliopsida; order Solanales; family Solanaceae; genus Solanum; species Solanum tuberosum. Next base: position 967,639 of record NW_006239013.1, on the reverse strand, counting down.
GTTTTGGGTGTCTTGGAAAACATAAGTTGTATGCAAAATTTTCCAAGTGTGAGTTCTAGTTGACTTCACTCGCCTTCTTAGGGCATGTGGTTTCAAAGAAAGGGGTAATGGTAGATCCCCAAAAGATCAAAGCAGTCAAGAACTGGGTCCGGCCTAGCTCTCTGATGGAAGTTAGGAGTTTCGTGGGACTCGCCAGCTACTACCGGTGATTTGTGAAAAATTTTGCTTCTATCGCCTTGCATTTAACAAGGCTGACCAAAAAGGAGGTGCCTTTCGAGTGGACTAACAAATGTGAAGAGAGCTTCCAAAAGCTTAAGACCCTTCTGACCACAACACCTATTTTGGCACTGTCGGTGGAAGGTAAAAATTCCATTATTTATTCTGATGCTTCACATTCGGGATTGGGTGTTATGTTAATACAGGATAAGAATGTTATAGCTTGTGCACTGCGGCAGCTGAGATCAAAGCAGTCAAGAACTGGGTCCGGCCTAGCTCTCTGATGGAAGTTAGGAGTTTCGTGGGACTCGCCAGCTACTACCGGTGATTTGTGAAAAATTTTGCTTCTATCGCCTTGCATTTAACAAGGCTGACCAAAAAGGAGGTGCCTTTCGAGTGGACTAACAAATGTGAAGAGAGCTTCCAAAAGCTTAAGACCCTTCTGACCACAACACCTATTTTGGCACTGTCGGTGGAAGGTAAAAATTCCATTATTTATTCTGATGCTTCACATTCGGGATTGGGTGTTATGTTAATACAGGATAAGAATGTTATAGCTTGTGCACTGCGGCAGCTGAAAGTGCATGAGAGGAACTACCCGACGCATGACTTGGAGTTGGCAGCGGTAGTGTTTGCCCTCAAGATCTGGTGACTATTACCTTTATGGTGTTAAGTGTGAGGTGTTTACTGACCATCGTAGTCTACAACATGTATTCACTTAGAAGGAATTGAATTTGAGACAGTGAAAGGTGGATGGAGTTACTCAAGGATTCTGACGTTACCATCCAGTATCATCGGTGTAAGGCTAACGTGGTGGCAGACGCATTAAGTCGGAAGGCAGTGAGTATGGGTAGTCTAGATTGCTTGGGTGTGTCCAAGCGACCTTTGCCCAAGGAGATTCAAACCTTGGAGTCTAAGTTCATGTAGTTGGGCATCTCAGAGAAAGGTGGGGTGTTAGCCAGCATTGAGGTTAGACCCACATTCATTGAGGAGATCAAGGCCAAGCAGTTTGAGGATGAGAGTTTGAATGAGCTCAGTAAGAAGACTGTGTCTAGTAAGGCACAAGATGTGGTTCTTGATGCAGGTGGTGTGCTTAGTTTTAAGGGGAGAATTTATGTTCCTCGAGTGGATGACTTGATTCAGAAGATGTATTCCATTTATTCGGGTGTGACCAAGATATACCAAGATTTGAAAAGACTTTATTGGCGGCCTGGCATGAAGAAAGACATAGCTGAGTTTGTGGGTAAGTGCTAAAACTGTCAGCAGGTAAAGTATGAGCACTAAAGGCCTGCAGGTTTGCTTCAACGAATGCCAATTCCGAAATGGAAGTGGGAAAGGATGGCTATGGATTTTGAGGTTGGTCTTCCCAAGACCTTGGGAAACTTTGACTCCATTTTGGTGGTGGTTAACAGACTGACTAAGTTGGTCCACTTCATTCCAGTCAGAGTGGACTATAATGCTCAGAGTTGGCTAAGGTTTATGTGAAAGAGATAGTGAGGCGGCATGGGGTGCTTCTTTCTATAATCTCGGACCGTGGTACATAGTTCACATCCAAGTTTTGGGGAAAATTGCATGAGGAGTTGGGAACTTAACTCACATTTCGCACAGCTTTCCACCCATAGACGGACGGGCAGTCAGAAAGAACGATTCAAGTGTTAGAGGACATGTTGAGGGCATGTGTGATTGACTTTGGAGGGCATTGGTATAAGTTCCTACCTTTTTTTGAGTTCTCCTATAATAACAGTTACCACTCCAGCATTGACATGGCACCGTTCGAGGCACTTTACGATAGGGGATGTAGATCACCCATAGGGTGATTTTAGGCTGGAGATGTGAAACCTTTGGGGGTTGATTTGGTGAAAGATGCTCAGGATAAGGTAAGGAGCATTCAAGCTAATCTTCTAGAAGCCCAGAGTCGACAGAAAAATATGTGCACCGTAAGGTAAGGGACATGACATTTCAGTCTGGTGAGCAAGTTTTTCTTAAAGTGTCACCCATAAAGGGGGTGCTGAGATTCAGTAAGAAGGGCAAGCTTAGTCCTCGATACATCGGGCCATTTGAGATTCTTGTGTGTGTAGGGCCAGTGGCTTAAAGGTTGGCTTTACCACCTAGCATATCTGGAGTCCATCCAGTGTTCCATCAGTCCAGGTTGAAGAAGTATCATGGGGACAAAGATTACATCATAAAGTGGGACTCAGTTTCTTTAGACAAAGACCTTCAGTATGAGGAGGAACCAGTTGCAATTCCGGGTCGCGATGTCCAGAAGCTGAGGACCAAGGAGATACAGTCCGTGAAGGTTCAATGGAAGAATCGTCTGGTTGAGGAAGCTACTTGTGTCACGACCCAGGAGTACCCCCTAGACGTAACACGGAATACACGACTCCGAAAAGCCTCATACAAGCCCTTAGCATATCATGAGCATAAGATAATAGAAAAGTACAGGAAAATTTTAAAACTTTTCTTTACAATCGAAATCATTTTCATAAAAGCAAGCGGAAGTCTTTCTATACTTTGTCTCAAACAATCTAATACAACTTTTATAATAAAATCTTGGGACAAAGCCCGTAGAATAGTCTCAACATGAAAATAAAAGACATAAAGGATATAATGGGTTTGTCCTCGAAACTATAAGGACTTACCAAAAGTTCAACTCTTCTTTCTCCTTAAAAACCTAGCCTCCAAAGAAACTCAATCTATGAAACACTACATTTGATTAGAATATAGGCAAAGTATGCGTTAGTACAAAATGTACCAAGTATGATAGCTAACACAACATTATAAGAGCATGTCAAAATGGTAAGTCAACAAGAGACATAAACATAAGAGATAATAACATAGTCATAGCATAATCTCCAACATAAGCATCATATAATCAAAAGTTAACATAAGACATAGTTAATGAGCATAGGAGATAAGTCAAAGTCATAATAAGCATAATTGACCCTTAGTCATCTATACCATAATAGAACCATTCTCAAGTAACCTCAAAATAATACAAGTGCAAATCATGAATAGCATCCCATAATACCACCCAAGCCAAGTATCCTTTTTGGTCATCTTAATCATAGTCTATACACATGGTCAAGTCTTTAAGCTTCTATACCATCAGATCACCATACTTAAGTAACCTCAAAGCACACTTATGTAATGCATGAAAGGCATCCCATACTACCCTTCACACTAAGCATAACCTTGAAGTCATCCTAGTCATATTCACCCTCCTTTGGTCTCACTATTGGCTTACTACATGTAGACAATGGATCTATCACCTTAACTCAATCGTATCTTGGAAGGCAACTATAGCAAAAATCCATCAAACATACACCATAAACATAAAAAGGAACACACCATAGATACCTTCAAAGCATACTTATGCAACGCATAATTAAGATCTCATACTCTTACCCATACTAAGTAAAGCCTCTTAAGTACCCATAGTTGATAACTACTGTTCTTGCTCATACTACTACACTATTTGGGACATAAACATTAACCCATATAGACCATGTGAGCTAACATGAAATCCAGTGTCTACCCCACACCGTAAAGGAGTCGTTCTACCTGTCGAGGGTAGAACTGTACTCTTACCTTGGATGAAACCAATTTTTAAGTAACCTATGTGGGCACATAGTTATGGGATAAGGAAATTACTTCTAGAAACTCCCCATCTACTAACGGAGGAGCTTTCATCTCATGAGACTTCTTCTAGAAACCCACCCTCTACTAACAGAGCGGCTTCCATATCATATTCGTATCCACTCGGTGCTACGCATTAAGTCCCATTGACTTCACATTAAGTCTTGACTTATGTTCATATTGGTGGAAGAATGTCTTGACACTCAATCCAACATAACTCATACTATAGCTCATTAGATCATGTGTGAGCAACTATCACCATCCATGACCTATTTATGATGGCTCTAGAGCATTTGATTCAATTAGGTGAGACTAGTCTTCAAACCTTAGAATCACTATAGGTGACAAACCTTTCACCTCCTATCATATTCATGCCTAAGTGTGTATATGAAATTAACCTTTTAAAAACACTACAACTAGGTCATGAGCATATTCACTTTACTCTCAAAGTGTCTATAAAGCATGTACTAAACTTCATACAACATGCACACTATCATGTCTTGGCCCTTTCTAAGGTCAAAACTCATATTAAATCAACACATCTAGAATGACTACATTAGACATGGATTTAAGCATGATTCAAGTAGTTTAATTACTACAATGCTAATCTCACACTTCACCTCCTTGAGGTTCAATTCTTACTTTCAATCATCCCACCTAGGGTTCGAGCTCTAGACATGGATGTCCTCCTAATCCATGTGATTCTATCACTTTATGCATCCAAACCTTCATGAGGTAAATTAGGTGGTAAGATCTTATCATAACCATTCTATCTAATAGTCTACCATTATCTCATAAGCTTCATTCTTAGAGCCTTAACATACATAATTCATTATATTGGATTTGCCCTCAAAACCCTAGAGCCATTACTAAGTGAGAAACCCTTTCATGTCAAGTTCATACTCATGCCTAATATCATGTCTAGAATTCTACATTAGATAAAGATATCATCATGACTCAAGTGATTCCATCACTTCCTACCATCTATTATTCATAAGGTGAATTAAGTAGATAAGGATCTTTCATCACACTTTTATTCATTATCCTTTCATTCACATGTTGACTCTACTTTCAAAGCCTTGGAATCTATAGTTCGTCATATTAACTTTACTTTGGAGCCTTAGTGATCAACATTCATAATTAAAAACCCTACACTCAAGCTTTACTTCCTACTATCTTCACCCATGCCTAGATTACAAGGTGTTTCAATCACATTTTTCATTACTAGGTGATTCTAGAGCAAATTCATTATAAAGGTTCAATTTTAACTTTACTAGTCAAGATCCATCATTTGAACTATAGTCTAATTCGATTCATATCTATATGATCCTAACCTTGAACAATTACTACACATGACATTGATTTAGGAAGATCAAATTCAATTTCTTCAATTTCACCTCTTATGGCATAAACTCACAAAATAGCAAATTCATCAAATAAACTAGGGTTAACCATAGAAATCACACAAATTCATCAATACATCATGATCCACTACTAAAACAATCAAAATTGAGTATTTTCCAACCAATTGGAATCAAACTCAAATACTACCCACACTTTAGAAGAAACCCTAGCTTAGATTGGGGGTTTTCTTCAAAATTGGTGGAAAACCTATGGGGCTCTATGGGTGGAAGAACCCATAGATGAATAAACTAACATACCTTATTGAAGATGCACCACGAATTTGAGGAGAAAAGACATCCCCTTGAACCCTAGACTTCACCTTTGGTCTTGTTCTTCTATGGAGTTCTAGTGAGAGAATTATTTTAGAGGGAGTTAGGGTCTTTAGATGAATGAGTTAACGACTTAGTTTTAGGGGCCTATTTAGCTTATATAGGTGGTTTAATAACTAACTAACCGACCTCCCTTAACTCCTATGTAATTACTAATTAACCCCCTAACCCCTAACTTAAAAACTAAACTTGAAAAACTGCTCCCACTCACGAACCACCCACCCACGGACCGTAGGTGGGTCCACGCTCCGTACTGCACCTTCGTTGGTGCTGGACTGTAGCTTAGAGGTGCAGGCCAACTCAGGCCTTGACCCACGACCCCAACCCACGGGGCGTGGGTCCACTCACGGTCAGTTGATGGCAAGCGTGAGTTGAAATTTGACAGCTTTTAGGGCTGTTTTGAGGTCCTCCTCAAGGACCCCTTGGGTGGTCCTTGGGGGTTCGTACCTTGACGCCCTAACCCTTAAACCTCCATTCTAAGTATGGGAGCCATTTCTATGAGTTTTAATCCTCTTATCACACTCTAAAACTCTTACGAAAGGCTCTAGAGCTCTCTAGTTCAACTTACTAGTTTCCGGGGAGTAATAATATCTCCCCCTTGGGATCATTCGTTCTCGAATGACGATTCTAAACACTTCTTATAGTCACAACTCTAGACTAGCCGCCCATCATGCATGCAACATATTTAAAATGCACACAACCAAGTAAGAAAACTTCAATTTCAAGCTAAACACATTCAATGCAACACAAGGGAGTAGGAACTACATTTATCAACCCAAAATGCATGAAATTCTTTATTTACTCATTCTCAAGGAGGAACTAACAACTCCCAACTAAAACATGCTCAATACACACTCATGGAGCCTAAATGCAATTTACTCTCAAAAAGCATTTATTCAAGGAGGAATCTTTCAACTCAAAACTAAGGCATGCTCATTAACTCATCTCATGAAGTCTATATGCAACTTTACTCAAATGCACTACAACATGAGGAATACAATGCATATAAGTCATTTCTAACAAGACCTAGGCATTTTCATGAACATGCATCACATAAGAAAATCATGGAAACATACTATTCACACATGACTTCATATAAAAGCAAATCAAGAGGAACCTATCATCTCAAGCTAGAATAAGAGCATAAGGAAAAGGATGAGGACATCGGGACATCGGGACATCTCATTGGCCTTTGGCCTCCCAAGTAGCACTCTTAACCAAATTCCTTACTAAAGAACACTCTTTACCACTTTATGGAACAACTTCCTTGTTCTTCTATTTCTTAAACTTTGCCGGTCTAAGACCTCTACCGGTACTTCTAAATTAGAGAGGTTCTCATTAAGCAACTATAGCTCACAAGCAACCTTACTAACACCACTCAAGATCTCACATGAGCCTAACAAATCGGGACTAAACTTCTCATACTCCCTACACCTCTCAAGGTAAAAATTTCAAGCAAACCTAAATCATGAACATCAAGAACACTCAACGACCTTGCTAGCTAAGCACATTATCCCCCCCTTGGGAAAAATCCAATACAAACTCCTTTAAGCATCATTTCTTTCAACTCTAAGGTCGGAGCAAGTCATCACTAAGCTTTCACATCCATCACACAAGGTGATTCTAAATCATGGTGAATTACACTTCTACCCTTCTTAGAGGAGTCTATTCACTTAACCCATCTAGGCATTATTTAAACACCCTATTCAACCAATCTATCAACATACCTCAAAACTCATTATGACTAAGTCGGGTTCTACCATCAACTAAACATAACCACATAATAACCTTGCTAGGTAGGCACACTATCTTCCCCTTGGGAGTATGCCTACACAAATTCTTCTAAATATCTTTCTTAACATAGAGGCAACTATGAAGCATCATTCATACTAAAGACAACATCAAAATCTATCATCTCAAATATTTCAAGTCACGTAGCCATAATTGGCATCACAACCAACCTTTTCTACCTCACTCCTTGTAGAATAAGCCCTTCAAGTAGTCATATCCTAAAGACCATCGAATAAGGAATAGGAGAGAGACCTTATAAAGTTAAACTCTATGGCACGACTTGGAGAATGAAGAAGTAAAGTTTCCTAAGCATCCAATAGCCTCTTATTCATAAATGTGGCGCGCTTCACATTTATGAACAAGACTCTACTAGTCGTGGTTTGAGACAATCTTAGAACCATTCTAAACCTTGTGCTATGATACCATGTTTGTCACGACCCAAGAGTACCCCATAGATGTAACAAGGCGTACAAGACTCCGAAAAGCCTCATACAAGCCCTTAGCATATCATGAGCATAAGATAATAGAAAAGTACGGGAAAATTTTAAAACTTTTCTTTACAATCGAAATCATTTTCATAAAAGCAAGCGGAAGTCTTTCTATACTTTGTCTCAAACCATCTAATACAACTTTTAGAATAAAACTCTTGGGACACAACCCGTACAATAGTCTCAACATGAAAATAAAAGACAAAAAGGAAATAATGGGTTTGTCCTCGAAAGTATGAGGACTCACCAAATGTTCAACTCATCTTGCTCCTTAGAAACCTAGCCTCCAAAGGACCTCAATCTCCGAAACCCTACATTTGATTAAAATGTAGCCAAAGTATGTGTTGGTACAAAATGTACCAAGTATGACAGCTAGCACAACATCATAAGAGAATCTCAAAATGGTTAGTCAACAAGAGACATAAATATAAGAGATAATGACATAGTCATAGCATAATCTCCAACGTAAGGATCATATAATCATAAGTCAACATAAGACATAGTTAATGAGCAAAGGAGATAAGTCATAATCATAATAAGCATAATTGACCCTTAGTCATCTATACCATAATAGAACCATTCTCAAGTAACCGCAAAAGCATACAAGTGCAAAGAATGAATAGCATCCCATAATACCACCCAAGAAAAGTATCCCATTTGGGTCATCTTAATCATAGTCTATACACATGGTCAAGTCTTTAAGCCTCTATATCATAAGAGCAACATACTTTTAAGTAACCTCAAAGCACACTTGTGCAATGCATGAAAGGCATCCGATACTACCCTTCACACTAAGCATAACATTGAAGTCATCCTAGTCATACTTCTTTGGTATCACTATTGGCTTACTACATATAGACAAGGGAACTATCACCTTTAGTCAATCGTATCTTGGAAGGCAACAATAGCAACAATCCATCAAACATACACCATAAGCATAAAAAGGAACACACCATAGATACCTTCAAAGCATACTTGTGCAATGCATAAGTAAGATCTCATACTCTTACTCATCTAAGTAAAGCCTCTTAAGTACCCATAGTTCATAACTACTATTCTTGCTCATACTACTACACTATTTGGGACATAAGCCTTAACCGACATAGACCATGTGAGCTAACATGGAATCCGGTGTCTACCCCACACCGTAAAGGGGTCGTTCTACTTGTCGAGGGTAGAACTCTATTCTTAGATTGGTAGAAACCAATTGCTAGGTAACCTATGTGGGAACATAGTTATGGGATAAGGAGATTGCTTCTAGAAATTTGCCCTCTACTAACGGAGGAGCTTCCATCTCATGAGACTTCTTCTAGAAACCCGCCTTCTACTAACGGAGGGGTTTCCATCTCATATTCATACACACTCGGTGCTAGGCATTAAGTCCCATTGACTTCACATTAAGTATTGACTTATGTTCATATTGGTGGAAGAATGTCTTGACACTCAATCCAACATAACTCATACTATAGGTCATTAGATCATGCGTGAGCAACTATCACCATCCATGAACTATTTATGATGGCTCTAGAGCTTTTGATTCAATTAGGTGAGACTAGTCTTCAAACCTTAGAATCACTATAGGTGACAAACCTTTCACCTCCTATCATATTCATGCCTAAGTGTGTATATGGAATTAACCTTTTAACAACACTACAACTAGGTCATGAGCATATTCACTTTACACTCAAAGTGTCTCTAAAGCATGTACTAAACTTCATGCAACATGAACACTATCATGTCTTGGCCCTTTCTAAGGTCAAAACTCATATTAAATCAACACATCTAGAATGACTACATTAGACATGGATTTAAGCATGATTCAAGTAGTTTAATTACTACAATGCTAATCTCACACTTCACCTCTTTGAGGTTCAATTCTTACTTTCAATCATCCCACCTAGGGTTCAAGCTCTAGACATGGATGTCCTCCTAACCCATGTGATTCTATCACTTTATGCATCCAAACCTTCGTGAGGTAAATTAGGTGGTATGATCTTATCATAAACATTCTATCTAATAGTCTACCATTATCTCATAAGATTCACTCTTGGAGCCTTAACATACATAATTCATCATATTGGATTTGCCCTCAAAACCCTAGAGTCATTATTAAGTGAGAACCCCTTTCATGTTAAGTTCATACTCATGCCTAATATCATGTCTAGAATTCTACATTAGATAAGGATATCATCATGACTCAAGTGATTCCATCACTTACTACCATCTATTATTCATAAGGTGAATTAGGTAGATAAGGATCTTTCATCACACTTCTATTCATTATCCTTCCATTCACATGTAGACTCTACTTTCAAAGCCTTGGTATCTATAGTTAGTCATATTAGCTTTACTCTCAAGCCCTAGTGATCAACATTCATAATAATAAGCCCTACACTCAAGCTTTACTTCCTACTATCTTCACCCATACCTAGATTTCAAAGTGTTTCAATCACATTCTTCATTACTAGGTGATTCTAGAGGAAATTCATTATAAAGGTTCAACTTTAGATTTACTAGTCAAGATCCATCATTTGAACTATAGTCTAATTTGATTCATGTCTATATGATCCTAACCTTGAACAATTACTACACATGACATTGATTTAGAAAGATCAAATTCAATTTCTTCAATTTCACCTCTTATGGTATAAACTCACAAAATAGCAAATTCATCAAATAAATTAGGGTTAACCATATAAATCACACAAATTCATAAATACATCATGATCCAATACTAAAACAATCAAAATTGAGTATTATCCAACCAATTGGAATCAAACTCAAACACTACCCACACTTTGGAAGAAACCCTAGCTTAGATTGGGGTTTTTCTTCAAAATTGGGGGAAAATTTAGGGGGCTCTATGGGTGGAAGATACCGTAGATGAAGAAACTAACATACCTTATTGAAGATGCACCACGAATTTGAGGAGAAAAGGTATCCCTTTGAACCCTAGACTTCACCTTTGATCTTGTTCTTCTATGGAGTTCTATTGAGAGAATTATTTGAGAGGGAGTTGGGGTCTTTAGATGAATGAATTAACAACTTAGTTTTAGGGGCCTATTTAGCTTATATAGGTGGTTTAATAACTAACTAACCTACCTCCCTTAACCCCTATGTAATTATTAATTAACCCTCTAACCCCTAACTTAAAAACTAACCTTGAAAATTGCTCCCACTCACGAACCACCCACCCACGGATCATGGGTGGGTCCACACTCCGTACTGCACCTTCGTAGGTATTGTACTGTGTCTTAGAGGTTCAGGCCAACTCAGGCCTTGACCCACGGGGCGTGGGTCCACTCACCGCTAGTAGATGGTAAGCGTGAGTTGCTGAAATTTGACAACTTTTAGGGCTGTTTTGAGGTCCTTCTCAAGGACCCCTTGGGTGGTCCTTGGGGGGTCGTACCTTGATGCCTTAACCCTTAAATCTTCATTCTAAGTACGGGAGCCATTTCTATGAGTTTTCATCCTCCTACCACTAAAATCTTACGAAAGGCTCTAGAACTCTCTAGTTCAACTTACTAGTTTCCGGGGCGTAATAACTTGGAAAACTGAGAAGGACATGTGAGACAAGTACCCCTAGTTATTTGACTATTCAGCTACTACTCTACTCTTGCTTTAGCCCTTTTTTCCTAGTTTGTCAATCGGGGACGAGTGATGGGTAAATTGGTATCTATTGTAACGACCGGTTACCATCATTATGGAAAAGCCAATGGGGAAGGAATTTCAGCCAGAAAACTTTTGAGAAGTAACTTGGAAATTTCTAGCCTAGGCCAGACTTGGACGAAATCTAAGTCAGGTGAGGTCTAGAGAAATATGGTGATCAATGAGGGATCTAATCATGAATTTGATGACATGAGTAGGTAGCCAACACGTTAAGGAGCATGTACGGCTTAAAGGAATCGAATTCGGGCGAGTAGAACTCCCGAAACTGATCTTGGCGTGAAAGGATAGTTTTAGAACATCCCGGTTTGAAGGTCTGTTATGAAATGGGAGTTTGGAACTCATATTTTGAGTTTTTGTATTCATGCAAGCCGCCGGGGCGGGATTAATCCCACCATAACGGCGCTGCTGTGGCAGGTTGGGGTCCGCCGTGGCGGGACAGTCGCGAACTTAAGTCGGGAAAAACCTCAATTTCATTATTTTCTGTAAAACTTCGTTCTTAAGAACTAAGGGACAGCCCTGGGTGATTCTTGACAGTTTTCCACAATTTCTAGCTCTAAAGGTAAGTTAATTACTCCCCTAATCCGTATTTCAATTCCTAGAACATAGAATCTTGGGTAATTATCGTTGGGGGAGGGTTTTGGCCTGAAGTGGATGGTGGGAAAAGCCCTAGTTTAACCTTAGGATCATGGGTTTGGTCTTGGGTTGATAAATTTGTTATAATCCGGGTAAATTAGACCTTGTTTATTGATCCTTGTGTTAATTACTTTTTTATAGACCAAGAACAAGCTGAAAGACTTCGAAAAGGGAAGGCTCATGTGTCTTAGGAGTATTTAGGCTTGGTTTTTAGGTAGGTGATGGTTTGATTTCCTATTGTGTGATATATGCTTGTTAATTGCTTCATTGTATGCATGCATGTGAATAGGAAATGTGAATCAATCTAATAAAGTGATTAGGTGGGAATAATTACATGCATTGAACCTATTACTTGATTGTATGAGTATGAGCATTGTTCATGATGGGTGTGATTGTGATTGTGGTTGTGCTAGTTGGATCGGATGTCACGTTCCGATACATATATTGGATTGGGTTTCACGTTCTGACACATATATTGGACAGGGTGTCACGTTCTGACACATGTATATTGGATCGGGTGTCACGTTCCGACACACTAACAGTTTGGGTGTGGGTTCCATGAGAGGACCACTTGTGATGATTGCATTCACATCTAATTGTTATTGAAATTGGGAAATTGTATATTGCTCCTAAAATGATAAATGAATTATGCATTATGTATATGTGTGTTTACTGTGTTGTAATTGCTTGTGTATATTGTGCATACATGAGTAGCCGCGTGATCCTAACAGTACACTGTGGTTTCGTGTACTGATACTGCGCTTGCTCTTTTTTTGTTGAGTACAGGACATCTTCAGGTGGCTACTAACAGACCTCAGTTAGGAGATTGTTGATCGCGACCAGATTCAAAGGTGAGCCAGTTCTTTCAGGCTACCATGGATCCTTCCTTTGTTTAGTCCATTCTCTTCGGACTCGGTCTATACGTTTTGAATTGTTATGTTTAGTTTCCGGGGTTGCACCCCCTTTTCTTACACTTGTTGGTTAATAGAGTTTTGGTTGACTTTCAGTTCTAGGGGTTTAATTTTCCTCAATAGTTGTTTGTTAGACCTTCAGAGTTTATGGGAACTCCGTATTGAGTTAGTCATTTAAACCTGCTTTCGTATTTTTAAATGTTTAGTCGGTTGTAGTAATGGTTCTCCCACCGGAGGGTTAGTGTGGGTGCCAATCACGGCGGTCTGGGTCGTGACACATAAGATAAAAAAGTTTACTTCACTGATGAGCCAACTCAAACTCTATGCAAAACAAAGAAAGTTATGGAACAAGTTCCTCATTCTTCTTTTTTTTGTTCAAACACAACATTTCACAAAGAGCTTCTTTCGGATAAACAAAGAATATATAGCATTTTAAATAGACCATAGTGATCAATTATAGAAAAACAACTTACACATAAAAAAACATTATTTACTAACTTGAATCCACTCTTTTAAAACAATATATCAAGAAACCTAATACATCACGTAAATAGTTGAATCGGTCGCTATCAAGAAGTGAATCTTATATAACTTTAATAAGAAATTGTTAGTAAAAAAGCTGCTTGTTATAAGATCAAAAGATAGCACTTGACATGACATATAACTATTATGTGATCTATACAAGATTGAAACAAAGGAATGACATCTTTTGATTGAAAGTTAAGAAGTCAAAGTTTATAACTACTCAAAGTGTATCTATTTTAGTATAAATAAAGGGCTGGTGATTATTTTTTTAAAAAGACTGCCAACATACATGAATAGATTTAACAAACTAACAATATGACATCTTTTGCAAAATAACAATAAATTTAATAATGATAGTAATACAACATATAATAAACTATGTCGATCATGTATTTTAACAAAAAAAAAAGTTAAAGATGAATATAATATCTAATATGCTCTTTAAGTTTTCCAAATCATTAGACGCATAAAGAAAATAATTTGGAAGAAATTAGTTGGGACAAAATTGGGTGTCAACAAGATCTATTGTTGATTTGTATATATTGCTGATGTTGTCATTTTCCACTTTATTTCTCTTGTTGGTTATTGTTTCTACCTGATATGCCTGTTTCTTGTTATTCTAGGATATGAATTGGCTTACCTACTGGTGGGTTATGGTAGGTACCATCATGACTCGAGTTTTCAGATTTAGACATTGTTATTGATCAAGGATGCATGTATATATTGTCATATACAAAATAGTTCGTCAATAGTGCCACCTTTTAAAATAAGAAACGATAAATAAATAATGTAACATGATATTAGAAAAGAATAAAATATAAACAAAACATAATTCATGTATAGTACTATACTTTTTTAACAAAATTAAATTACATTTTTTATAACTTTTTCTTGATGGGTTTTATTTTTTTAAATGTATTCAAAATAACCTCATTAAAAATAATATCAAATATTTTTTTATACATATAAAACAACTTTTATCCATTGAATTTCATTTTTAAAAATGTATCAAAATGAGGCTACGTAGGTTTAAACACAATTTAACATGTGTAATTTTCACGCCGAACCAATTTAACTACGCACAACTTTAGTTAAAAAGTGTCATTTTACATTATAATATATCTCTTATATCTGTTTTTAACTTCTCCCTATATGTACATATTTAGTAAATTTTTCTGACGAAACAGTGTCATGTGACTCCTCTTTGGCTTTCCTAAATTCGCTTTTTGCATGTGCATGAATATTAGCATATGGAAGGGGTGAAATTTTCACAAACAAAACAAAGAACTTTTAAAATGAAAAGTAAGCTTCAGGTAGAAATCTTGCATTCTACAAATTTAATCAAAGTTCACACTTGATAAATTTTTCTCAAAATTCTCTTCTTTTTGATAGAATTCTTTACATTTATTTTCTTGTAGGATACTTTTGAATGACTAAGTATAATTTTGGTGAAGTATTTTAATAAGTTGTTTAATTATTAAAGTATTTTTGTGATAGACAATTTGAAAGTCACTTCCACCTTAATCCGAATATCCACATTCCTAATTATTCAACAACTACATACATACAATATTTGAAACTGATAGCTTACTGTAATAATCACAGACCAAGAACATTTAAACATCTCATTTGCTTTGAGCTTAACACATCAACAAGAAAAGTATCAAATACCTAAGAGAAAACGATTATAGATCAAAGAGAGCAAGAATCCTCCAGCACTAGTGCCCAACCTTTTAGAAGTCACTGGGATAACAAATTTTTTGAGATAGAAATATGGCACCGAGTAATACTACATTTTTGTTACTTGGTGCCTCAACCATCCGCCATGAGAGACGCACCAGCTGCAGCTGCGGTGGGAACAACCCCTATTGAGACACCAGGTTTTGACAAATGAAGGAGCCTAAAAACAATAAAAATCATTTTTATGTTCACCATATGATCATAGAAAAAAGGGATAAGCGTCTGAAAAATACCCCAACTTTGGTTGGATTTGCTGTTGCGATACTAAACTTTCACGAGGACCTATTACCTCCCTAGACTATTTAATACCGTATTTTTTACCCCCTGAACTATTTAATAGTGTATTTTAAAGGTATATATGTGCCCACGTGGACACATTACTATTTATAATTTTGCATTATTTTTTATGTCCACGTGGACAAATATATATGTTTAAAATACGGTATTAAATAGTCTAGGGAGGTAATAGGTCCTCATGAAAGTTTAGTATCGCAACAGCAAATTCGACCAAAGTTGAGATATTTTTCAGACCCTTATCCCTAGAAAAAAGTGATAAATATATAATACCAGGTACAGCTAGCCAATTATTATGGACAACAAACCAATATAAAGATGTTTACGGTGCAAGATATTCACAGAAGGACGATACAGATGCAACAACTTCAGTGTAATTTTTAGATGAAGCTGGTGTGGTCACTTCAACTAGCTGTATTCCCGGAGTCACGTGCACTGCATCATCGATAGCATGAAGTTTCAACATCTTATTGATGGATGAAACTGTTAAAGTTATCAGGGCATCTCTTTGGAAATGAAATGCAAAACCGACTCTCAGATGCTCATGGTCTAGCTTGTAGCCAAGTTTATCAAACACGATTAGTGCATTCTTGGTTATTTTGCTTACTTGCATTGGTCTCACCAAGAATGAGATTTGTTCAGCACCAGCACCTCTCATCGGACCACCAACATGCCCAACAGTGCTATAGTTAATCACATAAAATAAGTTAGGCTTCACGTGTCCTCAGAGATAGGCTTACAATGAACAAGATCTCTTACCATGTGGGTTCCGGCTACTCAAGATCACATACGAGCCGTATTTCTGATGCTACTAAGCCTGAGAATGGTAAGAAACAGACCACATGGTTAAAATAACTCACAGACAAAACAAGTAGGAAAGGGGAAAAAGAAAAAAAATGGGAGAAGGCATAGATGATTTTTAGACATTGTTTTACCAATTACATTTGAATGATCATAATTTGCTTTTTTCTTCTTGTCTAACCAAGAGGAGAAATTAGTCTTAAACAAATATGTGAATTGTGATCATGTGTAGACAACGGCGAAGGTCAATATCTATTTGTGGGATCTAAGGTTAATAAAATCAACCATCTACCATAATATTTAAGGCACAATAATACCTTGACTAGTTATATAGTAAAAAGAGATAAACATAGCCAAGAAGGTTATAGTAGTTCGATGTAATCGAGATAGATGCCTGATACTTTGTAGGTGATTAGATGAAGGTGCTCTGAATTTAAGGTTTATGATATATTACTATAAGCGAGAGGAATACTTCTAGTTAAGGTTATAAATGTTGAGTTTAATACAGAGAGGCGCTTATAATTTTGAGATAAATATTAAATTGGCGGACAATGAACACCATAGACTAATCATAAGTGAAGTCTAGATTCGACCCGTCCTGATTTGAAAAATAAAGTCTAGATTCAACACATTTAATGAACTGATCGATACTCTTTCACGATTATTCATGTCATAAAAATTCTTATTATATTTTATTTTAGCCATAAACATCCGTCCTGTAGAAACTCAATGCTAGTGGGATCAACATCTGCCACACTACCTTCAACAAAAAAACTAGCATTGTTTTATACTCCGGTGTTACACTCGTCAAACATTTCAAAGAATCACAAGTGTATCATCAACAAAACCTAATTCCATTGAATAATTGACATTTAGCACCGCAATACAACTAGAATAAGATGGACCATAGAGAGAGAAAAAATGACAGTTATGTCAAAACTCTAAGGTGAGAAAACCTCCCTACGAATGCATTGATGATTGCAAACATTTGCCTCAATCACATCGGTACATACATGACCATTGAGTTAGTTCTTAGTACCTAATAGTTCAACGAGTAATCTCACTTACCTAGGTTTGGAACATTTTTAAGGCACAATTCATGGACCCTTAAGCCTTGTTTACGCACACCACAAAGCCCTTGAAGCAGAATTTCTAGGGCTTCAACATGCTGCAAGTATGATTAGCACTGTCAGTATCTTTTCAATAATCAATTGCCAAAAATTGTTTCAGTAAATGCCATAATATAGCAAGGCCAGTTTTTACAAGTAGCATATCTTACTAATTATTAAAGAAGAAAAACAGAGTGCTAGGGGTAGGTTTTTTCATTGCTCTGTGAACTTACTTGAGTCTCAATAATTCCTTGAACAACACACTCCATTTCTCACTTCAATTTATCTAACACGCGTGCAAATAACTCTTTAGAACATACCTGTGAATCAAAAAAAAATTAAGTTGAACTAAAGAGTAGAAAAGAAAAATCTAATACCTAACCAAAATCATAACAGAGTTGACACTCTTCATATGAGAATTGCATTGCTTGAAGATACATAGAGCAATTTTTCTACCAATCACAATCCCAGACTGATACTGGCGTATAAGTACTTTGGATGTTTGCCAAACGAGTAAATAAAGTTAAATGTTCTTATAAGTAAGCTTAGTCAAACACCCTCTTACATGTGAGTTTTTAATTTATTAAGCTCTTGCACGCAGTCAAATACTTTCACATAAAATAAGACGAAAAAGATAGGACGATTTAATTAATATAAAAAAAATTATCCATCATACTCGGAACATAGAGTATTTAAAGAGAAGTAATTGATTTACCATATTAACATAGAGATCAATGGATTTTAATATGAATTTACTTTTGGATGGAATGTTTGATGTTTTTGCTCAAATTGCTCCTATTTTTGGGTGGTCTTTAGTTTTGTCCTTAAAATTTTTTATGTTTACCATCAATATTTAGTTAGATGTATAAGCATTTGGTCTATTTCCTTTTCTAATATACTGTTCACACGACTCGATAAATTTAATAAAGGGCATCATGTCTCACATAGCATTAGTTCGTCTCAAGTAAATAATCTGAAGAAGAAATAAATGTCTATTTAAACTAGAACATAGGTCATTCAAGTAACCTAAAGTACTTTATGATCCTTTTTAGTATTATAAATTTGGCATGATATTTGTATTTTGGTACATCCAAATTTTTACCAAAATTTTAAGCATCAAACTTCTAATTGGAAATTGTGTTTTGGAACATCTAAATTATAAATTTGTCATGATACTTGTCTTTTGGTACATTCAAATTCTACAATGATATTAAGCAATTTCTATTATTCATTTCTCATGATAAACATCAAACTTCTAATGAACCAATATGCACCATAAACTATCAAACTTTCTCCTTTCATTAGGCTATTACCAAACATTAAACTACTAAGTTCCTTCAAGGAATTAGGTGGTAATGTTGGAATGCTATCAGGTTTTATCAATTAAGTCACTCCACCATGGATGATTTTTTTCATGTGTAAAAATCAGTCACTGTACACATGTTGAACCCCTTGTATGGCAAATATGTTTCTACATACGTACCGGATCATATGTACAATCTATCCTCCCCAAACTCTACTTGTGGATTTTACTGACATGTTCTAAAAAATTAGCATTTGAGACCAAAGGATCAAACACCTTCCTTTTATCTTAAAGTAAAATTATCTACCTAACTCAAAAATCAAGCCAACAGGTAACCAACAAACAAAAAACAGAAAAATACACAGACATCAATGAACAAATATCCATCAAAATCGAACTTTTTATGCAATAATTCATTCAAATAGTAGGAAAATAAAAGGCAACTATTCATTCACTCGGTCTATTAAGCAGAAATAATAGTAAATAAAAAAGTAAAGAAACGAAACTTACAGTTATCTTCGATATTCCACTTAACTACTGAGCAAAAACACAGAGAATGACTGCAAAAATGGAGGAAAATAAGAGAAGAAAAATGGGTGTAGATTTTAAAGAATTTCCTTATTTTCTCTATATAAATATTCAAAAATAAATATATCCTAATTATTATTTATTATTATATTTCTTAAAATATATCTTCAATTAAGTAGACGTTTGACCATAAATAATTTTCCTTGTTTTCTCTACTTAAATCTTCACAAAAAGATATTTCTTTAATATTACTATTTATTATATTTCTTAAAATATCTCTTCTATATGGTTTATTCTTCTTTCCAAAAAGAAGATACTGTAATCACACGACAATCGGTATACATGATAAAAGATAGGGCTATTTAAAATAGAATTATAATTGATAAGCTAATCGTGAACTTAGTATGGTTTAAAATTTTATATTTAATGGTTTATCGATATGAGAGTGAATTACTTCAATTCTTTATTAGATAAACCATTAATCCGTTAAGAATTATCTACTTACATTTTTAACCCTAGGCATATAGTATAAAGTACATATTATTAACCCTAAAATTTCATTTAATATTTTACCACTCTTTATATGACTTGATACGTATTTGTGAGTTGAATTTCTTACGGGTCTACAAGTTAGCAAGTCTAGATCACAATGGACGAGTCTTCACCTCTTGTATATAAAAATGTATATTTAAACTGTAGCTTAGTCTTGAAATATTAAACTATTGTATTGGTGAATATTTGTTTAAAAAAACTTATGTTCATGCACCCTCAAAATTTAGACTTTCATCCATTTCTCATTGTAATTTATAACTACAGAATTATTAGCTTAGGTAGAGCTAGAAAAATCATTTTATTCTATGGGAGATAACTATATTGATGAGTGAAAGTGAAAGTAATTAAGAGGATGAATGATTGAGCCAATATATGTCACAACCCAACCCACCGGGTCGTTCGGGCACCTACAATAACACCTAAATAGGAGAACTCTTACAACCCAATTTAAAACAGGCAATGCGGAAATGAATAAGCACAAAAGATCTCTTTAATACTATAGAATAAACATGAAACTCGAATGTAAGAATCTTTTTTTTACAATTAACGAAAAA
This sequence comes from Solanum tuberosum, assembly GCF_000226075.1. NCBI lineage: Eukaryota > Viridiplantae > Streptophyta > Magnoliopsida > Solanales > Solanaceae > Solanum > Solanum tuberosum. The sequence continues at coordinate 947,156 of NW_006239013.1, read as the reverse complement.
TTCCTCCCAAGGAACTAGTTTAAACAGGTACAAGAGCTACTAAGACGGTACAATGTATTATGAAATAAGGTACAGGTCCCACCATAAGGAAAGAGAAGTAGAAGTTGTTGGAGATTATCTTTTTCTTCACCTCAGAAACATTACTGAATCTTGCAACCAGACTACGCCAAATGGCATAACAAGAGTAGTATTAGTACTAACAACACGTATTGTTAGGCATCATCGGTCGACCCGAATCCATCACATAATATCATGCACATAATCAAGAAAAAGAACTTAAAAATTCCATTAGGACCCACACACTTCACATCAAGTCACCCACCTCCTTCCATTGCCGACTCTACCATCTAAGCCCTTCCATCCTCATATCAAATCATAGCCTAACTCTTCTATCACATAGAGATTTACACCAATACAAGACCATCACTAACTCTGACAGTCAATTTATTATTCCCCTCAAGCTCTCATGCCAACGTCTTACCTATCGACGCTCAAATTATATGAGATATGAACATGCAACACAGTTTAGCAAAACAAATATATATTTATACCTATAAGTACAAAATAGCCCACACCTCCAAGGATCCCTAACTTACCATTACGGTATTTAGTATGTCATCCTGGTCTACACAAGATCCACCCCAACATTTAAACACACCAACCTGATCCCTCAGGACTAATATGTAAAATATATACATTGTGATAAATTTGGTCCACACACAATACCAACATGTAACTATCATGTCATGAAGAAGTAAGCTCAGTTCTCTCATGGAACCTAACTCACACAAAAATGTTAGTGTATAGGTGTGACATCCTATCCAATCATTAGTATATCGGCATGGTACCCTATAACTCCCCACAAGTTCTAAGTAAAGATTCGAACCATCCTCCATATGTATATAGGCTCGAACTCAATGATTTATAATTGTATGTGTATGTGTTGAGATCAATTCTTAAGTGTGGGAAATATATTAGATGTGAACTAACGTTATAAGGTACTTCTAGTATATGATGAGTTTTTGTGGTCTAATACCAATAAAATGAAAGATCGTGAAGCCTACAATCTAATGTCTTTGACTATTCGTCAATCCAAGTTTTGTGCTAAAAATTATGCCCATTTTACTGAGCACTATGTATTCTGCGCGATCCACCGCGTGAAGTGGACGTCCACTGCGCAACCGTGCGGCAAAGGCAGTGTTATTGCTAGGTGTGCGTGAAGTTCCGTGCAATCAAGGTTTCAGTTGCGTGACCGCGTATGCTCCCTAAAATTCTTTTAGTTTTCTCTTATTTTCACATTCTACGAGGGGTGTTTTCATCCTTTCCTTATCCCAAAACTCCAACCAACATCCATTAACCTCTACCAAAACCCTTATTCGTTCAGATTTGATAGGTTACGATAAACTTTTCTCCTCTTTTTTCCTTCCCAACACTTCGAAGAAAAAAACCTATAAAAAATTTAGAGATTTCAATCCAATTCTTCCTCAAACTTTTAAGTTAAGATATGTAAGGCTTCAATGAGAGTATTCCTTCACACTCATGCCTAAAGTAGTTTGATTCTCAAGAATTTCACAAGATTGTTAGAAGCAAAGCTAGGGCTTTTTATGAAATTATGATCTTTCTTCATAAACTTTTATTTTTATTGTTTTCCTTTGATTTTGAAACCTTATGGTACCAATTTAGCATGATTTATTATGGTAATTCAAATCCTCATGGATTTCAAGCATGAAAGCAAGCATGATATGTATTACCACCTAAATACAAGTTATTTTAAGATATGACTTTTGAGCTTAGCCTCATATATGATTCAAGATGATAAGTAGTTTTCATACATATAAGCATTATATGAATATATGTTATTTTGGGAGGACTATTTAGTATTGAGAGGATGTTGGTTTAGAAAACTCAAGTTCCATAACTATGCACCAACGTAGGATTATGTTTCACCTCTTTGTTTGTTGACCTTCTGGCCTTAAGAGGCTCAAATTAGTAGATCCACATAGATATGATATGGTCTTATACTCTGGCAAGGTATAGGGCAGCCTTCCCAATTGGGTTAGCTGTTAGACATCATGAGCTCACATGGTGTATGTCAGTTATAGAAACTCCTCAATTATGCAAATTGCATGATATGTTTTAAGGTCTATATGGATCATTTTAAGAATGTTATTTTATGTATATGATTATGTAAGATGATACACCCAAATTACACCTCCCTAAATAAGTATAAGCGGTCGTTGTCAAATAAAGAACCTAACTGAGGTTAGGGTCGATCCCACGAGAAATATAGTCTAGACTCAAGCCAATTTACTGTTGATTGTACTTTTAGTCAAATTATTTTCATAAAAAAGCGGTTTGTAGCATAAAATAATTATTGATTGATTTGTAGTTACAAGTTAACAAGTAACAAAATTCGCAGTTAGTAATGTCAATATGAGATGAAACTAGGGCATATGTGTTCCCACAAGTTCTTAATGAATTAATCCTAATAATAATAGATAGCGAATTATCAACGCTAAATCTCCGCTGTTTAATCTCTTTCTCATTCATTATTTCCTTGGTCGGGCAAGTACGAATGAGGCGAGTCGACAGGAGGTTGAGCAGCTTGCACCGTGGAAATGGTCCCAGAGCCGACCAACCCACTTAGAAAAGTCAAAATCTGTTGAGCTATAGTTTGATCCAAAGGGGGAAGTCCTGCAGCCCCAGCCTGTGCATCCTCCTCTAGTTCAACATAATCTTCCACCTCAATCTCCACAATATCTTCTACCTCGTCCCGGGGTGCGGAAGAGGCCTCTTCTCTTGGTACATTCTCAGCTTGGGCTTCATCTCTGGCGGGTGCTACCCTTTCTCGGCCTCTGCCCCTTCCTCTATCTTTACCCCTACCTCGGCCACGTTCTCTCGCTGCGGGCTCCCTTGCTGGCTCATTTATGGGAGCTTTTGTCACGCCCTGAGGCTACCCCCTTGACGTAAACACAGGACCTGGATCACGAGTGACCCCAAGCTAACCATGAGCTGGCATATCATAAGCATACTTAAACAAACACCAAGCTAAAATCATGAGATAACTGAAATGATGGGGAATACCCAATACTTTCTGAATATAAATAAACTATGAGTTTAATAACAACTGAAAGATCAAACTCAAAACTAAAGTTGAATCTAACAATGTCTGAAATAAGCCTCTAACTAACTAGAGATGCTAGGACATGCCCCCAGCTAATTCTAGCAAATACTTTAAACTAAAATGAAAAGACTAAATATAGAAACATGTCTATTATCCTCGAAAAATGAGGACTCACCACTGAAGCAGCTGAAAAAGGAGATCGGGAGCCGATCTATGCATGATATGAATGTTGAGGACCTAAACCTACATCACGAGAAGATGTAGCGTAGAGTACGTGTCAATACTTGAAAGGTACTGAGCATGGAGGATAGGATAAAGCTGAACAATAGATACATAACTGAAATAAAGCATACTGAGCAATGATATAATCTGAACATGATGCAAATACTGAAATATATTGAAATGAACTGAACTGAATGCAATGACCAAGTACATAACATGCTTAAATTGAATACTGAAATTAACTGGAACCTGGTCAATGCACTAGAATCTGACTGTGGGAGCTACTAATAATCGACATAAAACCACATGAGCTAAATGTGGAGTTCGATGTATACGCCCCATCGAGAGGACCCAATATACTTTGCCAAGGGTACAGAGGCATGACTGACGTGATCACTAAATATGATGTCCACAGAGAGGACTTTCAAACCTACGGGGACACGTAGTTCTGGGACTATGAGGGTGACTGACCGTAGTCCAACTCGGTGTTAAGCCTACTCCCAACTGAATAAATGTACAATACAATATAACTGAAACATAATGGATAGCTCACTGTTCTGACATGTTAACTAAAAATGCAATATTAATGTACTGATAATGAAACATGTGGAACTAATGCATGTATAACTGTATAAGCTGGCCTAACAAGTGTAATTGACGAACTAAACGAATCTACAAAACTAGGGTTCTGAATTTCATGCAATGAACTAAGCAACAATGTTACAAAAACATGAAAAAGTGATTAGGAATATTCTAACAACTAATCCACAACAACTTCTAACATTCAAGAAACCCTAGGTCTAGATAATACGGAGGGAATCAAGAATCTGACTAAATTCTAGGGACCTAATGGGTGAAAGGAACCCACTAGTGAAATCCCACATACCTGGTGACAAATTTCACGGAGAAATCTTTCGATTTCAGGGATGGAACTGAGGAAACCTTGTTGTGTTGTTGGAAGGATTTGGGTCACCTTTTTTCTCCTCTTTTGTTCTAAGTTTGATGATTTTTTAGTGAATGAATCGCTTAGGGAAAGATCTGACTAAGTTATTAGGCTTAAACTGACCAAAACTACGTAGTTTAGGGGTTAAACGACGTAGTTTAGAAGTCCAACGCATAGGAAAATGACCAAACGACCCCTGACTTAAAAGTCTGACGCAGCCAAACATGGCCCCTCTGACGGACCTTCAAAGGGACCACAGACCGTCAAGCTGGTCGTGGTCCTTGGTCTGGTGGCTGCTTGTTTTGGGACTCCCCTCTACGGTCCACTTCACGGACCGTGTGAAGGACCACGGACTGTGAAGGTCATCGTGGTTCTTCACCTGGGGATGGGGTCTACTGGTCAAGGTTGACGAGCCTCACCACGGCCTGTCATCGAGACCACGACCCGTGGAGGGCTTCGTGGTTTGACGCCTGAGCTTGAGAGGTCCTGTATTCCTTCCACGAGCACCAGTACGGCCTGTGTGGTGGTCTACGACCCGTGAAGGGTCCCGTGGTCCACCAGTTCTGGGTTAGGTGTGAACCCACGAGCAGGTCGACGGACCGTGGTCCCTTTCACGGTCCGTGAACCCTGCCGTGGTTCACTGTTTCTGGTGTTCTTCTCCTGCATTTTTCTAAGTCTGACTTCCAAGGTGTTACAACTACTGTCCTTACGTCGTTGTTTCGCATGTTCACCATCTATGGATCGAAGAGTGAAAAAGATTAGATACGAATTTGAATCACCAGATATCAATTCGAATCAAGTTATAGCACGAAAGGAAAAGAAGATAGAGAAATTTTCCTAAAGTCGTGTAGCCTCTCAAAGAAAAATACAGACGTCTCTATATTGTTCCGTAAGTCTCTAATGGACTCATTTTTGTATAACAAGATCAACGAACCTAGGGCTCTGATACCAACTATGTCACAACCCAAACCGCCATGATTGACACCTACACTAACTCTCCGGTGGAAGAACCATTACTACAACCCAAATAAATAGTACTAACCAAAAGACAGACGTTTAAAGATGTGGAAATAGGTTTAAATAATCAATTTAAAAATTGAGTTCCCATAAACTCAGTATGTTATCAAAAACAAACATAAACAAGCGAAAATTCAACCCCTAGAACCTGAAAGTCATTGTACCAAAATTTCTAACTAAACGGTCTAAGATAAGGGGATGCAATCTCAAAACAACTAAACATAAAGTAAGAGTCTGAAAATTCTAAGTCCAAAGGAAATGGACTAAGATCCTAGATAAATCCATGGTAGCCTGAAGGAATTCGAACTGGCTCACCCTTGAACTCGACAAGTTAGTGATCTCCTAACTGAGGTCTCACAACAGCCGCCTAAAGATGTCATGTACTCATTAAAGAAAGAACAAGTGCAGTATCAGTACATAAACAATGTTGTACTGGTAGGATCATGCGGCTATTCCAGTAAGTGAGACATACACAAGTAACTAAAACATAGTAACTCACACATATACAAAAAGAATAATAATTTACCAGTTCATGCCCAATATATTAGTTTCATAATATCAATCTCAAATGCAACAGTCAATGATGGTCCTCTCATGGAACCCACACTCAACTGTTAGTCTGTCGGAACGTGACACCCGATCCAATAATGTGTCGAAACATGACACCTGATCCAATATGTGTCGGAACGTGACACCCGATCCAATTATGTGTCGAAATGTGACACCCGATCCAATCAACCACAGTCACAAAGACAATCAGCACCACAATGAATGATTTACACATGTGTGTCGTACAATTAGGTAACAGGTTCATTGCATGCTACGAAATCACAATTAGTCATTTCATTATATTAATCATTTCATCTTTCCCTATTCACATACAAGAATGAATACAATGGAGCAGTTAGCAGGCATATATAACACTGACAAGAAATCAAACCATCATCTATGTAACGACTCGGAAAAAATGATAGGTTAAGCAAGAGCCTATGACTTTGTGTTGACCTTATAATGAGGTTCTATGAGGGGTTTATATGTAATTTCATTTTAATTGTGTAACTCCGACAATTTAAAATGAATAAGAAGAAGCTTGAAATTGGAAGTAGTCATTTTTGGAAAAAAAATTCAGAATCTGGAAATTCGGCCAAGTGTGAAAATCAGTGAGTTTTTGGCCAACTTTGAGCAGTCATAACTCCTAGCTCAGGATGATCCAGGAGTAGTTCCAGTTATGTTTGGAAAGCCCTTGGAACGATCTTTCCAACGCCACTGAGTTTGCTCAATTCCGAGTTCGTATGAGCGAGTTATGCTCGTTGAAAGTTGGGCAGTTAGCAAGGAGTCCGTCCGGAAATTTAAGGGCATTTTGGTCTTTTCACAAATCTTTTCTTTTGAGGTTATATTGTTGTGTTAGGCTGTTTGTGGATCATTTTTGTTCCATTTTAAAAGAGTAAGAGTTAGGGTTCTTGAGAGTGAAGAAGAAGAAGAACTTGGAGCTAGGGCTTGGGTTGAAGACGTTTTCTTCATCAAATTTCTTGGGGAATCTTAGTAAAGGTATGGGAGTTCTTTATCTAGGGCAAGCTATCACCCTAGAGCCAATTTCAAATGGTTTTCAACTTTTCCAAAGTTTGTGAAAAAGCCTAATTTCTACTCAAACTCATGGGTTCTTGCATGAAATGATTTCAAATGATAAGTTATGATATTATTGATGTTTATTTGATGTTTTAAGATGAAAAACTCCATGAATCCTTGTATTCTACAAAACCCCAAAATGTGTTTATGAAGTGGGTCTATTTCTATAAATTCAAAGTTGATGGAATTATGTGTAAAGTGAATTGTATTGATATCTCTTGTGTTGTTTAATGTTTATTCATGATTAATTGTTGATAATGGGTGAATTAAGGGTGGTAAGCCTTATGGGTGAAGTATTGGTGATTGCTTGGATTTTTGGTGATTTTGGCTATGGCTTTGAATTATGGTAAGAAAGCTTGAACTCTCTTTATTGAATTAATTGTTGTTGGTAGGTTGAATCTACCTTTGGTGGAAGTGTTATATCTTGTTCTTGTGTGGTATTATTGTGAATTGTAGCCATGAAGGCATTGGGGAAGTTGTTGCATAATGTTGGAATATTGTATTATTGTGAATTGAGGCCATGAAGGGCATTATATGAGTGTTATTGTATTGTTATATTATTATATATGAATGAGGCTATATGTAAAGTCCTATATGAAGCTATATGTAAAGTTTTATGTGAAGCTATATGTGAAGGTATGATGTGAATGAGTTTTATGTGATCTTGTGATGATCCTATGTAAAGTGGATAGCATTGTGAGTTAAAGTATGATTTCTCATGATGTATATATGAAATGATGTTGGATTATGAAGTATCCTTAAATGAAAATGTTGTGACTTGGTTGGTAGACTAAAGTGTCCCTCCTTGTTACTTAAAGTCTTGAATGCATGAATGTGTGAAATGGGCAAAACTAAGAAATGGTGCCCTTTCATAAGTCTAGCTTTCCTAAGTAAATGTAAAACCATGAAATCGGTAGACCTAATGGTGGTAGCCCTTCTCATGTGTGAAATGATGAACCTTGGACCAGTAGGCTTAAGGCACCCTTAATGAAAAATCGGTAGGCCTAAGGCACCCTTCCAGGGGGATTTAATGAGCTATCCTTATGAACCTTGATTGGCCATGACTAAGAAATGGGGCCTTTCTTGGGAAGAGGTACTATGAGTTGGTTGAACTAGAAAAGGAACCTTCTCTAAGTACATATGTGATTGAATACTCTATGGGAAACAAGGCTAGCACCGAGTGGATGTGGTTAGGAAGGTGGCCTAGTTGAGTATGAGATTAGGCACAATGAACTTCCTTGGACATCCCCTAAACCATGTGCCTACATGGGTTGCTTACTAGTTCTACCTTTGGCAAGTAGAACAACCTCCACGGAGTAGGATAGACTCCGGATTCCATACCTAGCTAGTATGGTCTATGTCGGTTATGCCTATTCCCATCATGTGGGATGTGCACTCTAGTTATTGGATAGGTTCTACAACGTGTAGGTAGTAGTATGGGATGCTATCTACACATGGCACGAGTAGGCTTTGAAGATACTAAAGTGAGTTCCCTAAGTCTAACGACTATTATGTGAAAGTCCCCTTATGTGCTTGAATGTCTCCAAAAATGGTTTCTTAAAGAATGTTGGTCTATTGATGTTATGTTGTAAAGGAAATGTCCTTATCTAAGGTAATCTTGAGGAACACTTAAGTGTGCTTGAAGAGGTTGTATGGGCGGTCACTTCTTGTCTTACTCAAGTGTGTCTTAAGGTTATATTAGGTAGAGGTCCTATGGTAATGAAATGGCATGTGTTCCTTTAAAGTTAAGCATGGGTTGTATATGAATATATGTTGAGTATGTATACGGTTGGCTATGGTTTTATATGTGAACATTGACTTAGTATGTTATATTGTAATGGTAAATTTCCTTATCTATGGTAACCCTTAGGAATACTTAGGTGTATATGAAGAGATTGTATGGGCGGTCACTTCATGTTTCACTTAAGTGTGGCTTTGGGTAACTTGAGATAGAGGTCAAGAAATGATGAAAAGGCTTACTTGTATTTTTTCTCATGAAGTTTTACCAAATGGCATAAAAGCATGTTTCTCCAATGAACGTCCCTTTTTGCATGTTTTTGCATGGCGTACTTAATTGTGCTAACCCCTTTCTTTCCCTTTTTGACTAAAGTGTAGGGATTTGGAGATGATGACATGTCATGGCTATTTGATAGGTTCTAAGTGTTGAAGATGAAGACTTGGTGAGTCCTCATAGATTCGAGGACAATACCCAATATATTCTTTTATGTCTTTTTAGTATTGTTTAAGTTGTGTACGGGATTAGTCCCGAATTTTGTACTCTAAAGTATTAGATGGTTATGAGACATCATGTATAAAGTCTAGAAAGTCTTCTGCTTGCTTTATATATATTTTTTTAGAAATGTTTTCTTGGTAAAGAATGTTTTTAATTCCTTATGGTTTTAGTGTCTATGCGATGAATGAATTGCTAAGAGGCTTGTATTAGACCTTTTTGAGGTCGAGTACGCCGGTTACGACTAGGGGGTGATCCCGGGTCGTGACAATCTACCTTGAAACTAAGCTTGAACACTCTTAAGGAACTTGAGCTTTCCCTTTCCGGAGTCTCTCAACTTTGTTCTTGGTCTAAAACAAATAAATTAAGCAAATAATGATTAATAATAGAGACCTAATCTACCCGGATTACATCCAAATTCTAACCCTTGGCCAATCCCATGATCCTAACACCCAACTAGGGCTTTTTCCACCATTAAATTCAAGCCAAAACCCTCCCGAAGGATAAATAACAAGGATTTTAAGTTCTAAGAATCAATTGATGAATTAGGGGAGTAATCAACTTACCTTTAGCGCGAGAATTAGTGAAATACCAGAAGAAATAGTCATAGGTCGCTCTTTTTCTCTCCAAGAATGAAGTTTGTAGAAAAATAACGTTTTTGGGACTTTTCCCATTTTACTCGCGACTGGCCCACCATAGCGGCACCGCCATGGAGGGAATAATCCCGTCGTGGCGGGTTCCACGGAGACAGAGACTCGAAATTTGTGTTCCATGTCTCCATCTTAAAACACACCCTCAATCATTAATGTTCTAAAACCATCATTTCACGCTATGATCAATTACAGGAGTTCTACCCACCCGAATTCAATTCCGTAAAGCCGAAAAGGCTCCTTATCGTCTTGGCTATCCATTTAAATCACTAAATTCATAATCAAATCCTCCATCCATTACCAGATTACCCTAGACCTCACCTGACACAGATTTCGTCCAAGTCTGGCCTAGGCTGGAAATTTCCAAGTTACTACTCAGAAGTGTTCTGGCCCAAATTCCTTCCCCATTGGTTTATCCATAACGACGGGAACAAGTCATTACAATAACTCTTTTTTTTAAAATAATATTAGTTAAGAACATATGTTTATTAATTAATATATTTTTAAAAGACAATTTATCTTAAATATTTAACTTAATTTTATTTATAAAGTTTCTTATTTGTCTAATATAAATTTTAAATATTATTTTTAAAAGTTAATATAATCTTATGATCGCATGTGCATTCAAAGTTCAAACACTACATTTGTAATTATAATGTGACAAACAAACATGTATGTGTAATTCTAATTACTCCTTCCGTTCAATAATAGTTGTCGACTATACTAAAACTAGTTGTCCAACAATGCTTGTCTAATTTAGAAAATCAAGAGATAAATTACTCTTTGTGTCTATTTTACCGTTGCTATTAAATACTCCACTTTTTTATCATCTAACACATTTCTCAAAGCATTAAATTTAATAAAAGTCAAAGAATAATATAGTATTATTACCCTTGTTATTTATTGTTTCTTAATGGGTGTACCTAGGGTTGTTCATGGTTATGGTTAAAAAACCAAACTGAACCACAATCCGAATCAAGCCGATTAAAAAAACCGATATTTGGTTGGATTTAGTTAGGTTTGGTTTTAAATTTTGAAAACCGATATTATATGATTTGGTTTTGGTTTTGGTTTTACTAAAAATAAACCGCAAAAATAACCAAATCGAACCGATAAATTAGATATATAAATTTTATAATTATTTATATATTATTCATAAATAAATATTTTATTAAATTTTAATTAACTTAAGTCTTTAACTTTGCAATTTTTCTCAAGCCCAACTATAACAATCCTAAGTCCAAGTTCATTAAAATCCATTTTAGTCTTTACCTACCATACTTCGCAAAAATAGTCACACTTTCTCTTAATTGAAACACTTTGTTCGTGTAGTGATAACTCTAGTATTGCTTAATTGCTTAATTGAACCGACAATGACTTTTTTGTGGATTGTTCATGTGCTGGATATTTGTATCTATCGACGTAAATCCTCAAAAAAATTACTATTACTTTCAAAACAGATAAATCAGAAAAACTAAACCAAATCGAACCAAATCAATAATAACCAAATTGACAGTTATTTTTTTCGTTTGATTTGGTTTGGTTTTAGAAATTTAAAAAACTGACTATATTTGTTTAATTTTGATTTTAATTAATAACCGATCCAAACCAAACCACGAACACCTCGAGATGTACCAAATCAATAGTGAATAATTATCGTTGGACAATAAGGTTAACTTTGCAAACAAACCTAAAAATCAAAATTGAGTGAGTTAGAAAGTAAAACACGTATTGGGATATTAACTGCTATTTTTTGGTGGCGTATAAATTCAACAAAACTTAAAAGGCAAATTTGTTAGAATTTTTTATAAAATAAGTCTGTTTATTCTTTCTCCTCACAAAACCGAAGCAGGTACGGCGCCGTCCTCAGCCGTCTCCGCCTCTGTACTCAGTTTTTTCTTGATAATTGGTATACCAGTTGATAATGATGTTGTGGGTTTCTCCTTTTTTTTCTGCTAATTTTTGGGTATAAAATTGACAGACAAAAGAAGGGTAGAGGAGGATGGGAGCTGAGGGTTCACTGGAAAAGCTAAACAAAAAGAAGAAATCAAAAAAGAATAAAGAGGGTAGAGCTATCTTCCTCCAAAAAGAAGGTATTATTGCCTTAAAGTTTCCATCTTTCATTGATTTTATGATGAATGAATGAATGTGCATATAGAACATACTCTAACTAATTTGGGATTTCACTTGATATGCTTTTGTTTTGTTGTTGTGACATTAAAGTATAATAAACAATCGTTCTCCTGAAAAAAAAATTAACTATCTTTTGAATGTTTGATTAAAATATTTACATTCTGAGCTACTTTAGTTTTCAAGCTAAATGGGCATAATTTATGGATGACTCAAACAGTTAGGCTTCTGATTACTTTCATCTTTAGGTGTTCTCGAGGAGTGAGTCCGTTTTTGCTAAGCTTATCTTTTTATTCAGTTCACCTATGTTGTTCTGACTCTTCAAAAATGTCAATGGGTGGATGTTGGATTCTCCAAAACTAGTGTATTTCTGGAGAATCCGACATCGGTGCAGCATCCAAAGTGAAGAGTCTGCACAACTTAGGTTTTCATAGAGGTGCTCTTCTCTTTGAAGGAAACTTTTGTATATCTCTGTTGAAAGCTTGGTTTTTCTTTTATGAGGGTCTTTGTTATGTATTTGAATCAGATTGCTTAGAAAATATATGGAGCGGGAATATGTGATCGAAAGAGTGTTTTTAGTGTAGTACTATAACAAGAATCATAAATTTCTATGGAAGGAAATGGCGTTGGGTTTAATTAGGATTCTAGATACAGTAAAACGTGATTTGTCGAATGAGCCAAAGATTGGGAAGTAGGGTGCCCATACATTATGGTGAACCAGTAAAAAGCTTATTATAGAACTCCTTCCTTTACCCGGCAATTTTTCTTATCACACTTGTTAGTTTGACGTCTACCAAACAATGATATTGATTGTGCCCTTTTATGCAAGAGGAGAAGTTGGCTAAGGCAATGGAAGAAAAGAAGAGGAAGAAGAAGAGAGCTCATGTGCTAACTAGAAGAAGAGATGAAGTACATCTCTCAAATTATAAAGGTAATCAACATATAAAAGTCAATTTGAATTTTACTGTGCTGCAATCTTTTTTTGGTTGTTGATTAGTTTTGATGAATCAGATAATGTGGATGGAGAAAAACAGAACAAATCTGCAAAGAGGAAGATGAGGAAAGATGTCAGACTTGATGAAACTGAAAGTTTGGAAATTGATCAATCTAATGAAAGAGAGGATGAACTTGGTCAAGAAAATAATGTATCCGCTGAGAAAAGGAAATCCAGAAAGAAGAAGAGAAAAAGTGAGAAGAAAGTACGGAGAAATGAGACTGTTGATCATTATGTTGAGGCTAATGATGATTCAGATCAGAAAAGTGGTATGGAGAGATTTTCTAGTGGCTCAGTTGTTTCTCTCTCTCTCTGTCTCTCTCTCTATCTCTCTCTCTCTCTCTCTCGTATTTCCTTTTACTGTATGTTTAAAAAGAGCTAAGAGTTCAGGAAGACACCTCTTAAAGTGACATCTCCATTTTTGTGCAGAGTACAAAGGAGAAAAGGAATTAATTTTACTAGACTGATTTTTCTAACTGTTAAATAGACATGATGATATTGTCAGTACCATATTGCTTACCCCTAGGCAAGCCAAATGATGTTGTCAAAATTGCAGAGAAGGATCATTCACTCACAATAACGCAAGACAACTTGGTGGAGAAGAGAGGACAAGCAGGATATGAAGAGATTGATGAACTATCTTCTGGCGATGAGGATTGCTCGAAAGGAATGAGAAGTAAGAACCTATATATTCCTGAAAAATTGCCACTTACCTGTTGCTTGGCTCCAGTGTTCTACATTTGAGATTAGAAGTTGGATTTTCTTTCTCAATTATCTCAAGGAGAAACTCTAATCATTGTTGCAGTTTCGAAGTTATTCTGCTGTTGTATATCCCCCTTTTTGCCTTTCAGAAAAATGTTGATATGGCCACTTAGTCCAGTAATGTTATATCGTTTTGCTTCCTTATTAAGTAGATATCTCCTTTATTGCAGAGTGGGTACTCGATTATTACCAGAGTAGGCCTGGGTTGAAGGTGTTGCAAGAAAGAATTGATGAGTTTATTACTTCTTATGAGGCGAAAAAGGAACAGGTACATCATTTCTCCAGAATGTTCTTTTGCTGTTAATGATGTTGTTGAAGTACTTGGAGGAATGCTAGGATGTTTATGAGCTCTGTTATGTCTAGAGCTGGTTAATGCTTCAGTTTTTAGAAAGAAAATGGACAACTTTTGCAGAATTTTGCTCATATCATGTATAAAGTTTCATAGTAATCTTGAAATGTTTTGACTGACAGAAAATGATGTGTTATAAAAAAATTGTTAATGCCCTGAACCAATCATGTTCTATACATCTGATGGTTGGATTTTATTTTCATTATATGTGGTTAACATGTATGTTTTCTTGTTTGATGAACTGGAGAGTAGTCTCTTCTTAATTTTTTCTTTCATATCTGGCTTATTCTGTTCATACAGGAAAGGAAAGAAAAAGAAGCCCTTGCTGCAGAAGATGGCTGGACTGTTGTCGTACATCACAAAGGAAGGAAAAAGACAACTGATTCTGAAACTGGAATTGCAGTTGGTTCTGTTTCCCAAGCTGCAGTCATGGATAATATGGACAAAAAGAAAAAGAAAGATGTGGGTTTAGATTTCTACCGGTTTCAAAAAAGAGAAGCAAAGAGAAATGGTATGCTCATTGTATTTTTTATTTTCTTGATACTCCCTTGCTCCATTTCCATTCCAATTTTCATCTACTTCCTATCCTTGGTCACTTTTTTCATACAAGGGGAAGAGCAAGATTCTCAAATGTTACATCTCATTAAAAAACTTATGGGTGAACAAGTATACATTATTTCTTATCTTACCTCGCCCGGTTGAAAACTCCAAAAATTTGACCAACCAAACATGAGAAAAGTGGAAAACATTTTCTTCCATATGAAACCCAAACTATGTTGTTTATTATTTGATTCTTGGAAGAGAAGTATGGTTTTAGTAATTTGATCTACATGTGTATTTGTAAGTTTTGGTACCAAAGTTGTACTATTTATTCATCCATAGGGATACAAATTTATAGTGTAGAAAACCAAACTATCTAGCAATCAAATTCCTTGATTCTAGCAGATTTGAGAATCAAGGGATGATTTTATTGATCTAATATCCTAACCTATTCAATAGCATATCAGATATGATTTTATAAGATCAATTTAAATCCTACAAAATCATATCTGATGACACTTAGTTTTTTACAAATCAACACTCCCCCTCAAGTTGGCATGTAAATATCTGTCATGCCTAACTTGCTTACAAAATTTCAAACTTTGGTTTAAACAAGCCTTTTGTGAAAATATCCGCAATTTGCTAATTTGTTGTGACGAAAGGCATGCACACGTTTCCTTCTTCAATCTTCTCTTTTATGAAGTGCCTGTCCACTTCAACATACTTTGTTCTGTCATGTTGAACTGGATTGTGAGCAATACTTATGGCAGCTTTGTTGTCACAGTACAACTTCATTGGTAACACAAACAACATTTTTAGTTCTTCCATCATCTTCTTGAGCCAAATCATTTCACAGATCCCATGGGCCATAGATCGGTATTCAACTTCAGCACTGCTACGGGCGACAACATTCTGCTTTTTACTCCTCCAAGTCACTAGATTTCCCCATATAAAAGTACAATATCCTGATGTAGACCTCCTATCAATAGTAGAACCTGCCCAATCTACATCTGTAAAGCTTTCAATGCCCTTTTCTTGTCCCTTTTTGAAAAACAAACCTATCCCTGGTGAACTTTTCAAATATCTTAGAATCCTGTAGACCGCTTCTTGGTGCTCTTCCTATGGAGAGTGCATAAATTGACTCACTAAGCTTACAGCAAAAACTATATCAGGCCGAGTGTGATAAGTAGATCAACTTTCCCACTAGTCTCTGATATTGACTTTGGTCAACTGAATTTCCTTCTTTGTTTCCGAATTTCATAATTGGATCAATAGGTGTTTCAGCTGGACGACAACCACTCATACCTGTCTCTTTTAGAAGATCTAGTACATACTTCCTTTGTGACACCATAATGCCTTCTTTTGATCTTGCTACTTCCATGCCAAGAAAATATTTTAATTGGCCCAAATCTTTAATCTCGAACTCTGAGGCCAGCCAACTGTTTTTAAAAAATTTTCATTTCGGGCAAGTCATCTCCTGTAAGTATGATATCATCGACATAGGATAGTTGTCTTTCCATCAATAGAGTGACGAATGAACATGGTATGATCTGCTTTCCCTTGAGTGTACCCTTGTTTTTTTACAAACTGAGTAAAGCTCTCAAACCAAGCTCTTGGAGATTGTTTGAGCCCGTAGAGAGATTTCTTTAGCTTGCACACTCTAGTTCCATACCTTTCTTCAAAACCCGGAGGACTTCTTCTTCAAGTGTTCCGTTCAAGAATGCATTCTTGACGTCTAGTTGTTGAAGGGGCCAATCAAGATTGGTAGCAATGGTTAGAAGAACCCTGATTGAATTCAACTTCACAACTGGAGCGAATGTCTCAAGATAGTCAATCCCATAGGTCTGAGTGAACCCTTTTGCTACCAAACGTGCCTTATACCTCTCCAGGGATCCATCTGACTTAAATTTGATGGTGAACACCCATTTGCAACCCACTGTTTTCTTTCCACGTGGCTGTTCCACAATTTCCCATGTTTCATTTCTATCAAGAGCATTCATCTCCTCTAGAATTGCCTCTTTCCACTTGTGAACATTCAAAGCATCCTGCACATTTCTTGGTATCTCCATTCCAGATAATTGAGAAAGGAAAGCTATATAGGAAGGGGACAAGTTTCTATATGACACAAAATTTGACATGAGATGGTTGGTGACTTTTCTTACCCCTTTACGTTTAGCAATTGGAAGATCAAGGTCTAAAGTAACAAGGGGCAAATCAGAATTAGGTTCTATAGAATTACCTTGTGTATCAATGAGATCTTGTGGGGTGGACATTTGGTTCTGATGAGAGTCCTTGATCTCTTTTTCTTGGTTCCAGTTTTAATTCCTTTGTTTGTTCCTTGTTCTTGTCATTAATTGTATCATGAAGAAACTGTATTGTCTCAGTTTCCTTATTTTCAATAATTAAGTTGGGATCTCTTACCTTATCTAGGTTATTACCAAAAATACTATTTCCCGTATCTATCATGAAACCTGGATCAGTTTTTTCCTTACATGTGAGGTCAAGAGGATCCTTATTATCCCTCAAGTCTTCTCTATGTTTCTCCCCCTGAAGATGAGTTCCAAAAAACAATTGAGATTCAAAAAATGTGGCATCCATTGTGACAATAACCTTCCTAGTATTTGGGTCATAGCACTTGGTATCCCTTTTTACTAGGGGCATAGCCAACAAAAGCACATTTCTTAGCACGTGGGTCAAGTTTACTCCTATTATGATCATGAATATGAACAAATACACTACACCCAAAGACTCTCAAGGATAGGTCAGCGGTCAATCTAGAATTAGGGAAATATGTCTTAAACATACTGAAAGGGGTTTTAAAACCTAGAACACGAGAAGGCATCCTACTAATAAGATAGGTGGATATTAAAAGAGCTTCTCCCCAAAGAAATTTAGGGACTTCACTTGTGAACATTAAGGCCCTAGTTACTTCCATAAGATGCCTATTTTTTCTCTCAGCTACTCCATTTTGTTGGGGTGTATTAGGACTTGAACTTTGGTGTACTATTCCCTTGGCAGTGAAAAAACTGCCTAGCTGGTCATTGAAAAACTCTCTCCCGTTATCACTCCGAAATATTTGAATCTTCTCATAAAATTGTGTCTCAACCATAACATAAAAAGCCTCAAACATATGTTTTACTTCCCCTCTATCTTTCAATAGGTACACCCAAGTTAGTCTAGTGTGATCATCTATGAAACTCACAAACCATCTTTTTCCATTTATAGTTGCTACCCTAAAAGGTCCCCAAACATCACTATGGATCAACTTAAAAGGTTTTGTTGCATGATATTTTTGGGAAGAAAAAGATGAACGTCTATGTTTAGCCATTTCACAAATTTCACACTCAAAGGAGGATGCACTTTTATTCATAAACAATTGAGGTAACAAGAGTTTCAAATAATGAAAACTAGGATGACCAAGTCTATAGTGCCATAACATGACTTTATTATCAACTAGAACAGAGTTCAAACAAGCTGAACTTAGATTTATTGAATTGTCACCATCTTCAAGAAAATAGAGACCTTCAGACTCTCTAGCATTGCCTATCATCTTCCCCGAGACCTTGTCCTGAAATACACATGAAATAGAGTCAAAGATAGCACGATAATCAAGGTTTTGAGTCAATTTTTTTTTTGATAACCGAGAAATCCGTTTGTGACCCGCCCTTTGGACCAATCATAGCCTTCTAAACTCGGTGGATAATGGGCCCGCCCCTCTACCCTTCTCCACTTAAATACCGGGCTTCGCTTTGCATGGTGTGGGGCTTGAACCTGCGACCTAAGCCACAAATCCTCCACCTTTTGCCACTTGAGCTAGGCCTTGGGGATGGGTTTTGAGTCAATTTGCTGATGGACAAAAGATTATGAGACAATTTTGGAACATGAAGGACATCAACAAGAGTCAAAAAGGGGTTAGTTTGACTGTCCCTTTTCCAGCAACTGCTGAGAAGGAACCATCAGCAACTTTGACTTTTTTATTTCCTGCGGATGGAATGTAAGTCAAGAAAAAATGGGAATTCCATGTCATGTGATCACTTTCCCCTGAATCTATGATCCAAGAATTAATACCAGTAGAATCTGTACTCAAAAAAACAGAAGGTACATTACCTGCTTGGGAAAAAGGACAAGTAGGAGTAGGAGGATCAGGTTTACTGATTTGGAGTTGAGATTGGAGAAGTTTGTGCAGTAGCTCCAATTGTTCCTTGGTGAATGGTGGCATTTCTGGAGAAGATTTCATCCCTGATTCTTCGCTGGTACATTGAAAGACCTGGCTGCCATGGTTGTCTGTATTAGAAAACTGGAAAGAAATCAAGATAACCACAGAAGAGTTTGGGAGGTAGTAAACTTCTCACTAAACTGAAACAATGAACAACCTTTATAAAGGCAATACACATCCTACATTATCTCAACCACTAAGCCATAAAAGAAATTAAAACTGACCTACTAAGTCACACATTTCCAATAACTTGGAATTAGAAACCATATACCCTTAAAACTAGGAAAGCAGAAACTAGATTAATTAATTAAAATATCTAACAGTCTGGCCTTTTTTTATTCCAATTAGACGGTTTCCATGGATTTTCCAACAAGTCTCATGAGTGTGCCAGTATTTTTTGCAAAAATCACACCATGGCTTCTTTTTCCTATCATTTTCATTTTTCGCAACAACTAGAGCAGAAGAATCTATATTTTTTGTTTCCAGATTGGGATCTATTTTTAGCATAACATTCCTCCTTGTTTCATCTTGCCTAATCTTAGAAAAAGTTTCCCTCAAAGTGGGTAGTGGGTTTTTTCCAAGAATTCGAGAACGAAGCTCATCGAATTCTTGGTTCAACCTTGCTAGAAATAGATAAACCCTCTCATTTTCTTCTTTTTTCATTGCTTTCACGCTATCCTTAGGACACTCTCATTCATCATTATAGCATTGATCTAATTCTTGCCATAGGGAAACCATCTCATTATAATAAATAGTAACACCTCTCTTCCCCTGCCAAGCTTTCCACAATTTAATTTTTAATTCAAAAATTTGAGAGGCATTCTCTAAATCAGAATAAGTCTCTCTAATAGCCTCCCAAACATTCCTAGCAGTGGGAAGAAACAAATATGGCTTACCTATGGCAGGATCCATGGAGTTTAGTAGCCAAGCGATTACCATCGAGTTTTCTGATCTCCAGGCGTTCATTTTGGGGTCTCCTGGTTCAGGCTTTCTCGTTTCTCCAGTCAAGTGTCCAAGTTTTCCTCGGCCATCAATTGTCAAACGAACAGATTGTGCCCATTCCAAATAATTCTTTCCATTCAGCTTGTGAGTAGTAAGCTGAAAAGAAAAATGAGAAGAATCGTTGCCTTGGTTCATCGGAGCTTTGTTAATAGAACTCTCGGCTTCTATCGATGCCGCTGGGTGACGTAACCCAGTAAATGTTGTTTTAGTCATAAGCAACACAAGAATGAAGTTGCTCTGATACCATGTAAGTTTTGGTACTAAAATTGTACTATTTATTCATCCATAGAGATACAAATTTATAGTATAGAAAACCAAACTATCTAGCAATCAAATTCCTTGATTCTGGCAGATTTGAGAATCAAAGGATGATTTTATTGATCTAATATCCTAACCTATTCAATAGCATATCAGATCAATTTAAATCCTACAAAATCATATCTGATCACACTTAGATATTTACAAATCAACAATATTGCACTGTTTCCACAAATGCCTCATTCTGTATCGTTGAATGAATTGTTTGGTATCTAAATAAGTGAAAAAGGGGAGCTCTCATCTTTATCAATATATAGAATGCTTCAGCAATGCTTGTCATGGCATATGGTCAAGTTTGAGCCTGAGACAATCTCTCGAAATACATCAAATTGGGACTTGAAGCCACCTAAGAAAAGCCTTGGATTTGATTTAGTGTCAAAGAGTTATATCTTTATATGTGCTTGTTCTTGAAATCGTTTCTTTTCAAGGTTGAGTGGAATCTGTCTTAATCTTCCGTCAAGGTACTCTTCTTGTCTTACATCCATATATCTGCAATCTGAAACCTACTGGTAGATCTGAAAATTGGCACAATCTCTCTCCTTTCTCAAGCCCCAACTTACTCTTTTTCCTCCACGCACCCAATAGTCTGAAGTTTCTTGTCCCCTTCTTTGTTTTCCATGTTTTCTGGTTTACTCTCTTCTCGTCGTCATTGTCTTATCCCCCAAATATTAAAACCTTTTTTTCTGGTTGAGAATTGATACTGAGGCTGGCAACTTTGTTTTAGGGAAGAAATCATCATCTTTTGTTTTAAGGTTGGGATGAGAAATAAGATTTTGGATCCATAGAAGTGGCAGAACTGAGAATTGGCCATTAAACCTATCCCAGTTTCCCTTTTCCCTCTTTCTTTATCTTGTGTTGGCAAAAGATGTTAGATTACTCCTTCAACTCTTGAACTATCTTCATACATAGTTTCTTTTTTGTTTCCCTTACTTTTCCGGCCAAATGTTCATCTTAGTGTGGAATAAGGACTACGTACAAGCTGAAGCTAGTTTGTAATAAAATAATTTAATAACAGATAGGAGAAACAAGAATAATTGGTGTAGAGAAGCTGGTTTTGTACAAAGTAAAAAAAAGACAATCAGAATTACTACTTCCTATTATGTGAAACTGGTTATCAAGTGGTTGATGGGGTTGTGTAGAGGGGGAAAGCACAAAGGTGCATCTTGGTTTACGGTCTGCAGGTAGCTATTAGGCCTTTTTTAAAAGTCACACGAGTTTGGAAGAAAATAGATGTTGGTGTTATTTGAATTATGTGTTAAATAATTTACTCCCACTCGTATATTTGTGTAAAATTTCCATCAATAATCCATGTCAGCTTAGATTCTCCTAAAAGTCTCTGCATTGACAATTTTGTAACATCCGAGCAGGCCATTCACTTTGCGCAATTGATTTCTTCTTGTTTTTCTACTAGCAACTGAATCTCAATATGCTTGCTTGCTTGTTATTACTCTCAGATGACCGCTAACATGCTTGTTATATTCAGAGATCATGGTGCTGCAGAGCAAATTCGAGCAGGACAAGAAAAGGATACAGCAGTTGAGAGCTGCAAGAAAATTTCGACCTTATTAAACAAATACTATAATTTTTCTGGAAGGGAGTTGTTATAAGTTAGAAAAGAGAGGGACGGAAGGTTAAGGAAAAAGGGGTTCCAATGATAACCACAATAACCATAACTTGAGAACATATTCATTTATTATGGTTTAGTTTCCGAGCGCATCAATTATTTTATCAGGTAACTCCATCCATCAAGATGCAAGCAAAAATGCACATGAATGTTGTCATAGAGGCGACTTGGCGATTAATATGATACAGTCTGTAGATGTCATCGCGTCTAGTTGCCATATTTTGATGGATATTGAAATATTTATAGATTTATCTACTGAAAGTGTATGCTATTTCTTGTTAATGGTGTTGTTTGCACTAAAATAATGGAGAAAAAAAGAAGTTTTGTTTTTTGCTTTATGGATAGGTGGACTGCATGGTGATTTGTATTGGGATTGGTTAGAGATACTGGTAGTCTAGTGGTGGTCATTCACTGGATAAGAGGTGAAATTTTGAACAGTTGTATTAAGGGTATGTTAAATATCAGCGATAGTTGTAATATAATATTACATATTATTATGAATTTGGTAATTGTTATTCCAGAACAAATATAATACAACTCTAACAACATAAACTAATTTAAATAATACTGAAACATTTGAGATTCACATATAATACTTGTAATACACTTGTATTAAAATGTTTTAATTATTTATTCACCACGTGCATAAAAACATGTCTATAATATGTATAATATATTGAATTCAAAACATACTGCAATTGTTGTTTATTTTCTCTTATTAATGATATTAAAAATGTATTATACCTAAATTTTAAATATTTAAATTAGTTTATGTTTTACGATATGAAAATTGTGTTAGAAATATATTAAATATGTATTTAGCTATTTTGATTTTAGAAAGTAAAGATAATGTTTAAAAGTGAAAAATGAGCTACAATTAGTAATTTGTTGTAAACATATTATTTGGTGGATGTCATGAATGACCTCACCTTGTTACCGTAGCATTATGACTACTCCAAGTCATAATGCCTATAAAATGACATTGATAATAATGTAAAAATACACACACACAAAAAAAAGATACTACTCCCTTCCTATTTCTTATATCTCTTCTTCTACTACTTTCGTTTCTCTTTTCTTTGTTTTTGTCATATTATTCCTCTCTTCTTCTCTAGTTTTTTGCTATTCATGTTTTTATATATTATCTTTATATTATAACACGTTATCAGCACGAAGCTCAAAGATTAAAGAAGTTAAGTGAGATTAATTAAATAGATATACTCATATTTGCTTAATTTTCAAAACAAATTCAATGGTGTGATTTGGAATCACTTCCACAGATAACATTTTATTTTTATTAATGGTCTGATCTGAGATTAAATTTTTTATGGATACTTTTAATAATAATGCAAGTCGGTTATATATGAGAATTTATTTTCTTTAGTGAATTTTTGGGTAAAATTTTGTCCGAAAATCGGTAAGTTTTATGTTTATTTTGGAGTATTGTTCTGTTAATATTTCTAAACTCTTAATATTGATTATTTTATTTTGTATTATGGAGAAAGATCATAAATCCACAATAATTAGGTTTGACTACTCCAATCGGTTCAAATATTTAAGATTAACAGCTGCTTCATTTTAATTAGTACAATACTAAAGAGATCACAAATGTAATAACTTCTAGTCGGAAGTTGGTTTTAATCATGAAGAATTGAAGATTTTGCAAGTCTACTGATGAATTATATGAATATTTCTTTGCTTATCTCCCTTCATTTCAAACCCAAAACACCATAAAAAAATTCCCTTTATAAACCCATCAACCCCTTTATCACTTTAACAACATGAAATGTTCTAAATTTGAATTTTAAGAAAAAAAAATGTTTTCCTGAAAATTTTCAGAATCTTATTGTAATTTTAGCAAAATCCAAATGAATAATTGGCTGCCAATTGCAAAAAGTTTTTATCCTATTTATGTCACTAATGATGGGGTTGTTGACTACTTAAAGCTATCAACTTTTTATGATTTGTCAAATGTGGTTGATTAACTTTTATCATGTTATGAATTTACTGATTATATTTTTATTTTATCAAAGTTTAATTAAATTATGCGTATCATTATAAAGTGATTATAACTTAAAGGTCTATGTGGTTGAGTTTCGCAGTACCTTGACCTATTATGCAATTGATTGAAGTTATGATGATAGATTCAAGTCCTATTGTACTAAGGGGTCGTTTGGTACAAAGATTAATAACGTAGGGATTAGCAATGCAGAGATTAATAGTGCACGGATAAGTAATGCATGATTTATTTTTATCAAGTGTTTGGTTTATTATTTCTCACCGCATCTTGTGTTTGGATTAAAACTCTAAGGGTTGTTTGGATCAATTTTGTGGCTTTATAGTCTTCTATTGTGGAAAAACTCAATTCATTTTGATTAGGTTTCAATAACATTTCAAGATTTTCACTTTGTTATTTTAGATTTTGTTGCACTTGATTATTTGATGTGTTCCAAAGTCAAACGAATACTATGGCATCTGAAACATAACTAGCTCATTCATTATATATGAAATTTATCGAGTACTGATACGTTTTTCTTCATTATAATTTAATTTTTTTCATCTAGATAAGTTAAGGAGTATTTATTTTACTTCATTTTTGTCTTTTCTTTGGTATTATTAGGTGGGTATTGCAGGAAGCATTAGTTGTTTGGTGAAAGTGAACATTTCATATTTTCAATATTTTCTTGCTAGATTTTAAAAAGTTTAGCATATCATTAGTTTTAAGGCAACAAATATTCTTTATATATTATGCATTCACTTAGAGGTCATGGAATTGGAGCTAATTTATTTAAATAAATTTACTAGTACAAATATAAATCATAAAATCAAGAAAATAAACAAAATAATTAAAATGATTTGAGGGATAATTTTTGTCTTTACATAGGCTTATTCCATGGTATTATATCCTATGTATTACTAATACCTCCAAATGGAAGGTATTAGTAATACATCCTATAATACCATGTAGGAGGTATAACTAATCCATGGATTAGTTATACATATGCCCAAATTCCTACCAAACATAGTAATAAATAATACTTTACCTAATACATGGACTATTTGTTCTAATGCGATCTACCAAACGACCCCTAAGAGGTTAAAACAGGATAAAACATCGGGCTTAAATCCAGATGAACTATGACGATACAATGTTGGGTCCATGTCCCACCAAATTATGTTCTAACACGACTTCTTATGGATAAGACGTTGGGTTCAAGTTCTAACGCACTATATTAATGATATAATGATGACTAAGAAAAAAAAATACTTGATGAAAAATCATAAAAGCATGCTCCACTTGATTTGCTTCATTCCCTTAAGTGAATGTAATAGCAAGGACATAATAAGTCAGAAAGATGACAAAAATCACTATTGTGATTGTATAAATGAATGTGAGTGTGCCAAAGGACAAACCATATTTCACCGTTATGATAATAATGAAAGAAAAACACTACGAATTCTCCAAATAATCCTTCAAAATGTGAAGGTAATTTTTGTCATCAAAATATTATGAAAGGTCATTAGACACATGGTTGTTGTGCGATCTAATAATTTGGTAATTTAATAAATCATACATCAAAGAAAAGGAAGATAAAGTGGTGGTGCACTTGATCTTTCCAAAATGATTTTAAAGTGTGTCATGTAAATATGATAAATTTCAAAGCATGACAATGAGCATTTAATGAAAAATTATGAAGCGTGTATATATTATTATAGTCAATTCCTTGGAGACAATGTGACTTGTGATAAACATCGTGAATGTTCGATCATTCTTGAAAGTGAATGTGTCAAGATAACGAAAATTATGAATAACGACGTGCTCATGTATGATTGAAAAAATATCACAACTTACCTCTACGGGAGGTTTGAGAGAAATAAAGAAATTTTATTTTGATATAAATGGTCATTGATAAAGTATTTTTAGTACATCACAAATATTGTGGTATGTTTAATTATAAACTACTTAAAGGGCAAAAGAAAGAAATAATTTTTGCCTATAAGATTGTGGCCATTACCAAAAATAAAAATTATTAATTGCACAAATTTGTCATTGATTATATATCTTTATACGTCAAAAATATTTTATCTGATGCCGAAAAAAAAGGAAGAAAAGATACTAATGGCAAAAGTAAATCAAGAAACATTTTTTTCTTGTAATGATTTTGACCATGACAATTATCATATACACATCTCCTTGAAGGAGGTGTTCACCACACAAATAATGTTATGAAATATGTGGTAGTATCCAATATTAATTGTGAGTTTTGATAAACTAATGTGCTACTACCCAAAGAAATAAAATTGCTCTGATATTGATATTGCAGTAAGTTCCGAAAGAAACTTTTTAAGTTTCAAAGAAATACTCAAAGAGAAAAATGTTAAGACTATAAAATATGAAATTAGTTAAGATCTTCATGTTACTATAACCAAAGTGGGTTATAAATATTTATGTGAAAGATTACCGATTTTTCATATTGTTTATGGTACATAAATATGAGCATGATGGTGAAACCACATGCAAAAGTAAACTGAAAGTTTACTAAAATAATAAATATAAATTGACATAGACGACTAATCATTCAGGTTCAAATATGATGCAAAAGTAATGAGAATTCATGTGGTTATGTACTGAAGAAATAATAAATTCTTCTAGAATTTTCTTGTGTCGTTTGTTCTCATGATAAAGTTATCATTGTACCAGCACAAAGTGAAATTGTATCCCCTGAATTTTTAAAATGTATGAAAAGGTGAATACAGACCCATTCACCCTCCATGTGGACCATTTACTATTAATATAATTTTGAGAAAAGACATAAAGTGACACCTGAAGTTGTAGCAAATTTTCAAAAAGACACTTTAATTATGCGAGTGTCCTATTACCCCACAAAACTTTTAAATACCTTTGTAAAAAAACTATTTTGATCCCTTTTCTCCCTATGTTTGTTTTCACGCAAATGAAGTGCATGCATGGAAAATTTTACTTCCAAAAATGAATTAAAAAATGCCAAGTGTCAATTCTTTCTTTATTATTTAGTTACTTCTTCTTTAAATACATCATCTTCCCCAATTCTACCTCTTTTTGTGGCTTACCACTCCTCTGTGCAGGTGAAGGGAATCAACAAACAACAATCCCAATGAGCTCACTAAAAATTGATAATGAAGTTTTACTTCTACTATAGGGAGATGAGTTGTTTTCCGCTCATTCAAACATTTTGTTGATAGATGAGTAGCCTTAAGCTCTTAAGGATGATGAAATGTATCCCTTACGAAGTTCTTTAATTTTGTACCAAAAAATTGTCAATTAAAACAAGTTCCCCTCGTCCTAACATACCTAATAGTAAAAGCTCATTCAAAATGGACGAAGGAATCATAATACCAGCGATGGAGCTCCGGCGAAATTTCCAAGCAACGAGCAATGCTAAAATGAGCACCATAATGAACTTAACACAACACAACAAAAACTCCAATCGGTAAGATTCCTAACAATTCAAATTTACAAATTAGGGTTAAGAATAAGCAAATTGGGGAAGTCTTAAGTGAAGAAATTCATATTCAAAATTTGGACAATTCTCAAAAATTGTCCAAGGGAAATTTGAATCAAGTTCATACTATTGAAGTTGCAAGCTCAATATTTCGGGTTGGGTTAAACTCGCATTTTATTAATATTAAATTAAAATAATTAATTAAAGAGAGAGTGTGCATCACACACATATTCAAAATCCGAGATTGATGAGAAAATCGGGCAAACTGGTCTATTTACAAAAGTATTCAAAAGTTTTGTGGGTAATAAGACATTCGCATAGTTAAAGTGTCTTTTTGAAAATTCGAGACAACTTCAGGTGTCACTTTATGTCTTTTCTCTATAATTTTAATAGATGCATCTATGTTATGATCACATGTGCTTTATTATCAACCTGCAATTGATTTTTGCAAAGGTTGTTTGCTCAAATTGTTAAATCAAGAGCACATTTCAGATTATAAAATTATATTGATAATGATGGTTTATATCCAAGTGGTCTCCGATGTCACGCCCCGAAATAAGGGGAGTAACTAGCACTCGATACCCTATAAGATCGAGTTACCCACTAAAACATACTAGCTAAACAAACTGTGAGACAAAAAAATGAAGCCTGGACCCTGAGGGTCATGACCTGAATGAGAATAAACCATACAAACAATGGTAAACAATCCAAAAAAAATAAAGATGTGCTATCTAGCCGACGAGGCCACAACCGAAGACATACCTACTTACACACACATATATACATGACAAGACTATGGGTTGGAGATTGAAACATACAAAAGAAAACCCAGTATATTGTGTCCACAATAGCCTCTATGAGTGATATAAGCACGGTCGAGACAAGGCCTCAATTATACCCAAATTGTACAACAAAAGTAAACATCCTCTGATAGCCCCAGGATAAGATGGATCTTACCAACTCACAGCTGAACCTGAATCCTAGCGGGTGGGTCGATTAGAGTCCCTGCTCGCACAAAACAAAAAGCAGCGTCCCCAGGCAAAGGGATGCCAGTACAAATAAAATGTACTGGTATGTAAAGCGGAAAGTAGAATCATAAATATTTACTGTAAAAAGGGTAATAGAGATACCACCTGAAACTGAAACTCAAATAATCTCCATGGCTGAAATTTGTCCCCCTACTATTTAAATATGCATGGTATGCTCGTATAATCGTATGTCGTGAATACATATATATAGATGCAAATGCATGACATACCAACCAAATGCTAGCAATGGTGGTGCCTTCCGGTAGCGAGCCGACATCTTATTCGCCAACTTGTGGCGATCTGTGTCTCATACGTATAGATATAGGCAATAGGCCCCATACCTCCCGATTACAGCTCGGGAGTACAATGCATAGCATGTCATGTCATGGATTTATAGCACCTATAAGTTACTGTTTTCATATTGCCAATCTTGGCCCGTTTGTAGTCTTGTTCTCATAACCCCATAATCACTTCCGTATAACATGTAACCATCTCATGGAACCTCATATGTTCTTCCAAATATGTTTGAAAAGTTAACTCGAATTTTAGAAAGATAACCTAACTTTGCAGATATTCATAACACGTTTAAGGTGATTTACTTAGTTCCTAACTTGGTTCCTAGATAATTTGTAAAAGAAGTATTTCAAAACCAAGTGTTCTAATAGTTTAAACATTTAAGTTATATTAGAGAGTTTTGAAGATCGTGAGTTACTTTAAAGAGTTTTCATAATAACTTTAGTGGAGAAAGAGGGCTGGTTACAAGTAATAAGGGTTTCCCGTGATATTTTAAGTCACATCACCCAAAGAAGAATAAGAATTCATACATGCAGACATAAAATTAAGGAAACCGATAAAATGACATGTAGATGTCGAATACTCTATTTATCCGAAAGAATGGAATATCAAAATAATAGAATCATGAAAATAATTCAGCTGAGATCCTAATGCCTTTCACTGAAGGTCTTTCTAGCAAGAGAATAGCAAAATATCACATTCAGCGTTTTTAGGAATTTCCCAGGAGTGGTGCTAAAATGAGGGACGAAGCTTAGCCTTTACATACCATTCAAATGAACACTCGAATGGCCGTAGCTTCTTCACGAAAGTTGTTCCTTACGTCCTTAACTTTGCAAACACTATATATACACAGCTGGTATGCACCTATAAATAGTTCATAATTGATCTTAAATCGGTAGATTTGCCAAATGGCCCGAACTTGATAAAACGTCCGTAGAACTTCATAAAAACAATCATAAAAGAGTCCCGGGATGATTACCTTAGTTAACAAAGTGTAAACCTTGAAGAAACACCAATAACTACAAATTTATATCTTCCAAAATTAGCTCCAAACGCAGCTAATAGAAGGGGAAAAT
Organism: Solanum tuberosum; assembly: GCF_000226075.1. Taxonomy (NCBI): domain Eukaryota; kingdom Viridiplantae; phylum Streptophyta; class Magnoliopsida; order Solanales; family Solanaceae; genus Solanum; species Solanum tuberosum. The sequence goes on along the minus strand of NW_006239013.1, from coordinate 917,528 downwards.
GATTGCCGCGTGTAGAGATCACGTTTCTAGGCACGGGGGTAACCTTTAATGGTAGAAATCGTCAAAACCTAACCTTCATCATGCAAGAACTCCATTAGAACCATCTCTTAAGCTTTCTTTCTGGTTAGGGAGTGAAAAGAAATATTTTTGTGGCTTAAAACGTTGAGTAAGCTGACATACCACATTTATTGACCCGACCCGGATCGTGACCCGGATTCTGCCCAAGCAGTCCGCAGTAAAACCCTCATAACTTTTTACTCCGATGTTGGTTGGATACGGGGTTTTATGCGTTGCTTACTAGACTCGTAGGCCTTCGATTTAATGGTTCATAGGACTTCTAACTCTATATATATTGGGAGAAAACATCCAACACATTTGACCCAAAGTTAAGATAATATTATTAGAGAAACTTCGATAACTTTTGCCGACCTTAGTTTCACTAATTTTCTTAACTTCAAAACCTAACATACGAACCTTGTGCTATTATAATACCTCATAACACACTATTCTTATCATGTTTTTACACTCATAGGCTTATCCACAAGATATGAGACAATTTAAACCTTTCAAACGAATGAAGTTCTACCCAAGCTATTTCTTTAATCATGAACTTTGTTTAAGGCTTTGACCTAAAACTTTAGTCTAATTCCTTGATATTGCCACCTATTTGCAATCTTAATCTCCAATGTATGATACAAAGTCATAGACACCTCATAAAACCATGCCATACTACACCACATATATTATGCAAGAATAGAGAAAAAGTACGGGATCTTACATCCAATTATAGCGACATCATTGGTTATGAGAAGAAAATTCTCCAATACAATTGAAATGAGATGTGCTATTTAAAATTTAGCAACATTTGTACATATCAAGCCAACAAAGTTCCCCTGTCACAATTGGTCCAGTGTTAGAAACCAAATAATTCTTATCTAGAAGTTCAAATGTACAGTATATTATTCAATTGCTCTATCACTATGCAATGCAAATATGAGTTTATAAATAAGATTGGATGGGTGTTAGATTCTCTAACATTAGGGGGGGGGGGATGATAAGCAACTGAAAAAAATAAGTTATAAGTAATGAATTATCAGTGGTATGATTCTCGTTGAAAAAATAACTCAAGTCAATTGTCAAACATATTTGCTGACCCTATGTTATAATTCAGTTATAAGTGCTCCAATAAAAAGTTCTTTATAAACAGAATTTATGGAATGCCTAAAGCGTATTAGCTTAATCGATTCGAAAGATAAAACTTCTTGATGAAGAATAGGAGCATATGAACAAGATGGTCATAATAATGAGGCAAATGCTTTAGAAAGAGCACCTTGACATAACACTTCATAAAACCTTGGCAAAGATTCAGGTACCTGAAAATGATGAAAAATAAAGAGATCTCGATAATTTATATAATATTAGAATCGATTACGAATGATCGTCAATGATATCTTTAATATAATGTAGCACTCAAAATTATAAGACTAACGAGGATTTTGATCTTAAATTTTTCAAAGAGCGTTGACAAATAAATTATTGGCCAAAGAAAATATGTAATTCTAATATATTTTATTTCACTTGAAAAAGTAATGCACTGAACTTATAGTTCATTGATTTCACGTATCAGGACACTACTTCCAGTTCAAGAGCCAAAGATCGTGAGTAGTATTATAACCCCAACTAGTGAGTTGGGGTCGAGTCTTCGTAGTTGAGAATCAATAGAAAAGCATAAATGTGTTCAAGTCAATTATAGTTATAAACATTTACGAAGAAAAACATGATAAATTAAAGGTTGACACAAGTGTCAAGTATCAAAGGGGGTTTTGTAATCAATTATCAACTAAAACGACAACTAAAAACAAAAATATAAATATGGAGATGGGATTCTTGAGATGTGATAGGATTATGGGCTAAGGTAAACAACCGGATAATTGCTATTTATAGTAAATCGCTATAAATTGGTAACTAAGCTAGACTATAGTGGGGGTAAACTTTCTCTCAAATAATTTACCTCGAATCGAATTGGTTTCTCTCAAACACCAATAAGCCGCAATGAAGCACATCCTTCGCCTTAGTCCATTCACTATCTCGAGCTGAATGTGTGGGAGAGGGTTTAGGATTCACTCTCTTGAGCTGAACCCATGACTACCCAATAACCACAGATCATCGATTCAGTAGTTTTGGTTTTACGACCTCTCTCTCGAGCAAGCCAAAAATACGAAGTTAAAAATATATTTGCAACTACAACCCCATTAAATTCAAACACAACCACTGAACGAAATCACCTTTAAACAACGAATAACAATCAATAAGCAATACCCAACAGTAAATTCAACCCATATTCACATAATCACACCCCAAGAATTGGGGTTTTAGATAGACATAGTAAAGAGATACAAATCGATATCGAAAAATGTTTCCATCAAGTGGGTACTATTGATATGGTCTTTATACACGTCTAAGATGAAGAATCTTTAATACCCACTTCCAATTTCTTCAAAATGGGAATTTTCAAAATCTCCAAAGCTAAGGGAAAAATGTCTCTCAAACTCAGTCCTAAGTCTAAACTTCAAACACTGAATAATAATATGATTCCCCACAAAATCTCCTTTAAGCTAAAAATTTAAACAAGTATTTATAGTTGTCAAAAAGTGTGCTACGAAGGTTTAGTCGGCGAAGTTAGTCGGGATTGCCAATCCACTCGGCGATCTGCCCTTTGGTCATTTGTATCGCCTTTTTGCTTTTGCCTTCAGCATCCTTGAGGTTCTGTAACTTTGGCCGATAAGGCACTACATCACGAAACTGTTCGGCGACTTGCCGACTGCCCCTCTCTATCGCTGACTTGATTTTCTCCTTTAGGGCTTGGCACACTAGAACATTAGGCGAGACCGAGGCCATTTGGTAACTCACCCAATGATTTAGGCGATCCTCAGGCCTTCCTTTCTTCGTTCTTTCAGCTGCCTTGTTCCTTTTTTCTTAATAGTGTCCATGCTTTGTCCCTAAGTTCAAATACCTGAAATTCAAGGAGTTATATAAGTTATTGAGACAAAATGTGCATTTGAGGACACTAAATCTAATTAAAATTAAGCCCTAAATGAGTCGAAATCATGGACTCATCAACACCCCCCAACATAAACCTTTTGCTTGTCCTCAGTAAAACTCAAGTTCAGCAGTTCAAAAAGGATGCCTCAAATTGTGCTACACAAGACTCAATCATGAATGCACACAAAAAGACTCAACTTACTCATGCAAGGATCAAATATGCACTCAAATTTCCAATTGTGACTCACCACTATCAAAGAATCTCAAGCTCACAATACTTGCTTCAAATGCAAGTTCAACCTCAACAAAGGAAATCAAATGCCCCCACACAAAGAATGATTCCATATTTACACACAATGGTTCAATAATTTATAGTTTCGAAATCAAATGCAATGCTCACACTCACAAAGATTAACACAATGTATGATTTCACCCATAGGTTTGCCCGTATTTTCCAACCAACATTTGTTTCAGCTCACTCAAGATAAAAAAGGTCATTTCAAGGCTTTTAACGAGGCTGAGTGCAAAGGTATGGTCATTTAGGCTCATTGGCTATAGTCCTCATGAAACGTGGTGTGAACAACACTTTCTTTCCTTTTCTTCATCATTTTTATTTGTGCTTACAAGTCATCCCATTATTCACTTTCCATGGACTGCTGGAAACCCCATTTCCTTTTTGTATTTTCACAACTTTATTCCACAAATTTTTCATTCTTTTTCTTTTCATTCTTTTTTTCTCTTTTTTTTTTGTATGGAGGGGTTCCATTTTTCTCCAAACATGGGTAAAAGGGGACTTTCTTGCACGTCTTAATTTACCTTCTCTTTTCAGCATACCCCCAATTTAGGCTTCTATCTTAAACGAAACACAAATCATGAGGATTATGGATAATGAATCAATCAAAAGTCACACTGTTATCAAGTTTCTTCCAAGAAAAGGTCAAGGTTCAAAGGGTGCTCAAAAGAGGTTCACACACTCACAAGGTAGACCACAAAAAGAGGTATAATGTCAAATTGTTTCACACTCTTTAAAGTTGCCTAAGATCATATCAAGAGTTCACATCACTTAGTCAGCCGGACCAACGGGGAAAATTCTAGGTGCCATCACACATGGTTCACGATAAGCTCATCACACAAGGCATTGACACCAAAGTCAAACAAGACTCCACACTTTCGCTAGTGTGCAATGTTCATCACAAGAGATTCAATTCGATACCTGGCCAGTCACAACGAGATGCAAAGAGTTCACATATTGGCTATGCAACTTCATTTGGCCTCATCGTAGTTGCACATTCATTTTTGTTCAATTATGAGCACTATTCAAGTCATCGATAATGATCAAAACTGATACTCAAATTTGCACAAGAACAACCAAATTCAATACAAACAAGAGGTGGCCATTTTTTTTTTGGAAGGGTAAAAAATAATTTATAATTAAAAACAAGGAGCCACAAGCTCAAACATCCACAAAAAGCAGTGTATAACACAAATTTAGCTCAAAAACCCAAATGTATAAACAAAACAAGAATTACGAATGTCACACAAAAACAAAAGGTGGGCCTCACCCCACCACAAATAAAAGCATTTGTCCTCAAATGCAAACAAAATTATCCAAAAAGTCAACATGAAAGTAAGATAGAGAGGGAGGTAAAGAGGGGATCCTATCTACGCAGTCGTTTTATCTGTCTGGGCATTAGTGCCCGGAGTCACCTAAGAAGGAACAGTAGTACCAGACCCACCAGGAGTTGACGCAGGTGTATTCGCCAAAAAGTTCCACACAGCTACATAGAATCCCCGAGCCCATGAAGGAATAGAGGGGCCTCGGGGAGTAGTCTCCCTACCAGAAATGAGTCTCTCGCCCTTGCCTTTGTCTCTAGGTTGAGGTTCTTGTTTGCCCTTCTTGGGAGGATTTGACCTCCATTTATCTTGAAATTTTGTGCTATTATCTTTCGGGGTGGCATGTTTCTCCTAACAACTTTCGGTCTAGCCATGTCTGCAAAGCATCAAGACAAAGTTAGAAAATATTCAAACAAAAGCACAGAAAATCGGTTGTAGACAGACTCGCCGAACCGGTCGGCGAGTCGCTCAATTACTTTGGCGAGCTAAATCGGGCTTGCCTAAAGGATTGGCTTTAAAGCTATGGCAATTCGGTGATGGGAAGAGCCTTTCAGCGAATCGCCGACAGATTTCGGCGAGCAAGCGCTAGCCTACCGAAAGTTACAGTGCAAAAAGGTCTCGGGGATGTAGACAACAGGCGATCAAGAAGACTTTCAGTGAGTCGTCGAGTGCCATCGGCGACCTCAAGCTTCTCACCGAAAGTTACAGATCCAACATCAAATAAAGCATGAAATTAAAGGTGAGATGGGGACATTAGGCGAACCGCTGAGTGGTTCGGCGAGCTCGACCCAACTCACCAAACGACCCAACGTGCCTATTTTCAACCCACTTCTCGATTTCAACCCTGCGACCCCCGAAAACAAAAAATCAACACATGCACAACTCAAATTCAAACAAGACCCATAACATACAAGCACAACCCCACAAAATTTAATATATTTCAATGCACCAAATTACGGGATTTCAACATTCAAAATAATATGGGGAAGATTTTCAAATTAAAATAGGCATTCAAACATTTTAATCCTATCAGAGAGGCCCAGCATATGACAACACGATAAGATCATTTGCATAAGAGTTTAGAATGTCAAACACAAATTCGGTGTTCGGAGACCAACCTTTAATGCTGATTACGATAAGATTGAATCGCTAGGCGGCAATGTAATCCAAATTCCGAGCACAGATCGATGACTAAAACACTTGGAGAATGCAACAATATAGAGAATAATGTGCAGGTGTGAGTTTGTGAAGCTTTGAAGAGAGGGAAAGTGAAGGAGTTTGAAAAGTATAACCTTTTAGCCTTAAAAATCATCCAATTTTCGCCCATTCGGCGACGTTAATCATGCTAGCCAAACCACTCGGTGTCACGCCGAGTGGTGTCTTACCTCGCCGAGTTTCACAGGACCTCCAGTTATGATGGGGGTCCAAACGGCGGAATAGATCGAGATCGCCGACCTGTTCGGCGATTCGCCAATAATTTTCTGGGCTCGCCGAGTTTTACAGACTCTTATTTGAATTTGTCTTGAGTCCAATGTTGGTCTAGGTCGGGGTCGCTGACTGGGCCTTTTTCTCGCCAATTTCCCTCTTTCCGAACACTTTACACACGTTAAACTGCATAACCAACACACCATTATTCCAAACAAAGAAAGAAAACAAATAAGAAAACTTGGGTTGCCTCCCCAGTAGAGCCTTAGTTAACGTTGCGGCACGACACAAGTCCACCTTCAAATCTCATTCTTGGGGTTAGCCATAGTATCACTAGGCAAACCCCGCTGCTGTCTCGGGTTGAGATGAGATGATATATGACCCATTTGAGTCTCCAACTGCTTGATCGACACTGAATGAGATGTGACGGTCTGGCTAAGGGTAGACACATCTTCTTTCATTTCTTTTAAAATCTTGTCTGACCCTTTAACTTTGTTGAGGAAACGAGAGAGCATATCCTCAGACCTACCACCTTTCGAATCCTTTAGCTTTTGGTGCTCGTGGGGAGGTACATACCTATCCTTCTCCCCATCCTTCCAATTTGGATTACGGTCCCTCCATTCACGATCTTGATCTTTCCAACCTTCATCCCTACTCCAACCTTGGTTACCACCCTACCTCGGGTAGTTTGAACGATAACCACCGCCTTGGTTGGCTAGGAAATTCACTTCTTCATTATACAAGGCCTTAAACTTTAACTCATCCGGATTAGCACACCCGACACCCACGACATTGCCACTTTGAGCACTAGCTCCCATGACATTTTTAGATAAAATGTCAAGTTGTATCATGATCTTAGTCATGTTCTGGTCCCTCTCTTGGTCCTTCTCCATCTGTTCCTTAGTCAACTTGAACGTGAGAAGGGAGACCTGGTCTTCACGGGTATACCACGCCCTGTTTATGGTAGTCATGCCATCCAAGGGCTAAGCCACTATCACATAAGGTTGCTACATCAAACCTCCCGAAGAAAGTTGGTCAGCAGCACCCTTATTTACCGAGTCAAGACTCCGGTAAAAATATTACAGCAACACGTTATCAGGCAAGTCATGGGTTGGGCATTAAAGCACCAACTTTTTGAATCGCAGCCAAGTTTCATGAATTGGCTCACCATCTAGACGCTTGAAACTCTAAATGTTGTCCCGAAGAGTCATCATCTTCGAGGGAGGGAAAATTCGCACTTGAAATGCAGAAACCAACTCCTCCCATGACGTGATTGATTCACGTGGCAATTCAGCCAGCCACATGCACGCTTCTGCCATAAAAAAGAAGGGAAAAACATCAATTGGACCAATTCTTGAGAGATATTCTTGAAGGAGAATGGTCCGCATACATCCACGAAGTTTCTAATGTTCTCATGGGGATCCTCATGAGCTAAACTACTGAAAAGCCATTTTAGTTACAAGAGTTGCAACATAGTACTAGTGATGTGGAACACTGCATTCCCTTCGGCCTGGGGCAATCGAATAGCACCAATACCGCCCATGAGGTGGGGATCATTAACATGAGGCTCATTGACACTGTTGAGGTTTCCGATGTCATCTTGATGGCTTATTTGATGCCATTGCTGCCGTTCACACTTATACTTCTTGTTTTCAACACAAACAAGCAAAAAAAAACTAAAAATTAAGTAAGTAGAACTATAACTAACAAGAACACAATTTAACTTAACTAGAAATTCTCAAATAACACCACTCCCCGACAGCGGCACCATTTTGATTTCACGTATCAGGACACTACTTCCAGTTCAAGTGCCAATGATCGTGAGTAGTAATATAACCCAACTAGTGAGTTGGGGTCGAGTCCCAAGGGAGCGGTTCGTAGTTGAGAATCAATACAAAAGCATAAATGTTTTCAAGTCGATTATAGCTATAAACATTTACGAAGAAAAACATGATAAATTAATGGTTGACACAAGTGTCAAGTATCAAAGGGGGTTTTGTAATCAATTATCAACTAAAACGACAACTAAAAATGAAAATACAAATATGGAGAGGAGACTCTTGGGATGTGATAGGATTATGGGCTAAGGAAAACAACCGGGTAATTGCTATTTATAGTAAACCATTGTAAATTGGTAACTAAGCTAGACTATAGTGGGGGTAAACTTTCTCTCGAACAATTTACCCCGAATCGAATTGGTTTCTCTCGAACACCAATAAGCCGCAATGAAGCACAACCTTTGTCTTAGTCCATTCACTCTCTCGAGCTGAATGTGTGGGAGAGGGTTTAGGATTCACTCTGTCGAACTGAACCCACGACAACCCAATAACCACAGACCATCGATTTAGTAGTTTTGGTTTTACGACCTCTCTCGAGGAAGCCAAAAACACAAAGTTAAAATTGTATTTGCAACTACAACCCCATTAAATTCAAACACAACCACTGAACGAAATCACCTTTAAACAACGAATAACAATCAATTAGCAATACCCAGCAGTAAATTCAACCCATATTCACATAATCACACCCCAATAATTGGGATTTTAGATAGACATAGTAAAGATAAAGAAATCGATATCGAAAAATGTTTCCATCAAGTGGGTACGATTGATATGGTCTTTACACATGTCTAAGATGAAGAATCTTCAATACTCACTTCCAATTTCTTCAAAATGAGAATTTTCAAAATCTCCAAAGCTATGGGAAAAATGTCTCTCAAACTCAATCCTAAGTTCTAAACTTCAAAAACTGAATAATAATATGATTCTCCACAAAATCTCCTTTAAGTTAAAAATTTAAACAAATATTTATAGTTGTCAAAAAGTGTGTTGCGAAGGTTCAGTCAGCGCAGTTAGTTGGGATCGCCGATCCACTTGGCGATCCGCCCTTTGGTCATTTGTATCACCTTTTTTATTTTGCCTTTAGTATCCTTGAGGTTCTATAACTTTGGGCGATAAGGCACTGCATCGCGGAACTGTTCGGTGACTCGCCGACTGCTCCTTTTCTATTGCCGACTTGATTTTCTCGTTCAGGGTTTGGCACACTGGAACATTAGGCGAGACCAAGGCCATTCGGCGACTCGCCCAATGATTTAGGCGATCCTCAAGCCTTCTTTTCTTCGTTCTTTCAGTTGCCTTGTTCCTTTTTGCTCAATAGTGTCCATGCTCTGTCCCTAAGTTCAAAAACCTAAAATTCAAGGAGTTATATCACTTATTGAGACAAAATGTGCATTCGAGGACACTAAATATTTTAAAATTAAGCCCTAAATGAGTCGAAATCATGGACTCATCATTTATATATCAAGATATAATGTCAGCAAGGGTACAAATTAATTATTATGTGAAATTTCAAATAATAACCATAAGATATAAATTACGGCTTGTGCCTTGAAGCATAACGATTTTTCACAAAAGTTCTGACATTATTATGGAGATGTATTCTCTTGTGGTGGATGTAATGAGAGTTCTTTCAGTCTGACGGTATATGAATTTTTTTAATATGTATGATGAGTGACTATCATGTCTAGCTAAATAGTAAATATTTTATGAAACTCCTAAAATGACTTACAAAGGTTTTAAAGCGATTCCATTAAATAGTACCTTAATGATTGTGAAATCTCTTAACATAAAGATTAATTTTGATTTCATTAAAAAGATTACAAAGTATTATGTCATAGTGCAATTGGTGCACTTATGTATCCTGCTATTATTATTCATAATATGGTAATTTTATTACTCATATCGATAAAAAATATCAAAGTGAATCAAATTTTGATTTATCCATTTATTTAATCTAATCAATCTTGTCAAGATTTATTGGTTATGAAACTATAGAGAATCATTTGATTTATATAAAGCTTAATCTGAAGAGATATATTTGTTTTCATGTGGAAATACTATCATATCATATTACACTACAAGACAATCAATTTTACTATCATGAAAGTCTTTGTCACTTGGCTATTGCTACAAACAAGTCGAATGAGCAATTTGTCTACGCCGATGAGATAAAAAACTAAGTGATTTTCAAGGATGTATTAAGTTGAACTCAACATATTCAAGAGACAAGAAAAAAATATTGATACAACTAATATGAATATTTGAGAAGTTAAATATAAGATTGGGAAGCATCCATTACAAGAATTAAGTGATGTTTTAATCAGGGGGAGTATAGTACATTGTTCGCAATAAATTTTCTTAAGCGCTAAAAATTTAACTGCAAGCAAAATAAATAAATGAAAATGTGATTTTTATTGATGAATCTTGTGAGTACAATTTTTTTGTTGTCTTAATTCTTCACTCCTAAACTTCTTCGTGATTTGAGGGCTGTCAGTAGTGTATTTCTCAAATATAGGATGATGTAGACCTCCTTGAGATGTGTTTGATATCCGGGAATATCGGGAAGCAATTCGTCATTTCAAGTCAATCTCTGATAAGAACTCTCTTAACCACCCCTTCAAAGAGCTATGTAGTTGGTGTTGTAGCTTTCTCCAACGTTTGCTCCAATGCTTGTTGTAGAATTTTCTTAGAATGCGCTCTTTAAAATGTCATGTCCATAATCTATTTATAGTTGTAGGGATGGACAAGGTTGCTTATGATTGCTCAAAGGATGTCATTTTGACACTTGGGGGACTGTGATTAGTTCTTGCATTTGACTGGGACTACCACCTCATTTGGACATGTTTCATCACTTTGTTGGTCTTGGATGCCTAGTGATTGTGACATGTGGCATGGGTTTGGGCTTCAAGGTAAAATGAACCTTGGACTTGAATTTAATAAAAATGGACTTATTTATTTGTAAAGCCCAAATTAATCATTCAATCTAAATAAACATAGATTTAATCCAAATTTCATATAAATTAAATCCAACAAAACTTGTGTGTCTACAGATGCCTCCTACTTCAAGGCTTGTCGAAGTGTAGACTTGTTGAGTCTTGAAGTATCATTAGAGCCAACAATTTGTGTGAAAACTCATGTCTGGCCCAATTTCTTATTGGTCACAAATCACATTGATGAGCATCATTTTTGTACGTTAGGAAAAAAAAGGTATGCTAAGACTGTATTGGCCAAATATAAGTTTTATCTTAATTAGAGAATAAGGGCACAAGTTTGGATCATTCTGATTGACTCCTCACTTTTTGGCTAATGATTGAGATTTTAACTTGTCTTTTGCATGATTGTCTTGCAATTTGAACAATGAAGATCGATCTTGAATATTTTTTTGCACTCATCTAAAATCTCATCAAAAGTCAAATTATTGTGACCATTTACCACCAAGATTTCACCTTTTAAATTTTGTAAAAGGGAAGTAGCATAAGTCAATCATGAAATCGATAGAAGGGAAAAATATAAGGAAGATCTTCCTCATTTAGTAGAGAGATGCAAAAAAATAAATCTTCTCCTTTAGTAGGAAAAGGCATCTTGTGATTTTCTTTTGGTACATAGTGTGAGAAATATCTCATATTCTTATTCTGAAAATCATCATCTCCAATGTTTCCATACTTGGTGTACATCATATCTCCTTCTTAATATACATGATTAGTTTTCCTTATTTGTAGATATTTCCTTACTAGTTCTTTGTACCCTTTCATGTCAATGTCCTCTTTCATGTATAAAGAGACAATTGTTTATCATGAAATGACAGACTAACAGGATAAATCTTTCAAAATGAAACACGGCCACAACTTGAAGTTTCATGTCCTTAGAACCAATGTTCACCATGATGAGTGTCAAAGTCTGACCCAATATTTACCAGACCGATCTGAAGCAATATCCACAATGAAGCATGCGTTGTGTTGTTTGACACTAATACATACTACTAATTTGAACCTTCATGTTATTGAGACCAACCAAGCGCTCAATCTTGAAGAATCGAGAAGCTTAGGCAATTATTATCATGGGCTTCATCACTTTTTTTAATTTTTCTCTTTGCAGGTTTAATAAGGAGCGCCAAAAATTTTGATATCTTATCAAGAGGATCGTGATTGGAAAGGAACACATGGTATACCTACACTTTTGATTGTAGATTTCGTAGATAACAATTTAGTGCAAAATTGACCTTTTCAATTGAGGATTTGACAAACAATCATTTGGTGCTTCACTTTAAACCTTCATTGCGGAGTTATTTGAGACAATCGGCTGCTTTAGGTTTCATTGGAGACTTGGTGAGTGACCACTTGGAAAATTTACCTTTCTTACAATATTGGCGGAATGAACTTGTCACTTCAAAGTTAGCTCATAAGTCTATCTTGCTTGGCTCTTCAGCTTTGCACGTCTGTAGTAAAAAGATCATAACTCGAAGTATGAGTGTTGAAATCATAAGTTTCTTAATTTGTTGGAAAAATGACTCAAAGAACTACAATATATGTAAAAATCACGGTCAAAGGCTTTATGGATTGATACAAATATTACTTTGAAGTTAGCTCACAACTCTTTCTTACTCAGATCTTCAGCTTCGCACGTCTATAGTAGAAAATTGATAACTCGAAGTAGGAGTACTGAAATCATAAGTTTCTTTTTCCATTGGAAAGAGAGATAAAAAAACTATCATATGTGTAAAAATCACGGTCAAAGACTTTACGGATTGGTACAGATGTTGCTTCGAAGTCAGCTCACAATTCTGTCTTTCTCGATTCTTCAACTTTGCACGTCTGTGGTAAAAAATTCATAACTCGAAGTAGAAGTACAGAAATCATGATTTTATTTTTCTGTTGAAAAGATTGCTTAAATATCTACACTATGTATAAAAATCAAGGCCAAAAGATTTAATGATTTTTACATACATACCTTCAAAGTAAGCCCACAATTCTTTCTTACTAGGCTCTTAAGCTTCGTGTGTCTATAGTAGAAAATTTATAACTCGAAGTAGGAGTGTCTAAATCATGAGTTTCTTGTTCCATTGGAAAGATGACTTAAAGAACTACAATATGTGTAAAAATCACGGTGAAAGACTTTATGAATTTTCACAAATATGCCTTTGAAGTCTGCTCCGATCAACTCCAAAATATGATGGTCTTTTTTCATTTCAGCTTTGAGCGACAAAGGTAGAAAATTCATAATTTAGTAGAAACCTCTGACTTACGGGCCAATTTTTTCATTGTGAAGTGGACTCCAAGAACTGTAATATATATAAAAATCACGGCCAAGTCTTTTACTGATTTTCAGAAATACGCCTTTGAAGTCAACTAAGACTTTGTCTTGCTTAGCTCTTCTCTTTTGCTCATGTGTAACACATTTAAACTCACGTTTTAGCTATGTAATTTAAGAGAGCTATTGTGATGATCACGTAATGCCAAAAATTTATCTTCTTTTTTTTACTCATGTGATTGAGCATAGAGTGACTAATCCAAGCGCCTACGTACCTCGGTGAGGAGGGTCAAGTCATACTGTAGTTCAAGATGGTGAGTTTTTTTAGGTCGTACACTATTTATACTCTTGCAGACCAGGAGTAACATGCATTGTATGCTCATACTTTAAGGAGCATTGTAATTTGTAGAGTAGGCTCGTACGTTGATGAGCATTGTAATTTCCAGTTTAGGCTTGTGCATCGAGGAGCGTTTCAACTTGCAGTTTAGGCTCGTGCATCCAGAAGCGTTGCAACTTGCAATTTAGGCTTGTGCGTCAAAGGAGTGTTTCAACTTGCAGTTTAGGCTCATACGTTGAGGAGTATTTCAACTTGTAGTTTACGCTAATATGTTAAGGAGCATTATAACTTGCAGTTTAGGCTCATGTTTCGAGGAGCATTTCAACTTGTAGTTGTAACGCCCCGAGGCTACCCCTTGTGCGTAAATACGGGACCTAGGATCATGAGTGACCCCAAGCTAACCCTGAGCTGGCATATCATAAGCAAACTAGACATATCTATGAAAAGATGAACTAATGCGAAAACTATTTCATGAGATAACTGAATGATGGGGAATACCCAATACTGGTCTGAATATATATAAAATTCTAAAAGTTTAGTGATACTGAACAATCACTCAAATGCTAAAGCTGAATCTAAAACTATGTCTGAAAACGCCTCTATCTGACTAGAGTTGTTGGGACATGTCCCCATCTAACCCTGGCAAAACTAAAACTGAAATGAAAGTCTAAATCTGAAAATATGTCTATCGTCCTCGAAGTATGAGGACTCACCACTGAAGCTGCTAAATGTGGATCGGGAATCGATCTATGCGTGATGTAAATGCTGAGGACCTGAACCTATATCATGAAAAAATGTAGCGCAGAGTATGCGTCAGTACTTGGAAGGTATTGAGCATGCAAGATAGGATAAAAGCTGAACAAAACATATAAGCTAAACAAAACATACTGAAAAAAATAATATAATCTGAACATAATGGAAGTATTGATATATACTGAAAAGAACTGAACTGAATGCAATGACCAAGTACATAACATGTTAAAACTGAATACTCAAGTATAACTGAAATCCTGGCCAAATGCACTAGAGTCTGACTGTGGGAGCTATTATTGACCTACATAAAACCATGTGAGATGAACGTGGAGTCTAATGTATACGCCCCATCGAGAGGACCCAATATACCTTGCTAGGGGTATAAAGGCATAATTGTTCGATGTATACCCCCTATCTAGAGGATCCAACATACCTTGTCAGGGGTATAAAGGCATGAATGGCGTGATCACTAAAACTGAGGCCCACAGAGGGGACTTAACATATGGGGGCACGTAGTTCTGGGATTATGAGGGTACATTGAACCCTAGTCCAACTCGGTCTAAGCCTACTCCCAATTGGAATGTGTATGACACAACAAAACTGAAATACTAGATAGCTCAATGTTTTGACATGCAAATCTGAGAATGCAACATTTAAACACTAACAATGAAACATTCTTAACTGGAGCATGTATCTCTATTTAAATTGACCTAGCAAGTGTTATTCATGAACTAAAAGAATCTACAAAACTAGGGTTCTGAGTTTCATGCAAGGAACTAAGCAACAATGTTACGAAAACATGATAATCAGATTAAGGACACTATAACAGCTAAATCGCAACAATTTTCTAAAGTTCTAGGAACCCTAGGTTTAAACAAGATAAAGGGAATTAAGAATTTGACTGAATTCTAGGGACCTAGTGCATGAAAGGAACCCACTAGTGAAATCCCAGATACCTGGTGATGAATCTCACAGAGAAATGTTTTAATTTCGGGGATGGAACTGAAGAAAACCTGTTGCGTTCTTGGAAGGGTTGGGTCGCCTCTTTTCTCTTCTTTTTTGTTCTAGGTTTGGTGATATTTAGAGAATAAATGTTCTGGGTATGTCTGACTAAGTTAATAGGCTTAAACGGAGTAAAACGACATAGTTTAGGCATTAAACGATGTAGTTTAAGTGCTGAACGCATAAGGTAAAGGACCAAAATGACCCTGACTTAATTCTGATGAATCCCATCCACGGAGGGAACGACGGTCTGTAGTTTGGACTACCGGCCGTCGTTTGGGTTCGTCGTTCATCATTTGCCCGACATGGCTTCACTAAACCGAGCATAACATTTTACTCAGAGATGGGATTTTAGTAAACTCGGTTGCGTTGGAAAGAGGATTCAATTATCTTCCATTTGATGGGTCATGGTCCACCTAATTCCTTTTGTGCTAAGAGGTATGACCGTTTAAAGTTGACCCAACAACAATTTCCCTCTAACTGGTTGCTGAACCTCACCTACGATCCGTAGGTCCAACAACGGACCGTACTGGTCGACCGTGGGTGGGATCAGAGACTATAAAGGTTTGGGCCTTAACGACAGAACCCCACATACGGTTTGTGGTCCTACCTACGGTCCATGGGTGGTTCCATTGGTACTGGCACCAAATTTTCTGAAAACTAGGACTTTCTTCATTTTGAGATCCGAGGTATTACAGTTGTTTAGGCTCGTATGTCGAAGAGCATTTCAACATGTAGTTTAGGCTTGTATTAAGGAGCATTTTAGGAAATAATTCCATAAATGTAATTGTCCTTCTAACCTTTTGTGATGAAGCATTCATGCACTTTGATTTGGTGTTGATTTTTATACTTTCGCATTGTTGAAGCTGATTTACACTTGATTTTGTGTCTACTCCTGAAAGTTGGGGTTTATAAGTCTCTTGATTCTTTTTCCTTTTGCGAGTCACCAAAATCTAAGTATCGCCATTCTTTTCATAAGAGAAGTCTTATAATTTGGATGTGTTTGCTGTTTTCTTCAAGGTGGAAATTTCAACTGATTCAAAGCTCTCGAACTGTAGTATGATGACACCTTCTTCAATGTTTAGAGATACTACAGAGGAAAGAGCTTCTAAATTGAATCTTTTTTATGATCAAGTTTGGCACTAGCACGATTTGTCTCAGCTGTCTCACCATCTTCAATTATGATCTTTTCCTCTCATACCAATGACATGATCTTTTTCTTCAGAATAAAGCAATTTATGGTGTGATGACCGATGATGCGGTGAAATTTACAATGCATAAGATCATTGACTTTATTGGATTCTTTCGGCCGCTTTGACTCGGGAGTGCAATGACTTCCTTAGTTAGCAGCAGCTCATCAAGAATCGCAAGTCTGGAAAGGTATACTCATTCGCTTGTAACTCCTTCAAGGTAGATTTCTTTTTCACTTCTTAAATTTTTTGATGCGTCACATTCTATTTCAACTTTTGTCTTGTAGAGGCCTTTGTAGAAGTTGTGGTTACCGCTATGGATTCTTTAGTTGTGTATTTTAATGACTCTTTGAATTGTGTATCGTCTTTTCTTGGATTAAAGACAGGTGATATCATTACATGATTTGCAATACTTAAGTCCATGTCATGAGCTGTGTGCAGCTAATTCTTGAAAACTTCAAGGTTTAATTCCTTGAAGGATATATAGAAGGCATAAATGCATCCCTTGTATACAAATTTCAACTGCAGAGATTTTAGAAAGTTGAACTTTGAAATCTAAGCTCAACATTCGCCAATGATTGATGTAGTCCACTACGGGTTCATTCTTACTTTGTTTTGTGTTTGTCAATTCCATCATGCTCACTGTACGAAAACTACTGTAGAAACGATCGAGAAATTGATTTTCCAGTTGCTCCAAAGAATCAAATGATTCAGGCTCCAAGTCAGTATACCAATCAAATGCGTTTTGTTTTAAAGAACAAAAAAGTTTCTTGACAAGAAGATCACCATGTGTACCAGCAATGATACAAGTCTCGACGAAATGGGAAATATGTTGCCTTGAATTTTCCCTCCCATCAAATTATTGCAATTTTGGTGGTTGGTATCCAATTGGAATTTGTAGACCCTGGATTCTCTTAGAATACGACTTTGTATATCCTAAGAAACTTTGTGGTGGGCCACCATATTGAGTTTTAATGGTGTTCGTGATCATATCTTGTAGTTATTGAACTGTTAGAGTAGCCACAAAAGCAGATTGGTTTGTGCATTGAGACTCAACAATCTTTGTGGGAACCATCAACTTTTTTTGCGTTGTTAAATTGTGACGTGACTCTCCAGATTTGGAGAGATCTAATTTGCTCATAAGTTGGGCGATTTGGAGATTTTTGTCATCAATAGACTTCTTCAAGATTTCAATGGTTTGCTCCATCATTGCAAAGTTATTGTCCATCTCAGTTGCGTCAACCATGAAGGTGTTGACCTTTGTTGGAATTGAAGAATTTATTGAATTCGTAGATTCACCAAAGTTGAAGCCAGAGTGAGAAAGGTCATCAAACAGCTTACATGCGATGTTGCTCTCCAGGGATTGCAGTTTTGAGTGTCATTTGAGACTTGCGTTTTCTTTTCATCTCCAAGGAGGTCAAATATTCATATCCATTCAAGGAACTTGTCTTGAATTCGCGTCGAGTGATTGGATCAACATCACTAAAATCAACAAATGTGACAACAGTAGAGTACTTGCCCAAAACTTCATTGTTCTTTTTGAAGTCCATTGCAATAGTTGAACTTAAAGTTTTTCTTGATATACAGGAGAAAGAGATGAAAAGCAAAATTGGTCCCACTGGGCGTGCAAAATTTATTTGCAATAAAATTCCTTAACCGCTGAAAACTAACAGCAAGCAAAATAAATAAAAGAAAATGTGATTTTTATTGATGAATCTTGTGAGTATAATTCCGTTGTTCTCTTGATTCTTCTCTCATAAAGTTCTCCGTGAGTTGAGGACTGTCAGTAGCGTATTTCTAAAATATAGGATGATTTAGACCTCCTTGAGATGTGTTTGATCTCCGGGAATGTCGGGCAGCAATTCATCATTTCAAGTCAATCTCCGAGAAGAACTCTGTTGACCACTCCTTTGAAGAGTTGTGTAGTTGGTGTTGTAACTTTCTCCAACGCTTACTCTTGGGCTTGTTGTAGAGTTTTCTTAGAATTCCCCCTTTAGAATGTCATGTCCATCCACTAGTTATAGTTGTAAGGGGGTGGACAAGTTTACTTATGATCGGCCAAAAGATGCCATTTTTACACTTAGAAGATTGTGATTGGTTCTTGAATTTGACTGAGACTACCACTTCTTTTAGACATGTGACAACACCTTGTTGGTCTTGGATGCCTAGTCACTGTGACATGTGGCACGAGTTTGGGCTTCAAGGTAAAATGGACCTTGGACTCGAATTTAATAAAACTGGACTTATTTATTTGTAAAGCCCATATTAATTATTCTATACAAATAAACATGGATTTAATTCAAATTTCGTATAAATTAAATTCAATAAAATTTGTGTGTCTACATACGCGTCTGTAACACCCAAAAATTTCTAAGTTAAGACTCGAACTATTCTTCATTAGTGAATAAGATTGTACCAAGATATTCTTGATTTATATTAGATGTTAACATTAATTTTTTAGTGTGGGAATGATTTTTTATATGAATTAAGGTCACTAGAATCCCCTAGCACAAAGTTGAGTTGAAAGTATTCATACCGATTGAGTTTCAATATGAGATTTTACTTGGGTCAACTTCAAATGATCATATTTTTAAGAACATACAGAATAATGTGACTCATTACCTATAAAATTAAAAGTTCTTTGAGTCCTCTATCCAACGCTGCCAAGTGTGCTTAATTTCAACCTCGGAGTAAAAAGTTATTCCCATTTGAGTGAAGCTTTCATATTTAAGGCATCTCATTCGTTTCTAGAAGGGTATTTTGGTCTTTTCCTTTTCCTAATAGGCCTAGCACGTTTTTCTTCACCCCAAAAAGGGTCTAATCAGTTTTAGATCACTTTATCACATTCCTAAACGCTTCGAGAAATTAGTGCGAGATTTCAAGAAGAGAAAAGCTAGGTTTTCAAGCGTCCTTCAAGAATTGTTGA
This sequence comes from Solanum tuberosum, assembly GCF_000226075.1. NCBI lineage: Eukaryota > Viridiplantae > Streptophyta > Magnoliopsida > Solanales > Solanaceae > Solanum > Solanum tuberosum. The sequence continues at coordinate 898,154 of NW_006239013.1, read as the reverse complement.
TTTTCGCCAAGAACATTATTCTTTCCAGGTATGTAAGGCTTCTCACAGTGTTGGACTTATTTGTTCTCACGCCATACCTCTAAATTTAGTCAAGAAATTGTTACATCTAAAGGATCCATCTATGATTCTTGATATTGAATTTAGTTCTTTTAACAATTCAAGTTTAATTTCCTTGTTCTCTTTAGAATCTTGTAATGCCGTTCATGCTTTGAATCACATGAACCCTATAAATTGGTAAAGTTATGTTTAAAAAGGAATCGTATGAAAGTTTTTATGTATTGGCTTTGGGTTGAGAAACAAGAAGAGTTTAGGAGAAATTTCTCAATTCTAAACTAGTTTGGAGCTTGAATTTTACAAAAAAAAATCGTCGAAGTCGCTAGGGAAGGGATGGGGTGGTGTGTAGCAGTATGCCAAGAGTGTTGGGGCGACGAGCCAACAGTATGCCAGGAGTGCTGGGGCCGCGCACCATCAGTACGCGCAAACCCAACCCTAGTACTTTGGGGTCTGGGACGGCGCGCCAGCTGTGCGCCCATACCCAATCTCAGTACTTTGGGGCCAGGCATCCTGCGCCAACAGTACGCCAGGGTTTGCTGGGTTGATTCTTTCCTTTGTTTCATCAGGCGCATGTTCCTTTAAGTTGTTCCCACGTTTCTCTTCACATTATTAGCTCATATAAGCTCCATTTACCTTTGAAAATTCAGCATATCCTAATCACATGTTTTAATGCACATTCAAAACTAAAGTGAGTTTAAGAAAAAAGTATAAGAATTTTATTGAGTTGATTCGTTCATGTCTATATTTCAACACGAACCCTATTCTTGAGTATTCATTGAATTCTTATTGAGAATTTTTTAAACAAAATATTATTGTTTAAACTGAGTTTTTGAGAAAGTAAAGAGGAGTTTGAGAAAGAGTATAAGGGAACTAAGTAGTCCCAAACAAAGCATTTTGTTATATTGAGAATAGAACTATAATTCATGATTAGTATGACAGTCAAGTATACCATCAATGTGTAAGAATTATGAAATCTAGATATTCCATCAATATTTATGCAGTATGATTTCCCGAGTCATAAATGATCAGATCACAATATACAATTGTTTTAAACTATTTTTTTGAGAAAGTAAAGAAGAGTTTCAAAAAAGTATAAAAGTTTTCAGTTTTTATAAGTCGATCTTGAACTTTAAAGATAAGTCCATAAGCATGTGTTTTAAATGCAAGTTTTGAACAGAGTCTTTTGAGAAAGAGTCAAATGATTTGATATGTAAGTATAATTGATGTTTTTAAAAAGTACTTCAGTAAAGTAATAGTCCCTTTCTTTGTAAAGGGTGATTGAGCAAAGTGAAAAATAAATTAAACTAATAGTCCCTTTCTTTGTAAAAGGTGAATTGAGCATAAACTTATATTTGATTATTTTGGGTATACTATCGAGCACCGAATTAGGTTAGGGTCTTTCATAGCTCAAAAATCCCATAAAATTGCATAGCTAGCGTAGGATAGGGTAACATTAGTTCTTCATGCGACTCCTCACTGCCTCTGAGAAGGTCTATTAGATGGATTCATAGTCACAATATCATCCTATACCCCGATAAGGTATAGGATGACCATTACGTAGCTAGCGTAGGATAGGATAACATTATTTCTTCATGCGACTCCTCATTGCCTCTGAGAAGGTCTATTAGATGGATCCATAGTAACAATATCATCATATACCCCGATAAGGTATAGGATGACCCTTACAACGTAGGTGAAATGTTGTATCATTGCTAGGCTCATAGTAATGGTTATTGGTTAGAGAAACTCCCCACAAAGTAAAGTATATTATTTTTATACTACTTTTATTGCATATTTTATTATAAAGCTTAAATGGTTTTCACCTCATGTTCATGTATTGATTCAATTGAGTTGTTTTTTTATTCAGCCATATTGCATACATGTACATTCAATGTATTGATGTCCTTCGACATGCATGTTTTAATGATGCAGATACTGGTTCTTAGAATCATCAACTGACATTTCGTTGAGATCAGTTTACACTTCAAATAGTTCAAGTGAGCCTCATTGCATTCCGAGAGACTTCACATTTATTTTCTAGTCAGTTGTTTTGAGTAGAGGGGGTCTTGTCCTGGCACTCATCTATATACAGTAGAGGTGTCACGCCCCGAGCCTACACCCTGGGCGGGACCGGCACTCGGAGACCATTGCTGGCCCCAAGCGAACCCTTGGCCTGGCTTTCTTAACTCAGTGGAAACGTACTCAACAAAATAACTCAATGCCATGCAAAGACATAAAATAATTTAACTGATGAAATCAAGCCAAAAAGGCAACTCGAGTCTCAAAATATAATATTTACATAAATACATAGATGAGAGACTCAATACTAACTGACTGACTGTCTGTCTATGAAGCCTCTAACATACTGAGATGGATGTTGGGACAGGCCCCCGGAACATCCTAATAACACAAAACTAAAAGAACAAAACAATTGAGTCCTCCGGAAGCAAGGAGGCTCACCACTGACTCTAGAGTGCTCAGCTGGATCAACGGCGTGCAGGATGCTGATCCGGGGTACCTGTGTCTGCATCGTCATAAGATGCAGGCCAACTGGCATCAGTACATTGAATGTACGAGTATGCGAGCTGGAAAGCTAAACCGCAACTTCAGCTTGAAAAGAGTACAAGAGAACACTTACCTTGGCTCTGTTTAACTCATGAATAACTGAACTCAATATATAAAGCAATATGACACATGCATTATATAAAGCTTGAAAAACTCTTAAAACATGACGTAAAAATCATATTTATAATATCATAAAATACCATGCTTCCTCTCAAGGTCTACTTGTGCAATGTATGAATGAAGTCCCATAACCCCATCCATACTAAGCAGAACCCTCGAGGAACCATGCTCTTTCTACTGTGGGAGCTTCTCTAACGGACAAACCACCACTATGAATCTGAGTGGTGATACAACGTTTTACCTCACGTTGCTCGAGGATCATCCCATATCTTGCCGTGATATAGAAAGCTAACTTTACTAAGTGGATCCACTAGCTTAACTTTACGGATTCATCTAAAAAGTATGACCCGTTAACTCCCATGTTGGCTACATGGTTCTTATGGAGAGTTGAGTTTAATATGAACTCGCGTCCCCAAAATCGGTGCTCGATACTACTCCCAAAATGCTTTTGACTCATAAGTGTTTTAAACACATCTTTCTTTAAGTGAGATAATTACTCAAAATCTAGCCCAAAGGCTCACTTGGAAACGATGTTCCTTTTTCTTGAAAACTAGCCCTAAGGCTCTTTTGGAATCATAGTTCCTTTCTTATTCAAATGTAAAAACATTTAGAACTTCTTTGGGAATACATAGTTTCCCTAATAGCTTTTGAGAAATGAACTCAACGTTAAACTCTTGACTTGGAACTTGAGCCTTAGAATGAAGTTAAAACGTTCAATGAAGACTCTTGAAAAGCTTGGAAGACTTGCTTGAACTTACTTCTTCACCTAACTTGACTTGACTCTAACTTTTCTTTAACTTGATACTAACTTGCCTTGAATTGAACTATGGATTCAAGGTATATGATCACACGTGTTTAACCAAGTTCGGGATGTTTAGAAACACTTTGGGGTGTGGGAAACAACTAGGGAACATAGGTATAACACCTAGGAACATGCATGAGAAGGCATGGAAGAATGAGGGAAACTTGGCGTCCTTGGCGCTCTGCAAGGCGCGGAGCGCCAGCCCTCGAAAGTCAGAGGTCACCTGCTGGCTCTCTGAGAGGCGAGGCGCCCCAAGGGGGAAACCTCAGAATCCCTTTTGGGGTGCGCTGGCAGGCGCGACGCGCCAGCCCCCTTGCTCAGAAACTCGACTTTTCTCCCTCTTTTCTTCAACTTTAAACCATCCTTACTTCAAAGGATCTAACCCCAAACACTAAGGATCATCAATCCCTCAACATACCATAGATTACAACTCCAAACACAACCCAATCATGTCTCACAACCAACCATAACTTCAACCACACAACTAACAACATCAACAACATCAAACCAACAACTTCAACAACAATTTCCAATCTTTCCTCAAATCATAAAATGAGCTTGGTGTGTGGGGGAAAGGATCAGCCCACACTAAATACTCACATACCTTGATAGGGATAACCCCCGATGATAATCCACGTTGATCTTTGACGGAAACTTGTTGATCTCCTCTTTCTCCTCTTCTTCTTCTCCTTCTTCTTCTTCTCTTCTTCTTCTGAATCCTGTTCTTTTACTCTTTTAAAATGGGACAAAATGATCCAAGGATAAGCCCTATACAACAATATAATCCCAAAAGAATTGGCTAGGGAAAAGACTAAAATGCCCTTAATTTTCCGGACGGATTCCCTGCCAACTGCCCAACTTTCAAAGGGCATAACTCGCTCATACGAACTCGGAATTGAGCAAACTCGGTGGCATTGGAAAGATCGTTCCAAGGGCTATGCAGCCATAACTGGAACTACTCCTAAATCATCCTGATCTAGGAGTTATGACCGCTCAAAGTTGGCCAAAAACTCACTGATTTCCACACTTAGCCAAATTTCCAGATTTTCAACTTTATTCCAAAAATGACTATTTTTGATTTTTAAGCCTCTTCAAAGATATTTCAAATTACCGGATGTTACAAGAGGCTTCATAGATAGACAGTTTTGGAGAGTCTTTCAGTTTTCAGATGTTCTGTTTGAACTTATTTTTCATACTAGTATAGTCAGCAAAGTTTTGAGATTCAGTAAACTGTTTTAAAACATTTCTTTCAATTTGATGCTTATGTTACTTGAATTAGTCTTTTGCTTGTATTTAGCTGGGATGAGGGTTCGCTTGGGAACCAACAATGGTTCTCTAGTGCTGACCATGTCTAGGGTGTAGGCTCTGGTCGTGACAAACTTAGTATCAGAGCGCACATAGTTCAAGCGTCCTAGGGTGTCCATGAAGCTGTGTCAGTAAGATCATTCTTATGGTTGTGAGGCCCCCATTTATATAAAAGAGAACTACAAACATCTAAGAAAAGTTTCTCTTCTTTCATACTCTAAATCTTGCAATAGAACCGTGTCATAAGGAACTTATTCATACTCGTGAGTTTCTCAAATCCATTCGACTAACCCTCATACTCAAGGTAATTGAAAAGCAAAGCCCAGATCCTTATCAATGAGTCACTCTAGGCAAAAGTCTTGAGAAAGTTATGAGATGGCAGTGGGGATTGAAAGAAGCCCGTGAGTGAGGTTAAGTGTGAGATTCGAAAGAATGAACTTTTATTCATATGAATCGTGCATTCGAGCTAAAAGAAACATGAACTCCTAAACTCTCTTCTCTAAACCTTGTTTCAGTTGAGACCCTTTTAAGGAAGTGTGTTTTAGAGCTTGGATAGTATTATCACCCGAAATATAGTATGAGTTGTTGTCACGACCCAAGGGTACCCCCTAGACGTAACACAACATACTTGACCCCGAAGGGGTCGCATACAAGCCTCATAGCATATATTGAACATAAGAGCATAGGAAATTAGTGCGGAATTTAAAACTTTTCTTTACAATCAAAGTCTCTTATAAAATGAAAGAGAATATATGACTCTATGTCTCAAACTATCTATAACACTTGGATTAAAACTCTTTGAAATACAATCTTAGGGACATAGCCCTTACATAAGTCTAAAACATGAAAGTAAAGACATAAGGGACATATAGTTGAGCCCTCGAATACAATGAGGACTCACCAATCTTCTTCTTCTTGATCTACTAGAGTCCTAGTCACGATGATGGAATCCAATAGCTCTAAAGCCTACACTTATAGAAAATGTAGAAAGATGAGGTTAGCTCAAAAAGTACTAAGTATGGAAGCCATGCATTAAAATCCTTAAAACATGCATAAAAGGGACATTTCATTTGAAACCATGCTATATGCCATTTTAGAACATCATCTTTTAAATTGTTGGAGAATGCAACTCATGAATCAACGCACATACAATTCATCATAGCATACGAGATATCATCATAATCACAAGCATAGTTTCCAACATAAGCATAATACATATCCCAATCTTCACAATACATAGTATCCAATCATAACATAATACATAGTCAAATACCAAGATCATCTCATCATAAAGTAATCATCACATAAGAAACCTTGAGCTCTACTTGTGCAATAGATAGATAGGACCCCATAATCCTATCTACACTAAGTATCAGTTCTAGGCCACCATGATCATGCATAACATACCTTGACCCTATTCATAGCCAACACATATAGACAAAGAGCCATTCATGTTCATAGTTTGTGATAAGTAAAGTCATTCATAACAACAACCCATATCATGCATACATAGATTCATATATCTTCATAGCATAAGGAAACCACACCACAACCCCTTTATAAGTCTTCCTGTGCAATTTATAAGTGAAGTCCCATACTCCCACTCACACTAAGTAAAGTTCATTAAGAAGTCATAAGCATAGTCCATATTCATATTCATGTTCATAATTCATAATAAAGCATGCATAACTCATAATCATCATGTCATGAGGGAAACCTACCATACCCACTCTCAAAGCCTACTTGTGCAATGCATGAATGAAGTCACATACCCCTATTCACACTAAGTAGAACCTCTTTAGGGACTATAGTAATTAACCCATGTTCGTGTTCATGTTACTTATTCATGTGACTTGCTCAAGTCTCTTGTTCATGTTACTTTTTCATGTAGGGAATATAACTTTAACCAACATAGACCATGTGAGCTACATGGAATCCGGTGTCGTGTAACCCCACACCGAAAGAAGGTGTCCTACTTGCCTAAGGTAGAACTAACATGTTTAGCTTTTAGGTGGATCCACTAGCTAAAGACCTATGTGGGCACATAGCTATGTGATAGGGAGATTCCTTCTAGAAACCCGACCTCTTGCATTGGCGGAGGAGCTTCCATCTCATGAGTTTACTTTAGATGACCTGACCTCTTGCATTGGTGGAAGGGCCTTTACCTCACTTTCCATATCCACTCGGTGCTAAGCATTATTTCCCAAATTATACATAATTAGTCTTGAATTGCATTTACATGTGTGAAGGGACACTTTTACCCTTCATTCAATACAACTCATAATATAGCTCATAGATTCATTTAGGTGATAATGGACTTTCAACCTTAGAATCTTCATTAGTATGTGAGAAATAACTTTCACACCAAGATCATGTGTTCTCATGAGTATGGAATTTCAATCAACACAATAGGATCATCATGGTCATGTACATTTCATGCATAATAATGTGTAAAGGTGCATATGAGAACTATACTTTCAATTAACACCATTGATACATCATAATCATGTTTATGCATGGAGTGTGTGTGTGTAATTGTCCTTGAATGACACAACAATAACATTATCATCATCCTAGACAATTCATACATAATCAAGTGTAAGGGTAAGGGAAGAATGTCATTTCAACATTACCACAATTACACAATAATCATAGGACCTTCACTTTCTAAGTGAATCATAAGTTCACACACAATTCTTGTCAACATGTACAAACCTTCATAATATGCCCGTCAAGGGCTATGAATCAACTCATCCCAAACATATAGCATTAGCACATTAGATAAGGGAACACCATGATTCAACAGCTCACTAATACCTTAGCCATATCATAATAGGCACTTTCTACTCAAGGTATTCATAAACATGCATATAATATCATAGTCATGCATACACTTCACATCTTGCATTCAAGGGTAATATTGAGTCAATACATCTAGCATTCAATACAAGAAAATAGATACAACCATGACTCAAGTAGTCCATTCAACTCATGCATAAGCTCATGTGATCATATTATAGGTCACGTAGATGAAGTCTTCTCCTCACAATAGGGCCATATACAATTCAACATACATAATGGCTTCTTCTTGAAGCCTTAACACCCTTAGTTTATCCATTTTAGCTTTCCCTCTTAAAGCCTAGGAGTCATCTTCATGTTACAAGCCTTACTCTCAAGCAATGCCTCACATGATCATCAAGTATACCTAATTCTCAAGGTAATCTAACCATATGCCTCATTCTTGATCAATTATAGTCATATAGGAACATATAAACTCAATCTCAATACTACATAACCATGATCCATCATATTAGTCATAATCAAGTCAATTCATGTTTAGAAGCTTTACCCTAAATCAATTCATGTCTAGGTGATCTAATCTAAGGCATTACATCAAGAAGTTCATTGTTCTTAAAAGGTCACATATAAACCCTCAATTAACCTCTTTCATGGAATAGCCCTAATCACATAAATTAACCTTATAAATCTTAGGATAATCAAGTATACATGTAGAATCATACTTAGATCATGCAGTTTCATCATAATTAACTCACATCCAATCAATTGGACCAACTTGCAAAACCATCACATAATGTAAAGAAGAAACTTAGCTAGGATTGGGGGTCCCATGGATTCTTGAATGATTTGAGTTAAAATCATATAAAATCAGCCTTACATTCATAAACAAACATAATTCAACCTTTAAAAGCAAGTTTGAAAGGAATCCATGGAGTTGAGTTGAAACCCTAGCTAATTGGGTTTTCTAGATTTGAGATAAAAGCTTTTGAAAGGATCCTTGGGTGATAGCTTCCCAAGGATGAATAACTCCCATACCTTAGGTGTAGAATCCAACCAAATTTGTATTTAAAATCTCCCATCTTGAAGCTCTAACTTGGTTTCTTCGTGGTTCTTCAATGGAGGTTCTAGAGAGAAGATTCTTGGAGAGAGAGGTAGTTAGGTTTTGATTTGGGGTCTTGGGTTATGATTAATTAAAATGTGTTTTAATACCATAAACTACTTTATATTAGTGAAATAAACCCATAATAACTGACACTTAATGAAAACTAGTTAATAAACAATTTACCAAATAAACCCTACCTTGGCCGAACCATTGCAACTTTTGCAGAGGTGAACCACGACCACCCACCCACGAACCGTGGGTGGGACCACGGGCCATCCTAGCCTTCTGTGGTTTGGGTCTGAGGCTATCCAAATGAGGCCTTGACCTACGGAGAAAGACCACGAGGTGTGGATGGACCTACGCCCCATAGGTCCCATTCGTGGTTCATAAAGTTTTGCTAATTGGGGCAGATTTGGGGAGCTTTGGGTGTTAGGCTTTAGGGTCCTCCTCAAGGACCCCTCCCTAGGGTGGTCCTTAAGGAGTCGTACCCGGACGTTTAACCCCTAAACTCCTCAACCTAGACTCTGGAAACCTTTTTACAACATTTACTCACATTTCCAACTCTAAACTCACACATGAAGCTATAGTTTCACCTACTTGATTCCGTTAAGCTTTAGCTAGGTCTTACTACTATTTACGGGGTGTTACATTTGCAATGTTATGAGTCAGTAGTAGTAAAAGTGCCCAGAGTTAGAAGTATACATTTAAGGTGAAGTAATTAACCTAATAAATGGGGATAGTTATCGAGTAGAGTATGTAAGTTGTACCGATGTACCTAGTAAGTTATTAATGAGGAGTTTTCCTTTATGGGTAGACTAAGAAGTGATGAGTTTATGTAGATTTCATGAAAGAAGCTAGAGTAAGAGTTACTAGTATGGATGAATTAGAATATACTTCAACCAGAAAGGAGTTTATGTCAATGTAACATTGTGTTAGTGAAGACCAAAAATAAGTGTAGAATAAAATAGCAGAGTATTCATGAGGTGATAGATCTAAGCTAGGCTTATGATTTTTTTTGGGAGAGTCAGGAGGTCAGAGGGTTATAGAGATAATCTGGTAATGATGTATAGTAAATGTGTAAATAGTATTGAAGTTGTGAAAGGGAATGTGACGGTAAACTCTAAGTGTGTAGGCTGAGAGATAAAGATTCACTATTTGTCATTGGGTCTTAGTGAGCGAGTGTTTCTTAATTTTATCTAGTAGTCGTAAGTTAGTTTAGTATGTGAGAAATTATATTGATAACTGCATTTAGTACTAGACACTAAGCTCAAATTTGAGATGAGTGTCGTGATAAAAAAATATGGCAACATAAGGGTGATGATGTCAGTTTTCAGATCTAATCTAGTAGGTTTGACATAAATTAGGTGAGAAATTAAGGTTTTAATTTTCTATAAATGTGAGTGGTAGAAGTGTGGTATTATGACTCTTAGATGAGAGAAATGAATTGAGGCTAAGTCATTAGATTAGCAAGAGCATTAAGGGGTGTACCCGAGATCATATGTAGTCGGACGAGGTTCTAATTAAGTTTATGACTTTCAATATGTACCTAGATAGTATAATTGAGTTATCAATGTGTATTAGGCTAATGTAAAAATTATTTATTACCCTTAAGATTTTGGTCGAAGGTACTATATATAGACAATGATGAGACTTTCAAAAATGGTTGAAATTTCCATCAGTTAGATTGATATGAACTTAGAAGGACAATATTAGTAGGCTAAGAAGGTGAAGTCATACTATTAAGAGTTAGATTAAGTAGCTTTATAAGCCAATGGAATAGGTTAAAAGAAGTATCTTAGAAAGAAGTGCTAGAAGGAATTTTAGTATTTTCACATGAAGAGTTCTGTAGACATCGAATTAGCATGTCCCAAGTTTTAGAGTAAAACAAATATAAATTAGTTTAGAGATGATGGAGTATATTTATAGGCTTAAAGTGTCAGCTTCAAACCTAAGGGGGAGATGATAGGATGAGAATCCAAGTCTAGTGTTGAGAATAAGATAGTAATGTGTTCAGGAATAGTTAAAGTGATATATCGATCCATTTATACACTAGCGTATTCCTCAAAGTCAGTTGTCACACCATCAGGTTGATGTCTCTTATATCAGAATTGTGTTCATGACTTATGCTCATAAACTTCATACAAATTTACATCTATGCTCAGTTCTTGGAATGAGGGGCAAATACTTTAGCCCATTGATCTCAATCTTACTCCATAAAGTTATGGATATCAGCCTCATGATATGAACCTATTCATATAAGCACGCATATCTCATAGTATTCTCAGTTTTGCGTAGTCATGATTTACTCTCAATGGCTAGCAACATAATGTTACGTCATTCATATTCTTACATCATATTTCTCGAATGAATCTTCCTTATGATATTTCACTCTAAGATTTTTCAGTGATCCCTTTTCAGTTGTGTCAGTGATGGTGATAATGAGTAGCATTCCTAGAGAGCAAGGTGGAAAGTGTTGCTAAAATTGAAATCTATAAGTCTATCTCTTAAGGCACAGTAGTTCTAATCATACTTTGTACCCAGATAGCCTTATTTCATGTCAAATAATTTCAGATAGAGTGTGACTATATTAATACACATATTGTTCTTGACTTATGTGCTATAGACAGTTCCAAACTCTTAATATGAATCAGTTCCACCTATCTTAGTTGGAAATTTCTAAAGTCAGAAATATAGTAAGATTAACTCCATTCCTTTCCATTCTCGGTCCAGTCATCATTCGAGGATGAATGATCTCGGGGGGAGATATTGTAACACCCCAAAAATTTCTAAGTTAAGGCTCAAAATATTCTTCATTGGTGAATAAGATTGCACATGGTGATTCTTGATTGTTATTAGATGTTAAGATAAAGTTTTGTAGTGTGGAAATGATTTTTGATATGAATTAAGGTCACTAGAATCCCCTAGCACAAAGTTGAGTTGAAAGCTTTCTTACCGATTGAGTTTCAATATGAGATTTTACTTGGGTCAACTTCAAACAATCATATCTCTTAGCACATATAAAATTGGGTGACCTATTAACTATCAAATTAAAGGTCTTTGGGTCCTCTTTCCAACGCAGCCAAATGTGCTTAATTTCGAGCTCAGAGTAAAAAGTTAAGCCCGTTTAAGTTAAGCTTTTCTATCTAAGGCATCTCATTCGTTTCTAGAAGGGTATTTTGGTCTTTTTCTTTTCCTACTAGGCCTAGCACGTTTTTCTTCACCTAAATAAGGGTCTAATCAGTTTTAGATTACTTTTTCACGTTTCTAAACACTTAGAGAAATTCGAGCGAGATTTCAAGAAGACAAAAACTAGGTTTACAAGTGTCCTTCAAGAATTATTGATTTTCGCTAAGAACATTCCAGGTAAGTAAGGCTTCTCATAGTGTTGGACTTGTTCGTCCTCACACCCTACATCTAAATTTAGTCAAGAAATTGTTACATCTGAAGGATCCATCCATGATTTTTGGTATTGAATTTCGTTCTTTTAACAACTGAAGTTTGTTTCCCTGTTCTCTTTAGAATCTTGTAATGTCGTTCATGCATAGAATCACATGAACCCTATGGATTGGTAAAGTTATGTTTAAAAAGGAATCATATAAAAGTTTTCATGTATTGGGTTTGGGTTGAGAAACAAGAAGAGTTTAGGAGAAATTTCCCAATTTTAAACTAGTTTGAAGCTTGAATTTTATCAAAAAACTTCATCTAAGTCGCTAGGGAAGGGCTGGGGTGGAACGCCAGCAGTACGCCCAAACCCAGCCCTAGTACTTTGGGGCCTTGTGCCCTGCGCCAGTAGTGGGCTAGGGTTTGCTGGGCTAATTCTTTTCTTTGTTTCATCCGGTGCATGTTCCTTTAAGTTGTGCCTATGTTTCCCTTCTTATTATTAGCTCCTATAGGCTCCATTTACCTTTGAAAATTCTGGAATATCTTAATCACAATTCACAAGTATTAATGCACGTTCAAAACTAAAGTGAGTTTAAGAAAAAAGTTCAAGAGCTTTATTGAGTTAAGTCGTTCATGTTTATATTTCAACACGAACCCTATTCTTGAGTATTCATTGAATTCTTATTGAGAATATTTTAAACAAAATATTATTGTTTAAGCTGAGTTTTTGAGAAAGTAAAGAGGAGTTTGCGAAAGAGTATAAGGGAACTAAGTAGTCCCAAACATATCATTTTGTTATATTGAGAAGAGAACTATAATTCCTGATTAGTATAACAGTCGAGTATGCCATCAATGTGTAAGCACTATATATGACATCTAGATATGTCGTTAATGTTTATGCAGTATGACTTTCCGAGTCATCAATGATCAGATCATAATAAACAATGGTTTTAAACTAATTTTTTTAGAAAGTAAAGAAGAGTTTTAGAAAAGTATAAGAGTTTTCAGTTTTTATATGTCGATCTTGGACCTGAACGATAATTCCATAAGCATGTGTTTTAAATGCAAGTTTTGAATAGAGTCTTTTGAGAAAGAGTCAAATGGTTTCATAAGTAAGTATGTTTGATGTTTTTGAAAAGTACTTCAGTAAAGTAATAGTCCCTTTCTTTGTGAAGGGTGATTGAGCAAAGTGAAAAATAAAGTAAAGTAATAGTCCATTTCTTTCTAAAGGGTGAATTGAGCATAAAGTTATAATTGATTATTTTGGGAGTAGTATCGAGCACCGAATTGGTTAGAGTCTTTTATAGCTCAGAAGTCCCATAAAACTATGTAGAATAAGATAACACTGATTCTTCATGCGACTCCTCACTGCCTCTAAGATGACCTATTAGATGGATCCATAGTCACAATATCATCCTATACCCCGACAAGGTATAGAATGACCATTTCAACGTGGGCAAAACATTGTATCATTGCTGGACTCATAGTAATGGTTGTCGATTAAAGAAATTCCCCACAAAGTAAAGTATATTATTTTCATATTACTTTATTGTAAAGCTTAAATGGTTTCCACTTCATGTTCATGTATTGATTTAGTTGAATTAATTTCTTTCAGTCATTCAGTTTAGTTATTTGTTTATTCAGTCATATTACATACTCGTACATTCAATGTACTGATGTCATTCGACCTCCATCTTTTAATGATGCAAATACAGGTTCTTATGATCATCAACAGACATTTCGTTGAGATCACTTTGCACTTTAGATAGCTTAGGTGAGCCTCATTTCATCCGGTAGACTTCACATTTATTTTCTAATCAGTTGTTTTGATCAGTAGTACCGGGTCTTGTCCCGTCACTCGTCTATATATAGTAGAGGCTTCATAGATAGACAATTTTAGAGAGTCTTTCAGTTTTCAGATGTTTTATTTAAATTTATGTTTCCTAATTAGCTTATTCAGAAAAGTTTTAAGATTCAGTAAACTGTTTTTAAATGTTTCTTTCAGTTTGATGCTTATATATGCTTGAGTTAGTCTTACGCTTGTAGTCAGTCGGGATGAGGGTTAGTTTAGGGACCAACAATGATTCTCGAGTGTCGGTCACGTCTAGGGTGTAGGCTCAAATCTTCACAGCGTCGCACTCTTTTACCCTTAGCCGAGATTTTTTCCTACTGGATTTTTCTGGTAAGGTTTTAAATGAGGCAACTTTCAATGCGTATATATATATATATATATATAATTCTTTGTTGACATAATTGGAAGTTCTTATAATAAATTGATAGCTTTTGAAAAAAGAGGAAGAGGCAATTTTAATATTTTTTTATTTCAAAGAAACATTATCAATCAACTAGATACGTGTACTCTCTCTTTTTTACTAGAACTTTTGTCCATAGAGTTTTTCCTAGCAAGGTTTTAACGAGGCACATTATCTATGGATGAAATCCAATGATTAGTAATTAATATATCATATTATGAATGTCAATTACACAGCTCCGCAAGCAGGTACCATACGCAACTTACAAACAAATTCCTAAGTAACTTACAAACAACTTCACAAGGAGATTCCTATAAGAAGCTTACACAAAAAGGTTTTTATAAGCAGCTTACATATATCTCTACAAGTAGGTTTCAACAATCAGCTTACAAGTAGGTTTTTTCAAGAAGCTTGTAATGATGCAACAAATAATGTGTATTATGAATGACTATGCATTTCTTTTTTGTATACATAGACATCCAAGGGAGAGTGTTGTAACTACTCCCTCCGTTTCAAAAAGAATGATCTTCGTTCCTTTTTAGTCTGTTTAAAAAAGAATGACCTCTTTCTTTTTTTGGTAACATTTTAATTTCAGCTTTCCACGTGGCATGTTTAAGGCCACAAGATTAAAGGGCAATTTTGTATATTTGACATAACTTAAATTTAGGACCACAAGATACAAAAGTCTTCTTTATTTTCTTAAACTCTGTTCCAAGTCAAACTAGGTCATTCTTTGTGAAACAGAGGGAGTAGATTATTTGGTAGATGTCATGGATGACCTCACCTTATTACTGTAGCTTTATGACTACTCCAAGTCATAATGCTTATCAAAGGACATTGATAATAATGTAAAAATACACACAAAAAGAATAAGTTACTACTTCCTATTTCCTATATCTCTCTTCTTCTACTATTGTTGTTTCTCTTTTCTTTGTTCTTGTCATATTATTCCATCTCTTCTCTAGTTTTGCTATTCAAGTTTTAATATATTATCTTTATTTTATAACATAATTAGGGCAATATAGTACATTATCAATATAAATTGACCTAAAATGTATCTAAAATTTGGCTTTATTAGATCATCATTTCAGTAAAAAGAAATCTAAAGCTATTTGGCAGGTCAATATATGGCTGAAATTTGACCATGTCAAGACCACAACTTCAATAAAAATATTCAAATTTTGACCTTGCTAAAACAACTTCATTAAGAAGTGCGATGTTTGGCTTAAACAAGAACACACTTCAAATAAAGATTGTCCAAAATTTTCTAACTTTCACACACAATTTTTTTTAACTTCAGTATCATGTGTTTGAAGTGGTCCCAAAATGGTGTATTCGAAAAAACAATTAACTCTATCTACGGCTGATAAAATAATTGTCCCAAAAAATGATATTTATGCTCTTTTGTTGAAAATATACGTTTTTGCATGAATATCCTTTATTTTGAAATGATCTTTAATTTTTATCTTGTTATTCATTCAATGAAAATTCACGGGTGAAAATATCTTTAATTATGACATAATTTCACAAGACATAAGTTTATAAAAATGTTTGCCTTGTCTAACATAAGTTTAGAATTATTTTTTTACCTAGTTAAGAAAAATTCAGTTGAATAAGTTATATCTCATAAAATATGACTTTGTTAATTCTAAAATGAACTTATGAAACTTATGCCAATATCAACATAAGCTCACTAGGAATTAAATTATGCCTTGTAAAACATAGCCTATGAGTTATGAACCGAATAAGGCAAACTTATACTTCAATCTACGTAAAATCTCTAAATCTAAGTATACTCTGTAAGACATATTTTTTAGGTTGAATTTGAACCTATGCATCTAATGCCATAAATTCGACATAAATTAAGAAGCATAATTTGTTATGTTTTATAAAACCTAATCTGTGTTATATTATAATACAAAAATAAAAAATTTCGCCTCACAGAATTTTTCTTCTTCTGATATCACAAATATTTTCAATTATTTTTTTGCTACTTAAAATACTAAGAACAAAATTAAAGAGCATGAATTTAAGAAAAAAAAACTACTAAAAATGACCCAAAATTCCCATATTG
This sequence comes from Solanum tuberosum, assembly GCF_000226075.1. Lineage (NCBI taxonomy): Eukaryota > Viridiplantae > Streptophyta > Magnoliopsida > Solanales > Solanaceae > Solanum > Solanum tuberosum. The sequence goes on along the minus strand of NW_006239013.1, from coordinate 881,700 downwards.
AATAAAATTCTGAAAATATCAAAAGATCCCAAGATTTTGGTTCACCTTATACCCTCTCATCCTCACTATGGGATTATGGGATCTTATGCATGCATTGCACAAGCTTGTCTTGAGGTGGCTTATGAAGTATTTCTCTTATGTTATGTTAAATTAGATGCATTGATTATGCCTGTGACTATGTTGTTATCTCCCATGCTTATTTCCTATGTTCTATGATGATATCTCTTATACTTATGACTTATGTTATTGTCTCTTATGATTATGGTATATGTCTTATGTGGACTAATGCCTCTTATATACTTATGTTGATGATTTGTGCTAGCCATCATATTTAGAACATTATTGGACTAACACATACTTTTTCCTACATTCTTATTAAATGTAGGGTTCGGCGATATTGAGTTCCATTCTCGTGGATAGGTTCTTAGTAGAAGCAAGCAAGCAAAGACTTGGTGAGTCCTCATACCATCGAGGATTTGACCACTATGTTCTTTTATGTCTTTCTTTATGTTTAGATAGTGTATGGGTTGTGTCCCTAACTCTTTTCAAGTATTAGATGGTTTGAGACAAATGTAATAGACTTCTGCTTCGTTTTATGAGACTTCGATTGTATTTAAAAAAATATTTTAAATTTACGCACTTTTCTATTATCTTATGTTGTAATATGCTAAGTGGCTTACATGGAGCCTTTCGGGGTTCTATGTGCCTTGTTACATCTAGGGGGTACCCCTGGATCGTGACAGCCCCAAGTCTACTTTTGAAGTTTGGGGCCTGGCGCCCCGCGCTAGCAGTGCGCCAGGGGTCGCCTGGGCCGATTCCTTCTTTGTTTCATCCGGACATGTTCCTTTAAGTTGTGGACACATCCCCCTTCTCTGTAGTAGCTCCTATAGGCTCCATGTACCTTTGAAAATTTCTGCATAACCTAATCATGTGTCTTAATGCACATTCAAAACTAAAGTGAGTTTAAGAGAAAAATTCAAGAGCTTTTATGTAGTTATTGTTGAGAACCCTTTTTAACCAATGATCTTAAACTAATTTTCCGAAAAACAGAGATGAGTTTTGAGAAGAGTTTCATACATGATTGAGAAAGAATAAAAGGGAACTAAGTATTTCCAAATGTAACATTTTTATATTGAGAAAAGAGAAACTTTGATTTCTAAAAAGAGTTTATGAGTTCAGGGTATTTCAGAGCAGTTACCTCTTTTAAGAGGATACTTTGAGTAATTATCTCAAACCAGAGAAAGAGTATGTTTTATACATTTGAGCATGATCATATATATTATTGGAAGTAGTATTGAGCACCGATATGGGGATGAGTTCAGACAACTCAAAATCCTCATAAACCATGTCTTGCCAACATGGGTAAAGGATCATACCTTTTAGATGAATTCTTATTGCTTGGTGGATCAACTTAGTTAAGAGGTTCTATACCCCGACACAGTATATGATAGTTCTGGCAGCATGGGCGATACGTTGTATCATAACATAGCTCATAGTGATGGTTGTCAGTTAGAGAATCTCCCAAACAGAGTTAAAAGTGTATTTTTATTTTATCACTCATTATGTTGAGTTCTGAGATGAGTAAGTATTTTTGTAAAGTTCTAATGATTTCACTCCTTTATTTCTTTACATTCAGTTGAGTATATATCTATATCTATTGCGGTCCTTTCATTTAGTTATTTTTTATTCAGCTATATTACATACTTGTACATTCAATGTACTGATGTTATTCGACCTGCATCTTATTGTGATACAGATACAGGGTTCAAGATCATCAACATGCTTTTCGTTGAGATCACTTTGCACTTCAGATAGCTTAGGTGAACCTCCTTGCATTCCGGGGGACTTCACATTTATTTTCTAGTCAGTTGTCTTGAGGTGTCGTGGGGCTTGTCTTGACATCCATCTTGAGTAATAGAGGCTTCATAGATAGTTAGAGTTGACGAGTCTCTCAGTGTGTTCCTTTCTATTTTGAGATCTTGAAAACTATTACTTATACCCTATTAAGTATTTTTAGACATTTAATTGAGTTGATTTTAATTATGCATTTAAAGTTTCCTATCGGCTTGAGTAAGTTTTCTGCTAAGTAGTCAGCCAGATCAAGGGTTCGCTTGGGGACAAGCAACGGTTCTCGAGTACCGGCCACATCCTGGGTGTAGGCTCGGGGCGTGACAATTACTGTAGCTTTATAACTACTCCAAGTCATAATGCTTATTAAAGGACATTGATAATAATGTAAAAAATACACACAACAAGAATAAGTTACTACTTCATATTTCCTATATCTCTCTTCTTCTACTATTTTTGTTTCTGTTTTCTTTGTTCTTGTCATATTATTCCATCTATTCTTCTCTAGTTTTGCTATTCAAGTGTTAATATATTAACTTTATTTTATAATATAATTAAGGCTATATAGTACATTATCTATATAAATTGACCTAAAAGGTATCTCAAATTTGGCCTTACTTAGATCATAATTTCAAGGAAATCTAAAGCTATTTGGCAGGTCAATATATGGCTGAAATTTGACCATGTCAAGACCACAACTGCAATAAAAAATATCCAAAATTTGACTTTGCTAAAACAACTTCAATAAGAAGTGTGATGTTTGGCTTTGACAAGAACACACTTCAAATAAAGATTGTCCAAAATTTTCTAAATTTCACACACAAATTTTTGTAACTTTATTTGAAGCGGTCCCAAAATGGTGTATTTGAAAAAACAATTAACTCTGTCTACAACTGATAAAATATTGGTCTCAAAATTTGGTATTTATGCTCTTCCGTTGAAAATATAAGTTTCTGCATGAATACCCTTTATTTTGAAATGATCTTTAATTTTTATCTTACTATTCATTCAATGAAAATTCATGGGTGAAAATATATCTAATTATGACCTAATTTCGCAAGACATAAGTCTATAAAATGTTTGGCTTGTCTAACATAAGTTTAGAAATTTTTTTTACCTAGTTTATAAAAAATTCAGTTGAATAAGTTATATCTCATAAAGTATAATTTTGTTAATTCTAAAACTGAACTTATGAAACTTATGCCTATATCAACATAAGCTCACTAGGAACAAAATTATGCCTCGTAAAACATAGCCTATGAGTTATGAACCGAATAAGGCAAATCTATACATAGCCTATGAGTTATGAATCGAATAAGGCAAACCTATATTTCTATCGACGTAAAATCTCTAAATCCAAGTATACTTTGTAACACAAAATTTTTAGGTTGAATTTGAACCTATGCATCTAATAACATAAATTCGACATAAATTAAGAAGCATAATTTGCTATGTTTTATAAAATCTAATTTGTGTTATATTATAACACAAAAATAAAAATGTCCGCCCCGCAGATTTTTTCTTCTTCTGATATCAAAAATATTTTCAATTAATTTTTTGCTACTTAAAATACTAAGAACAACATTAAAGAGCATGAATTTAAGAAGAAGAAAAACTACTAAAATGACCCAAAATTCCCATATTGAATAAAATTCTGAAAATATCAAAAGATCCCAAGATTTTGGTTCACCTTATACCCTCTCATCCTCTCAGTGCAGAATAATTTTTGAAAACCCCAAAATCTTCTCTTATCTTCCCTCTCAAAGTTGCTCTACAATGCTAAATCCCTAAAAAGTCTCCAGCTTCAGTATCAAAACCAGGTATATTATTAATCTTTAGTGTTGGGTTCAGGTTCTTTCCAAGTTTCATGGAACAGTTCATGTGCATATTGTAGAAAAATGGCATCTTTACCTCTTGTTTCAAATGGCAGATTATTAGTTACTCACAAGAAATGGAAACCCCATATTGGAAATTCTGAATCTTTAAGAAGTTTCAAGAATCAATCTTGCTCATTACCCAATTCTTGTTTTACCTCAAGATTCTGTATTTCTCAGTCTAGGTACAAGAAACGGATGCTTCATTTTGGGAATTCTGACCCTTTTAGGAGATTAAAGAATCAATCTTGCTCATTATCCAATTCTTGTTTTACCTCAAGTTCTGTTCCTTTACTGGGGTTGAATTATAGGTTTTGTAAATCTCAAAGTAGATTACTGCATTGTAGTACTGGGGTTAGGTCAATGGTAAATGAGAAGGGAGATATAGAAACCCATTTGAACAAAACAGGAAGTAATAATAGTCGTAGGAAGTTTTCGTTGAGATTGAGACCAAGGATAAGATTACTGTCAAGAAGGTTGAAAAGGGTATCTGTTATATCTATGTTAAATGATTTTGGGAAGTTTCTGAGGAAGAACACAAGAAGAGTGGCACTGTCAACTTCAATTTCTGTGATATTGGGCTTGTGTTATTTGTTTCTAAGATTGACAGCAACTCCTTCTCCAAAGGTTGTTCCATATTCAGACTTGATTACCAGCCTTCAGGGAGGATCTGTATCAAAGGTTCAATTTGAGGAAGGCACGCGGCGTATTTACTACAATACGAACTTGTGGAGTCTTAAAAATGCTCAGACAGGCGATAATTCCTTAGTTCCTGATGAAAGCACAATCATCACTGAGGAAAGCAAAGATATAGATAGCAACAAAGGTGGCAGGAATGTCTTCAGTAAAATATCAAAAGCCCAAGGTTCTACCCCTGTATGGCAGTTTAGTACAAGGAAGATTGATCATGATGAAGGATATCTTCTTAGTCTAATGAGGGAAAAGGGAACAGCGTATGGCTCAGCCCCACAATCAGCACTTATGTCAATTAGGAGCTTATTAATTACTATGTTATCTTTATGGATTCCTTTGACTCCTATAATGTGGCTTCTCTATCGTCAGCTTTCTGCTGCCAATAGCCCTGCAAGAAAAAGAAAGCCAAGTAACCAGGTGGTTGGCTTTAATGATGTGGAGGGTGTGGATGCTGCAAAAGTGGAACTTATGGAGGTAAGCAATCATTATTATGAACTGCTTAGTAACTTTTAATTGGTATTTAAGTTTTGAAATTACAGTAATAGTGAGTTTATCATCTGTCAACTGGTAGTAGTCCTTTGTTGCTTCAGTCGATGAATTGTGATGCATTCAACTGAGTTCACAGTAGATGCTTAGTTAATACTTTGATTAAACAACAACATAGCCAGTGTGATCCAACAAGTGGGGTTTGGGGAGGGTGAGGGGTGTATGCAGACCTTATCCCTACCTTTGTGGGGTAGAGAGGTTGATTCCAATAGACACTCGGCTCAAGAAGAACATTATTATAACAGATTTGAAAAATACAAGAGTAAAGAAGCTATGGTGAAAATATTGTAGAAAAGAAAAATACTGACAACAAAAATAGCAAATATAACCAAAGTAACAGAAACAGCTGTAGTACTAAAATTGAAGAATCAGATAATGATAGAATGATAATAATAATACTGGTCAGGAGAAGAGGGAGCAAATAAGGTGCTGTAAACATAGAACCATGCTCTCCCACAGAAAAGAGAGAAATCGCTTGGCTGGCTACTAACCTTCTACCCTAATCCCTGATCTCCATGCTCTTCGACTCTGAAGGAAAAACACCTATTTTTTTCATCCAGCAAGCAGTACTGTAGTTTTAGTAGAGACTAGAAAGGGAACCTAGATGTTTGTGACTATTATTAGCCTTAACATTTGAAACATTTAGTTTCTGATGAAATGACTTACCTCAAAAAGAATCGGCTTCCCTCTTTGTTCAACTATAAATCCTTATGATCAAGTGACCCATTTCCAGTAAGAGTGGTCTCAATTGAATTCGCATGTGAAATATTGGGTACATTCTTTAATGAGGAGTTGATTGACTATGTATTGGATGTAAATGTTGGTCTATCTTAACATGGTTATACAAGGGTTTTCAGTTTCATTTCATTTTGGGTAACTAACATAATGGGCTTTGCCAGCTTCTTTCGTTGACTGAAGAAGAAATTAAAAAGATCTACTTTTAAGGCTTCTTACATGCTTAAACAAAATCCTAGTTCTTTCATACCATATTGTCCAAAAATACACAACGACAATTGTTTATTGTCTGTAATAACCAACACATAATTGTTTTCTTCACTTTCCTTTATAACACCAGTGATATGTTAAATGGTGAGAACACAATGATCCAGTGGACTTGAAGTGATATGTATCATCTCTATACTCCTTGCACAAGTAGCACAACTCATGGAAATCCTTCTCTCCTTCTTAACTGTTCTGCTGCTGAGATAGAATTACTCTCTTGAGTGTTTGTTTCCTACATTCTCCCATACCTCCCTCTTAGACTTAATTTTAGTGAAACTTAAAACCATTTTGAATAAGAAACTCCTAACAGTTGAGGAGAAAAATGTAAGCACCATGAATTTAAAACAATAACTAGAAATTGAAGTTCCTGGCTTAGGAAATAACAACAAACTTGATAGCTTTCACATTTTTGCTGCCCCACACCATGCAAAGCGAAGCCCGGTATTTAAGTGGAGAAGGGTGAGGGGAGGGCCCATATCCACCGAGTTTAGAAGGCTGTGATTGGTCCAAAGGGCGGGTCACAGACGGATTTCTCGGTTATCAAAAAATAAAATAAAATATATGATGAGAAAAGTATACCTCCATATATTCCTACAAATTCAGCCATACTGTATGTGTATGACTAAAAATATTAGAGGTTGCTAATGTACCACATAGACAGACTTTCTCTCTCTCTCTCTCTCTTCCAACCTTTTCTTTGGTCTTGACTTGTAGTTCACTAGTGATTAAGTGAGTAACTTTTATGATGATATTGATACAATAACCTATTAGGTTTCCTTATCAAAAAGAAAGAAAGAAAGATAGCCTATATGGCTTAAGACTGCTGAATTTATTTCCTAAGAAAAGGTGTCCAATTATTCCTCCTTCCATGGAAGTCAAGGAGGGTTTTGTGTAGTTCATATGAACAAGTTAGTAAAGGATCTGTCTTATTTCACCTAGTGCCATTTTTATTCCATATTGGACTGACAATCCCATACCTCCCTCTTAGACTTAATTTTAGTGAAACTTAAAACCATTTTGAATAAGAAACTCCTAACAGTTGAGGAGAAAAATGTAAGCACCATGAATTTAAAACAATAACTAGAAATTGAAGTTCCTGGCTTAGGAAATAACAACAAACTTGATAGCTTTCACATTTTTGCTGCCCCACACCATGCAAAGCGAAGCCCGGTATTTAAGTGGAGAAGGGTAGAGGGGCGGGCCCATTATCCACCGAGTTTAGAAGGCTGTGATTGGTCCAAAGGGCGGGTCACAGACGGATTTCTCGGTTATCAAAAAATAAAATAAAATATATGATGAGAAAAGTATACCTCCATATATTCCTACAAATTCAGCCATACTGTATGTGTATGACTAAAAATATTAGAGGTTGCTAATGTACCACATAGACAGACTTTCTCTCTCTCTCTCTCTCTTCCAACCTTTTCTTTGGTCTTGACTTGTAGTTCACTAGTGATTAAGTGAGTAACTTTTATGATGATATTGATACAATAACCTATTAGGTTTCCTTATCAAAAAGAAAGAAAGAAAGATAGCCTATATGGCTTAAGACTGCTGAATTTATTTCCTAAGAAAAGGTGTCCAATTATTCCTCCTTCCATGGAAGTCAAGGAGGGTTTTGTGTAGTTCATATGAACAAGTTAGTAAAGGATCTGTCTTATTTCACCTAGTGCCATTTTTATTCCATATTGGACTGACAATCCCATACCTCCCTCTTAGACTTAATTTTAGTGAAACTTAAAACCATTTTGAATAAGAAACTCCTAACAGTTGAGGAGAAAAATGTAAGCACCATGAATTTAAAACAATAACTAGAAATTGAAGTTCCTGGCTTAGGAAATAACAACAAACTTGATAGCTTTCACATTTTTGCTGCCCCACACCATGCAAAGCGAAGCCCGGTATTTAAGTGGAGAAGGGTAGAGGGGCGGGCCCATTATCCACCGAGTTTAGAAGGCTGTGATTGGTCCAAAGGGCGGGTCACAGACGGATTTCTCGGTTATCAAAAAATAAAATAAAATATATGATGAGAAAAGTATACCTCCATATATTCCTACAAATTCAGCCATACTGTATGTGTATGACTAAAAATATTAGAGGTTGCTAATGTACCACATAGACAGACTTTCTCTCTCTCTCTCTCTCTTCCAACCTTTTCTTTGGTCTTGACTTGTAGTTCACTAGTGATTAAGTGAGTAACTTTTATGATGATATTGATACAATAACCTATTAGGTTTCCTTATCAAAAAGAAAGAAAGAAAGATAGCCTATATGGCTTAAGACTGCTGAATTTATTTCCTAAGAAAAGGTGTCCAATTATTCCTCCTTCCATGGAAGTCAAGGAGGGTTTTGTGTAGTTCATATGAACAAGTTAGTAAAGGATCTGTCTTATTTCACCTAGTGCCATTTTTATTCCATATTGGACTGACAATCCCATACCTCCCTCTTAGACTTAATTTTAGTGAAACTTAAAACCATTTTGAATAAGAAACTCCTAACAGTTGAGGAGAAAAATGTAAGCACCATGAATTTAAAACAATAACTAGAAATTGAAGTTCCTGGCTTAGGAAATAACAACAAACTTGATAGCTTTCACATTTTTGCTGCCCCACACCATGCAAAGCGAAGCCCGGTATTTAAGTGGAGAAGGGTAGAGGGGCGGGCCCATTATCCACCGAGTTTAGAAGGCTGTGATTGGTCCAAAGGGCGGGTCACAGACGGATTTCTCGGTTATCAAAAAATAAAATAAAATATATGATGAGAAAAGTATACCTCCATATATTCCTACAAATTCAGCCATACTGTATGTGTATGACTAAAAATATTAGAGGTTGCTAATGTACCACATAGACAGACTTTCTCTCTCTCTCTCTCTCTTCCAACCTTTTCTTTGGTCTTGACTTGTAGTTCACTAGTGATTAAGTGAGTAACTTTTATGATGATATTGATACAATAACCTATTAGGTTTCCTTATCAAAAAGAAAGAAAGAAAGATAGCCTATATGGCTTAAGACTGCTGAATTTATTTCCTAAGAAAAGGTGTCCAATTATTCCTCCTTCCATGGAAGTCAAGGAGGGTTTTGTGTAGTTCATATGAACAAGTTAGTAAAGGATCTGTCTTATTTCACCTAGTGCCATTTTTATTCCATATTGGACTGACAATCCCATACCTCCCTCTTAGACTTAATTTTAGTGAAACTTAAAACCATTTTGAATAAGAAACTCCTAACAGTTGAGGAGAAAAATGTAAGCACCATGAATTTAAAACAATAACTAGAAATTGAAGTTCCTGGCTTAGGAAATAACAACAAACTTGATAGCTTTCACATTTTTGCTGCCCCACACCATGCAAAGCGAAGCCCGGTATTTAAGTGGAGAAGGGTAGAGGGGCGGGCCCATTATCCACCGAGTTTAGAAGGCTGTGATTGGTCCAAAGGGCGGGTCACAGACGGATTTCTCGGTTATCAAAAAATAAAATAAAATATATGATGAGAAAAGTATACCTCCATATATTCCTACAAATTCAGCCATACTGTATGTGTATGACTAAAAATATTAGAGGTTGCTAATGTACCACATAGACAGACTTTCTCTCTCTCTCTCTCTCTTCCAACCTTTTCTTTGGTCTTGACTTGTAGTTCACTAGTGATTAAGTGAGTAACTTTTATGATGATATTGATACAATAACCTATTAGGTTTCCTTATCAAAAAGAAAGAAAGAAAGATAGCCTATATGGCTTAAGACTGCTGAATTTATTTCCTAAGAAAAGGTGTCCAATTATTCCTCCTTCCATGGAAGTCAAGGAGGGTTTTGTGTAGTTCATATGAACAAGTTAGTAAAGGATCTGTCTTATTTCACCTAGTGCCATTTTTATTCCATATTGGACTGACAATCCCATACCTCCCTCTTAGACTTAATTTTAGTGAAACTTAAAACCATTTTGAATAAGAAACTCCTAACAGTTGAGGAGAAAAATGTAAGCACCATGAATTTAAAACAATAACTAGAAATTGAAGTTCCTGGCTTAGGAAATAACTGGTTCGGTATGCTATGCACATGTTCCTGATGCTAAAAGAGGCAAATTAGATAGCAAGGCAGAACTGGGTGTTCTGTTGGGCTATAGTATAGTTGCAAAAGGATACAAAGTGTACAATGTTACTAGTAAGAAGGTGTTTGTTAGTAGAGATCTTGTAGTGGATGAGTCTAGCCACTATGATT
>NW_006239013.1:836589-870906 GCF_000226075.1 Solanum tuberosum | reverse complement strand
ATCTTGTGAAGGAATTTTCTTGTCCCAAAAGAGTATGCCTTGAATCTGTTAAAAAGGCTCAAGCTTGACAAGTGCAAAGTTGTTGCAACTCCACTTGTTGTGAATGAAAAATTAATGAAGGATGATGGCGAAGAGAAGGTAGATCCAAAAGTTTATAAAAGTCTAATTGGAAGTCTATTGTATCTAACAGCTTGTAGGCCAGACATAATGTTCGCTGTCAGTTTGTTATCTCGATATATGCAGAGTCCCAGCACTAAGCATTTTGGAGCCGCTAAAAGGGTGTTAAGGTACATTAGAGGGACGATTAATTATGGAATCTGGTATAGAAATGTGGAGAATGGAGCTCTTATTGGCTATTCCGCCAAAAGGGCGTTGAGGTACATTAGAGGGATAATTAATTATGGAATCTGGTATAGAAATGTGAAGAATGGAGCTCTTATTGGCTATTCAGATAGTGATTGGGGTAGATGTTTGGATGATTACAAAAGCACTTATCGTTACTGTTTTTCATTTGGTTCAGGCATTTTTTTCTTGGAGCACAAAGAAGCAAGATATTGTAGCACAATCTTCAGTAGAAGCCGAGTATGTGGCTGCTGCATCTGCTACAAATCAAGCAATTTGGTTAAGAAAGATCTTGTTGGAATTGAATTTGTTGCCAAAAGAACCAACAATGATTTATGTGGACTATAAATCAGCCATTGCGATGGCTGAAAATCCGGGGCAGCATGGAAGAACAAAGCATATCAACATAAGGTTTCATGCTTTAAGAGATGCCGAGAAGAATGGTGAAGTTAAGTTGGTGCATTGCATCAGTGAAGATCAGCAGGCCGATATTCTGACCAAGGGTCTTTGTTTGAGTTTCAAAGGTTGTTGCAAGGTGTTTCAATGAAAAATCTCAAGGAGGAGTGTTAGAAAATTAAGATTTGTCTAGAAACTCCTAGATTGGAGATATTTTGTATTAGATATGTTAGAAAAGTAAGATTTGTCTAGAAACTCCTAGGTTGGAGATAGTTTGTATTAGTTATGTTAGAAAAGTAAGAATTGTCTAGAAACTCCTAGGTTGGAGATATTTTGTAGTAGATATGTTAGTCTTGATTTAAAATGAGTGGTGGTTAGTGAGCCACATAGGTACATAGTTTGGTGTGAGATATTTTGCTTATTATGTGGTTGTTATTCTTACACTTTATCTATAAATACACCATATGTAATGAAACATCTAGTGAGAAAAAATTGAACTCAAGAAAACTTAAGCCTTCTTCTTCACTTTCAGATTTTCTGTAGCAATTTACAGATGCTATTTCCTACTGTTTACACCTTGTAGACCTGAAGTTCTTCCTTTTCGTTGTAACATAAGAATTGTCAAGACATAAACTGATTGCAAATGAATTGTCTTCTCTTCTAAAAATGCTTCTGTTTGCCTTCGAGTTGATGATCCTCCTATATCTTAATAGTGTCAAAATATTGTACGTGGCTCAATGGCCTCAACCACAATCATTCATCATCCCAGCAATCTGTACAACATAGGATTCTCTCTTTACACCAAAAATATAAATGGAACATTTTTATCTTTCCTGCTGCTCTGATATAATATCCTAGTTCTTTCACCATAAATAATCCCAAAAAGACACAATGATGTTGTTCGCAAAGCTACTTACCTTTTCCTACCTATCTTCTGTAACCTCCAACATGCTATGCTTCATTGAAATGTAGACGGATACTAGGATCGATATAGGAAAGTATGCAATGCAATAGAGGTGGTCTATGTCGGTATGTCCTAGCCTTACTCCTAGCACATATTGATATTACACCAGCTCACTACTAGGCACCCCTCTTCGTAAGTTTTCGCTATTAAAATCTCGTCCCTCATTCCAACACTACTTCGGTGCTTTGGCATTCTAGATATTCTTCCAGACCTCCCTCTTTGGTTTCTTGAATGGGTTTTTCTGGATGTTCCAGAATTACGGCCTCCAACTCTATGTTATAGCCTTCATTCCCTCGATCCGACAGTCCTCATTCTCTCACGTGGCAAGCTGCTACTGTGAACAACAAAGTCAAGGATGCTTCCCCTCCTTCAATTAACTCGATATAGAATTATTTTACGGGGAAGTGTTTTGCCGTGGTCCACCTCTACATGGAGTTCTAGTTCTGCATTTGGACTTTTAAGAGTTAATAAAAACCAGAAGTTTCTAAGAGTTGAGCCATATTTTCCATTTTGTGTTTTACTTGATTAATTACTCCTTGTGTCCCAAAAGTTGATTTACTTTAGGTTATGTGGGTCAAACTGATAATTCTTATTTCATTTAGTTCAATTTTATGTTTTATGCATTAGTTTTTCTCATTTTGGACAGGGTGAAATTGACAAATAACAAAGTGATTGTTAGCCACACATTACTAAATACTGTATTTTTTTGTTGGCTATTCTTCAAATACAAGATCGGTCTAATTTTTGGGATAGAAAGGGCAGTTAGGATGTAGGAGTAAGGAGTTGAAACATTGTGCTCTAGAATTGATACTTATATATGTTGGTTAAAATATGCATTTTTTTTGTCCTAATGGTTAAAATATGCACTTTTTTGTCCTAAAACCCCTTCTGCTTTTTAGTTGCTTACGGAGATGGATGGCTTTGAATCGGACTTGAATATCATTGTAGTTGCTGCTACTAATAGACCAGAAGCTCTAGATCCAGCACTATGTCGGCCTGGACGCTTCTCCAGGAAAATCTTAGTGGGGGAACCTGATGAAGATGGAAGGAGAAAGATCCTGGCTGTACACTTAAGAGAAGTTCCCCTTGAGGAGGACCTGGAGCTTGTATGTAGCCTGGTTGCATCTCTTACCCAGGGCCTTGTAGGTGCTGACCTTGCCAACATTGTCAATGAAGCTGCTTTGCTTGCTGCTCGAAGAGGTTAGATCAAGACATATTGTACTGATTACCACTGTTTCGTTGCATTCACACGTGCTTACCCTCTTCATGGTTGATATTGGTAGCTAGCTATTTATTTGTGTTAGTTGCGAATGTGTAAAATTGGTAGCTAGCTAATTATTTGTGTTGCCGTAAAAATGTACCAAGTGTTCTTAAAAATAAAACAAAATAAAAAGGAGGGCCAGAAGGGAATGAAAGTTAGGGCTGTTGTTTGATGAGTATTTAGTTCATCAACTTGCTTCACTGGATAGCTATTTATGATTGGGAGAATGTGTGATGTCATTTATCTTGAAGCAAATAACCATCACAAATAGAGTAGCATGTGATTTGCTTTTTAATGAAAACTTAGTTATGAGGGGCTTATATTTTGTCTTGATATGAGGAAAATGATGTTTAAACGTTGGGATGATTATCCGGTGAAAACTTGCATGCCCTTTTATTGTTTCAAATTTTCTCTCACTTGCCCACCCCTGTACCAGAGCTCCTAATTAGCAGGTCTGTAATGTTTCTCTATTACAACCAAGCACTTCCTCATATACAATTTTGCTATTGTTTCCATTTACTTAGTGCATGTGTAAAGCCTTCTTTCTCTCCTCTGCTTACCTATCTTTTTATGCTCTTTTTTGAGATGGTAAACTGTTTCTTTTACCATGATAGAAATGACAAAATCGTCAGTTGTTTATTGTATTTTGATTATCGCGGTATTTTGTTGTTCTTGGTCCTTTCTTGTAGGATTTGCACTGCCCCCTTGTTAGTTGCTATTTTTTCCACAGTTTTTTTCTTCCTTGTACTTGTATTTGCTGCACTTGAGCCGAGGTCTTTCGTAAACAACCTCTTTACCTCCACGAGGCAGTGGTAAGGTTTGCGTACACTCTACCCTCTCCAAACCCCACTTGTGGGATTTCACTGGGTATGTTGTTGTTGATAGAAATAACAAAATCGCATCTGTTTTACAAAACCAAGACTGAATGGCTGAAGCCACCGACACAACAATATTACATTTATATGCATGTTTTTCAGGGGCTGATTGTGTGTCAAGGGAAGATATAATGGAAGCCATAGAAAGAGCAAAATTTGGGATTAATGATAAGCAATACACCCAAAGTGCAATAGGCAAGGAACTGGAGAAACTGTTCCCTTGGGTTCCTTCTTTCATTAGGAAGAACAGTACAAGAAGTGATGCAATACAAGGACCTCTGGGGTATCAAGCACTCAGCTGAGATATTAACCCTCTTGTTTGTATAATGTTTTTTTTTCTCCACATATTGAAGAATGTAATGCAATGGAAAAAATGGTTGTTCATTATTCATATTGCCGACCTCAACTTGTTTGGGATTGAGATATAGTATCAAGAATGTAACGCGGAAACTTATACATGAATTTTTTTTGGCAACAATTTGAACAAAGATTTTTATTTTTTTGGTATTAATGTCCCTTCTTCCCTTTTTTGGGATGTGTGGGTGTCACGACCCGGGAGCACCCCCTAGTCGTAACCGGCGTACTCGACCTCGAAGAGGTCTAATACAAGCCTCTTAGCATTCATTCATCGCATATACACTAAAACCATAATGAATTTAAAACTTTCTTTACCAATAAAACATTTAATTAAAAATAGCAAGCGGAAGACTTTCTAGACTTTATACATGATGTCTCAAACCATCTAATACTTTAGAGTACAAAATTCGGGACTAATCCCGTACACAACTCAAACAATACAAAAAGACATAAAAGAACATATTGGGTATTGTCCTCGAATCTATGAGGACTCACCAAGTCTTCATCTTCAACACTTAGAAACCTATCAAATAGCCATGACATGTCATCATCTCCAAATCCCTACACTTTAGTCAAAAAGGGAAAGGAAGGGGTTAGCACAATTAAGTACTAAGTATGGAGACCATGCAAAAACATGCCAAAAAGGACATTTTCAAAGAATAAATGCTTTCGTATCAATTTGATAAAACCTTTCCTTTACAAGTATAAGAGACATAATACAAGTCAACATTAACATATAAGACCATAGCCAACCATACACATACTCAACATATGTCCATATACAACCCATGCTTAACTTTAAAAGGACACATGTCATTTCATTACCATAAGACCTCTACCTAATATAACCTTAAGACACACTTGAGTAAGACAAGAAGTGACCGCCCATACAACCTCTTCAAGCACACTTAAGTGTTCCCCAAGATTACCTTAGATAAGGACATTTCCTTTACAACATAACATCAATAGACCAACATTCTTTAAGAAACCATTTTGGAGACATTCAAGCACATAAGGGGACTTTCACATAATAGTCGTTAGACTTAGGGAACTCACTTTAGTATCTTCAAAGCCTACTCGTGCCATGTGTAGATAGCATCCCATACTACTACCTACACGTTGTAGAACCTATCCAATAACTAGAGTGCACATCCCACATAATGGGAATAGGCATAACCGACATAGACCATACTAGCTACGTATGGAATTCGGAGTCTATCCTACTCCGTGGAGGTTGTTCTACTTGCCAAAGGTAGAACTAGTAAGCAACCCATGTAGGCACATGGTTAAGGGATGTCCAAGGAAGTTCATTGTGCCTAATCTCATACTCAACTAGGCCACCTTCCTAACCACATCCACTCGGTGCTAGCCTTGTTTCCCATAGAGTATTCAATCACATATGTACTTAGAGAAGGTTCCTTTTCTAGTTCAACCAACTCATAGTACCTCTTCCCAAGAAAGGCCCCATTTCTTAGTCATGGCCAATCAAGGTTCATAAGGATAGCTCATTAAATCCCCCTAGAAGGGTGCCTTAGGCCTACCGATCCAAGGTTCATCATTTCACACATGAGAAGGGCTACCACCATTAGGTCTACCGATTTCATGGTTTTACATTTACTTAGGAAAGCTAGACTTATGAAAGGGCACCATTTCTTAGTTTTGCCCATTTCACACATTCATGCATTCAAGACTTTAAGTAACAAGGAGGGACACTTTAGTCTACCAACCAAGTCACAACATTTTCATTTAAGGATACTTCATAATCCAACATCATTTCATATATACATCATGAGAAATCATACTTTAACTCACAATGCTATCCACTTTACATAGGATCATCACAAGATCACATAAACTCATTCACATCATACCTTCACATATAGCTTCACATAAAACTCATTCACATCATTCCTTCACATATAGCTTCACATAAAACTCATTCACATCATTCCTTCACATATAGCTTCACATAAAACTCATTCACATCATTCCTTCACATATAGCTTCACATAAAACTCATTCACATCATTCCTTCACATATAGCTTCACATAAAACTCATTCACATCATTCCTTCACATATAGCTTCACATAAAACTCATTCACATCATTCCTTCACATATAGCTTCACATAAAACTCATTCACATCATTCCTTCACATATAGCTTCACATAAAACTCATTCACATCATTCCTTCACATATAGCTTCACATAAAACTCATTCACATCATTCCTTCACATATAGCTTCACATAAAACTCATTCACATCATTCCTTCACATATAGCTTCACATAAAACTCATTCACATCATTCCTTCACATATAGCTTCACATAAAACTCATTCACATCATTCCTTCACATATAGCTTCACATAAAACTCATTCACATCATTCCTTCACATATAGCTTCACATAAAACTCATTCACATCATTCCTTCACATATAGCTTCACATAAAACTCATTCACATCATACCTTCACATATAGCTTCACATAAAACTCATTCACATCATTCCTTCACATATAGCTTCACATAAAACTCATTCACATCATTCCTTCACATATAGCTTCACATAAAACTCATTCACATCATTCCTTCACATATAGCTTCACATAAAACTCATTCACATCATTCCTTCACATATAGCTTCACATAAAACTTATTCACATCATACCTTCACATATAGCTTCATATAGGACTTTACATATAGCCTCATTCATATATAATAATATAACAATACAATAACACTCATATAATGCCTTCAAGGCCATAATCAATACACATTCAATAAGTACACACCTCCACCATAAGTGGATCAATCCAAACAAGAACAATTTCAATATAGCATGAAAGTAGGTCAACTTACCATTCTCCAAAGCCATAATCACCATTATCCAATTCTCAACAATTCTAACATCACAAGAGAATTTACCCATGACTTGCCTACAAGGCCATAATTCTCAACTCATCCATACACCAACAATCCACCAACAATAGATATAGATAACAATAGGAATCAATAATACAATTCAATCTAAGTACAATTCCATCAATACCCAAGCATTATCATAAAACCCACTTCATAAGCCAAACTTAGAGATTTAAGGAGATCATGGGTCCATGGAGTTTTTCACCTAAAAACATCAATTAAACCATAATATAAACTTGGAAATTTCGGATTTTGATATGGTTGCTCTAAAATTTGGGTTAGACCCATTTCCCACTCAATTTGACCCCCTAAACAAGAATATGAAGTCGGATTTTCGAAAAACGAAACGGATCTTTTTATAAGTAGCTAAACAAGTTTCCGGTAACTTCCGAAACACATTTTTAAGAACTTTTTGGGTCAAATTCAAATATAATCATTTCATTAAGTTCTCGACTCCAAACTCACATGTGAGGCTCTAGTTTCACTAGTTCGTTTTTAGGGTCGTTACAGTGGGGCTGAACATTTGAACCTTCAACATGGTTATAAACATAGATAAAGATCACTGGCTGATTTTTTTGCCCAAGTTTAGACGGACAAAGTTACTCAATATTTGTGTTGATAGGAGGCAATAGATACCTAATGAGATACTTGAGGTGGCCAGAAGCTGGTTTGAATCATTATGGGGTCGTTTGGTAGAAAAATAAATAATGCAGGGATTAGTAACGCAGGGATTAGTAGTGCAGGGTGTATTTTTTATCAAGTGTTTGGTTCATTGCTTCTAACCTCATCTTGTGTTTGGATTAAAATTCTACAAAAAACTTCTTCTCAATTATACCCTTGCATTATTATGAGATTTTCTATTTATGTAATCGGTCAAGGTAGATAATTGCCGGACAATATTATACTCTTATGGCCTTCTAACTAACTAGGAGGAACAATTTTGTTGTCATGTTTGCTATTTTCTCACTTAAATTATTTGAGGGTAAATAATTGTTATCTTAATAAATTAATCACTTAAAAACGTTAATTTTGATTTAAAATAGATAGACCATCTACTTTAAAATTGAAAAGACGATAAAAAATAGTAAAATACGAATAAATACATCTATATTTACATATAAAAATTGCAAGGTGTAGTTTTAATATGTATGCAATTTATAAATTGTTCAAAATACAAACAATTGGAAACCACATATAAACCAACAAATAAAATATTCAATTAAGATCACAAACGTCATGTGGTGATATATTTGCCTTTTCAATTATTAAATGTTAAACAACTTACATTTTAAATATTGTATTGATATGTATTGTATTTATTTATTAACAAACAACTCTCTCTAAATAATAAAATTTGTAAGCTAATTTATTTAAATAAATTACTAGTACAAATATAAAACATAAAATCAAGAAAATAAATAAAATTATTTGAGGGATATTTTTATCTTTACATAGATAATCTCATGGTATTAAATCCAATGTATATATTACTAATACCACCACATGGAAGGTATTAGTAATACCTCCTAATTCCTATAATACCATGTAGGGTGTATAACTAATCCATGGATTAGTTATATTTAGGCCCAAAAATTCTACCAAACATAGTACTAAATAATATCATACATAATACATGAATTATTTCTCCTAATACCTCCTACCAAACGACCCCATAGTGTTCATGTAAACCATTGTTACAAAAAGAATTTAAAAGGGTTAATAATGTTCCTACGACTTACTAGATTCCATTAATCCTAAACATGTGTTTTTTTTTTTGTTATTTGAAAAGAATGTCATTTAAATTTGAGTTTTTTTTATTATTAGTTTAATTTTCCGGACAAAGTAGAGACAACCACACCATTGGCCAGCCACCCGTCCTTCCATTAATTTCTCGTAATTTTGCTGTTGATGAAATCAAATGGCATTTAGTAGTTTAATAGAATGTAAAGATATTTTATAATTTGATTTGATGTAATGAATTTTCTTGTTTTATGACATTATGATTGTTGTATTTTTTTTTAATCAAAAATCTAATTTAAAATGTACAAAGTAGTGCATTAATTAATTTCTTAAAAATGACTTAGAATATGCCTTAAGGTTGTGATTGTGGGTATTGTAGAAGGGTTGATGAAGTTCAGGGTGTTGTTCTTAGGATACGTAGGGGTAGAGGAACCGGGCTTGATGAGATTTTAGTAGAATTTTGGAAGAGCACAGACGAGACAAATATGAAGTGGCTAATTGAGTTGTTTGATGTCGTTTTTAAGATGGGGAAGAAGCTTGAAGAATGGAGATTGAGCACAATGATTATGCTGTACAAAAATAAAGGTGTCATTCAAAATTGCAATAACTATAGGGGTATCAAGTTGTTAAGCCACACTATAAAGATTTAAGAGAGAGTAGTAGAAATGTGGGCGAGGAGGAGCGTGACTATTATTGAAAATTAGTTTGAATTCATGTCGCGACGTTCAACTATAGAGTCCATTCATTTTGTAAGAAGATAGGTGGTGTAGTATTAGAAAAACATAAGAACTTACAAATGGTGTTCATTGACCTAGAAAAGTCTTAATTACGACAAAGTCCCAAGGAAGGTTCTTTGGAGTTACTTGGAGGATAGAGGTATGTGACTTATATTAGGGTGATCAAGAACATGTATGATGGAGTCAAAACTTGAATAAAAACTGTGTAAGGAGGCTCATAACACCTCCCAATTTTGATAGGGTTGCACCAGACATCAACCCTTAACCCGTTTTTATTTGTCTTATCGATGGATACATTGACGAGACAAATTCAAAGTGAGGCGTCATGGTGTATATATGTTATTTGCAAATGCCATAGTTCTAGATGATGAGACTCGTGGTGATTAAGCACTAAGCTAGCTGGAAGTTTGTAGACACACCCTGGAGTCTAAAGAGTTCAGGTCGAGCAGGCCCAATACAAAGTACTTGGAGTTCAAGTTCAAGTTCAGTGATTATGTGGAAGTGAGGCTTGATACACATGTCATCCAAAAAAGAGGAAGTTTCAAGTATCTTGAGTCTATTATTCAAGTGAATGGGGAGATTGATGAGAATGTCACTCATCGTATTGGTGCAGGATGGACGAAATGGAGGTTCATATGAAGTCTTATGTGATAAGAAAGTACTACCTAAGGTTAAAGACAAGTTCTACAGAGTAGTTGTTAGGCCAATTTTTTTTTATGGGAAGGAGTGTTGACCAATCAAGAACACTTACATTCAAAAGATGAAAGTTGCGGAAATGAAGATGTTGCGATGATTGTGTTGGCATACTAGGAGAGATAAGATTAAAAATAAGGATATCTAAGATATGGTGGTAGCAGCTCTAGTGGAGGACAAGATGCAGAAAGCGAGAGTGTGAGACTGAGATGATTTGAGTATGTGAAGAGAAGAGACACATATGTCCCTGTGTGGAGGTGTGAGAGGTTGGTCATGGATGATTCTAGAAGAGGTATAGGTAGACCGAATATATATTAGGGGAGGGGGAGGTGATTAGATTTGACATGACATAATTTCAGCTTACCGAGGACATGACCGTAGATAGGAAAGTGTAGAGGACGCATATGGATATACAAGAATAGTAGGTGACAATGCGTTGTTTTGTTGTCCATTCATATAAAAAGTCGTGGTATTGCTCATGTAGTTTCTTGTCCTTTAATTTTTGTTACTATCTGTTATTACTTGTACCTCAATTATTGTAATTTTGGTTATTACTAGCTGCTATTATTGTTAGTGTTTGTTGTTTTTTGTACTTTCACAACTTTATTTTTCGAAACTGCTTCGGACTGTCTTCTTGAATCAAATATATATTAAAAACAACTTTTCTATCTTAAAGATAGTAATAAAACTTGCGTATATGCATCCCTTCCCAAACTCTACTTTGTGAGACTAGTACAGTTATTTTATATTGATAGTGTAAATATTTTCTTATATCAATATATTTTGATATATTATGATAAAAGATTGCTTTTTTATTTTTTTAAGGTACCAATTAATGTTTTTATAGAAAATTTCATACAGTTCCCTATTAAATATGATGTGATGATATAAATTTTATACACAACAAAGCAGACAACATACATGCTTAATTAGAGACATTAAAATTGCATTAATAAAACATCCAATATGTTCAAGTTTAATCTCCCACCAGCAACATATATGTGGAGATTGTTTTGTCAACTAATTAACACAATTGGACAAGAATTAAAGTTGTCCTGATCAAACGCTCGACAATTATTCTAAGGTACACACGTATTGTTACACATCCATTATTACTACCTATATATACCTTACCTATTTGCTTTAATTTTCAACATCACTACCAAATTAATTAAACACTTTCTATTAATAGTTTATTTTCTACATTTAATATTTTTTTTATTGCAAGATGAATTCATCTCAGAAAGCCAGTTATCATGCAGGAGAGGCTAAGGGTCAAACTCAGGTTCATTAAATATATATATCAATCTCAAAAATATTTTCTATTATTTGGATTGATTCACTACTAGAAATAGAAACAAAGACTTTTCACACTGCGAATTAGTGAGAAATTTATGTTATAAAACATGAATTTTCCAATCGTTTCCCATTGAATCAACACACTAGGAAAATGCATGATGGAGAACAGATTCTCACGTGGGGAACTTCTTATTTTTTTCTTTTACACCGATTCAATCCAAATATCCGAGAGAATAACCATTGAACATTTTTCAATGAAAATTTTTAGTGAGAAAATAGTGATTTTTTAGTAGTGATTAATGACATGTCATCTTAATTAGTTCATAAATATATATTTCAGGAGAAAGCTAGCCAAATGATGGACAAAGCTAGAGATACTGTCCAATCTGCCCAACAATCCGTTCAGGAGGTTTGTCTATGCAACTTGTATTATTATTAAAAAAACTTTTCTTTATATATATTACTTTTTTTTTCAACAAAATATTAACTCAACATATATATATATAAGGATAGACTTAAAAATAAAAAATTGAAACATGTATTGCAGCGAGTTTGTAATAATTACCCTGTGAAGACTCACTTTCGCTACGACTCTATGTTATTCTTACTTGAATTTTTCTTCATAATATCTGCAGACTGGACAACAGATCAAGGCTAAGGCACAAGGAGCTGCAGATGCAGTGAAAGATACTTTTGGAGCAAACAAATAAATTATTGGAAAAATTCAGTTCTAATTAGTAATTTAAGTTCCATAAAGTGTTGGTTATCCAACCTGGATTTTTTAGTTAATTTTTTTATTTTATTTTAATTTTCATGTTAAGATAAAGGCATTAATTGCCACAGTGAATTTTTCAGTCAGTTAATAATATGATTTCACGGTTTGAAATTATTTCTATGAGTATTTAATTTTTCAAAATTCTTCAATTACTATAATTGTTAAAATCTATGGGAGGGTGGAAAGTCCTATGTTGGGTCCGAATGCATCCACATGCAAGTGTATGTGGTTACATACTACATGCAACTATGCAATCATATCCGCCAAAACTTATCTTAAGCAGTAAACTTAAAAAACAGATTTCGAATCAATTCTCAACATTCCCACTTGATTCAAAATCATATCCGCCAAGACATAACATAAAGTAATTGTGCTTCGTTGGAGGAAGTACTTTGGTAAGAATATCTGCAACTTGTTCTTTGGTGCTACAACCCTCAACTCAATCAGTCCTTCTGTAACGAGTTCATGGATAGAATGACACCTTTGATCTTTCATGAGTCACAATGTTTGGCATGTTGAAGATATTGCTTCGACATTTTCAGCCTCGAAAGTAGACAACACTGCTTTTGGTTGTGTTTTTGAGCTCCAAGTAATAGCTGCAGAATCAAGAGTGATAAGGTTCCCAAAAAAACTCTCCCTATCATCCGAACACCTTACCCACAATCACTATCTCAATAACTATAGAGATTAAAATTAGAACTTTGGAAGTACCATGGTCCAAATTTTGTAATTTCAGCAACATAGCGCATGACTTTCTTAGCTTCTCCAGGATGATGCTTTTGTATCACCTAAAAATGTCTAAGCTAAGACTCGAATCATTCTTCATTTGCATATAAGGTCGTATCGAGTGATTCTTAAATTGGGCTTAGGTGGTAAGATATATTCTTTAGTGTGGGAATAGATTTGGAGAGGAATTATGGTCATAAGAATACCCTAGCACAAAGTTTAGTTGAAAGCTTTCTTACCGATTGCGTTTTGATATAAGATTCAACTTATGTCAACTTCAAACACTCATATAGATCTATGAGTATTCTTTCCAACGCCACCAAGTATTTCTTATTTTGCATTTGGAGTAAAATGTTATGGTCGTTTAACTAGAACATGTCCGGGTAGAGAAAATTCAGCGAGGACACCGACTCATTTATGGCGAATCCCTGAATGGGTTGGCGAATCATTGAATTAAATCACCGAAATATCCTAAAAACCATAAGTCTCTGTCTATTTTGGTGATCTAAAGCCCTACTTGGGACCCTCCATCACTAATGATAGCCCGAGGGGTGCCAAATCTTGCAAAGATGTAGCGTTTTAGAAATTGAACAACGCTCTTCCCTTCATTGTTAGGTAGTGCCACCGCTTCTACCCATTTGGAAACATAATCCACATCCACCAAGATATACCTGTTACCAAATGAGCTCACGAACGGCCCCATGAAATCTATTCCCCAGACATCAAATAACTCAACTTTCAGAATAGGCTGAAGAGGCAACTCATTCCTTCTGGACACCCCACCTTGTTTTTGACATTGCATACATTTCTTGACAAACTCATGAGCATCTTTGTTGAGGGATGGCCAGTAGTACCCACTTTGAAGAATTTTAGCGGCTGTGTGCACCCCGCTACGATGACCCCAACCAGTGAAACATGAAAAACATATAGAATTTTGTTGAACTCCTCTTCAGGTACACATCTCCTAATGATATGATCTGCACATTCTCTAAATAAATATGGCTCATCCCAAAAGTATTTATTGACATAAAACAAGAATCTCTTTTGTTGGTAGAAGTTTAGATTTTCCGGCATCAGTCCACATACCATATGGTTAGCAAAATCAACATACCAAGGAACTTGTTTGAAAGTGACCGAGAATACCTGCTCATCAGGGAATGAGTCATTGATATCAACCTCCAGCTCTTCATTCTCCTTGCCTTCTAACCTTGATAGATGGTCAGCCACCTCATTTTCACACCCTCTTCTATCTTTGACTTCAAAGTCAAATTCTTGCAACAATAATACCCATCTTATCAATCTTGGCTTGACATCTTTCTTCGCCATCAATTAATGCAAAGCTGCATGATCAATGTGAAAAATCACTTTGGTGCCTAACAAATATGCCCAAAGTTTTTCAAAAGCGTATACCACCGCAAGTAATTCTTGCTCAGTAACCGTATAGTTACGCTGGGCACCATTCAGGGTTTTGCTTGTGTAGTAAATGGGATGAAATAACTTGTTGCATTTTTGTCCCAACACGACACCTAATGCTATACCGCTAGTATCACACATCATTTCGAAAGGTGCCGACCAATTGGGACTAATGATAACCGGGGTGGAGATCAATTTCTCTTTCAAACACTTAAAGGCTGCCATACAAGCGCCATCAAAGTAAAATTTTGCCTCCTTTTCCAATAACTTGCATAAAGGGAGTGCAATTTTTGAGAAGTCTTTGATGAATCTCCGGTAGAACCCGGCATGCCCCAAGAAACTACGAATGCCTTTTATCGAGATTGGTGGTGGTAACTTCTCAGTTACCTCAATCTCTGCTTTATCAACCTCCAGCCCCTTTTGCGATACCTTGTGGCCCAAAACTATACCTTCCCTAACCATGAAGTGACATTTCTCCCAATTTAGGACTAGATTAGTTTCCACACATCTTTGAAGAACTTGCCTAAGGTGTGCCAAACATGTTTCTAAAGAATCGCCCACAACTGAGAAGTCATCCATGAAAACTTCCATTGAATCTTCTACCATATCAACAAAAATAGACAACATACAATGTTGGAACGTTGCCGGGGCGTTACACAACCCAAAGGGCATCCTTTTGAAGGCAAAGGTACCGTAGGGACAGGTGAATGTTGTCTTCTCCTGATCCTCCATATAATAGCGATTTGATTATACCCAGATTACCCATCCAAGAATCAATACCATCCGGACTCCGAAAGTCGATCAAGCATCTGATCTATGAAGGGCATGGGGAAGTGATCTTTTTCCGTCCATGAATATAACTTCCGGTAATCCATGCAAACCCTCCATCCGGTTACCGGTCTCATTGAAACTAGTTCTCCTTTCTCATTAGGGACTACCGTGATACCCCTCTTTTTGGGTACACATTGCACCGGGCTCACCCATTTGCTATCCGCAATAGGGTAGATCACGCCTGCATCCAACCACTTGATTATCTCCTTTTTTACTACTTCTTGCATTGGTGGGTTCAATCTCCTTTGATGCTCGACACTCGGTTTGCATTTAGTATCAAGTTGAATTTTGTGAGTGCATATGCCAGGAGGAATACCCACAATGCCAGCGATTGTCCACCCTATAGCCTTGAAGTACCTATTCAACACCTCAAGAAGAAAATTTACTTGCCCTTCAAGCAAGTCAGCTGCAATAATAACAAGGTGTTGTTCGCCCCCAAAAATGCATATCGCAAGTGAGCCGGGAGTGTTTTCAACTCCAACTTTGGTGGTTCCATCGTAGATGGTTTTGCAGGAGGATTTTCTCGATCTTTTAGATCAATGTCTAGCTTTAATGGATTCCTTGAACATTGACCCAATCCCGAACGGGCAGCTACCACCTTATCGTAACCTTGTACTTCGGTCTCATCATAATTCACAACCACCACCTCAAGTGGTTCACTCATACACAATAAATGGCTCACACTAGCCACTACTTCATCAATTACATCAACTGTCGAGACCACATGAATATCGCTTCGGTGCTTCATTGACTTACACACATTAAAGGTGACTTCATCATCATTCACCCGGAACTTTAATTCTCCACTTTCAACATCCACTAGCGATCTTCCTGTTGCTAAGAATGGTCTTCCCAAAGTAATGGGAATTTCAGCATCAATCTCGCAAAAGGATGACAAAATCTGAGGAAAGATGAATCGATCAACCTTTACCAAAATATCATAGAGTATTCCCATAGGATGTTTGATTGACCGGTCCGCCATCAAGAGCCTCATTGTTGTGGATTTTGGTTCACCCAACCCAAGTTGTTTATAAATTGCGTATGACATTAGATTTATGCTTGCCCCCAAATCACATAGGGCTTTGGCAAATTAGAGCATGCCAATAGTACATGGGATAGTAAATGCTCCCGGATCTTCTTTCTTTTTAATTGTCTCACTGGTCATAATTGAA
This sequence comes from Solanum tuberosum, assembly GCF_000226075.1. Lineage (NCBI taxonomy): Eukaryota > Viridiplantae > Streptophyta > Magnoliopsida > Solanales > Solanaceae > Solanum > Solanum tuberosum. The sequence continues at coordinate 854,399 of NW_006239013.1, read as the reverse complement.
CTATATCTATGAGAAACTTTGATTGTCTCAAAATCCAGGCTTCTCTTTCTAGTAACTAACTCCTTCATGAATTTGGCATAACCCGGCATCTCCAACAATGCTTCTACAAATGGTAGATTTATGGAGAGTGTCTTGAACACTGACAAGAACTTCTTGAACTCCTCATCCTCATTGTTCTTCTTGAGATGTTGGGGAAAAGGAAGGGTTACTTTGGGAAGAGGTTGCACTAATTTTGGGATTGAGGTGCTCTTTCCTTTATCCTCTTGTAACTCCTTGGCAAGGTTTTGCAGAATGCGAACCTCTTCTTCCTCAATATCTTTTCCTCTTCAAGAGCTTGAGCTTCATCATTCCCCTTCATATCACCAATCACTACCTTACCACTTCGAGTAACCACAACCAGATTTTTGTCACCATCCTCCCTCAAAGTTGTTGTTTAATCAATTTCCTCTCTTTCGATCACCTGAGGTTCCAATTGTGCTGAAAGTTTGCTTAATTGACCTTCAAGTTGCTTGATTGTGTCAGCATGAGAGTTCACTCTATTGTTCAATGAAGAAAAGTCATCTTTCATCCCTTTTAGCATGTCATCCGAGCCCTCTACCCTGTCAAGGATGCGAGATAACAAATCATCCACTCGTAGGCTACTTGCACAACCCTTTGATTTTGGGCTATCACTCGATTGTGTATGATCCTCTTCATGTTCATCTTCCCTTCTCCCATGAATACTTTGTTCAGCCCATTCTTGATAGTATCGCTTCCGCTCTTCTTCCTTGTGGTAGTTCCAACCTTGATTCCTACCCTACTTCAAGTAGCTTGGGTGGAAACCCTCTTCAACATTTCGAAAGTTCCAACCTTGATTCTCCCTCGGCTTTGAGTAGCACGAGTAAGAACCCTCCTCAACTTTAAACACCCCCCTTTCTTCTTTGGGTTTGCTCACATTTTCCAGCACTTGTTTTTGTAGTAGCTCCATTTGGAATAACATTTTACTAATGTTTTCATCCCTTTCTTTTTCTTTATCAAGTTGTTCTTGTGTCATCCTAAAACAAAAAGGGCGAGACTTGGTCGTCTTGAGTGTACCACACTTGATTTATTTTGGTCATGTCGTCAAGAAGGGACGAATCTACCTCAAACGATTGCAACATTATTCCTCCTCAAATCAATTGATCAGCTACCCCTTTATTTACTGAGTCAAGACTTCTATAGAAGTATTGGAGTAGCACGTTGTTTGGAAGTCCGTGCGTTGGGCATTGAAGTAATAGCTTCTTGAACTCACCTTCCAATCACTTGAAACCTTGAATGTTGTCTCTGAGTATCATCATCCTCGATGAGGGGAATAATCTCACATTGAACGCCATGGTAAGCTCATCCCAGGAGGTGATAGAATTCTTTGGTAACTTGGCTAACCATTTGCTAGCTTCACCTGTTAAAGATAATGGAAACAACTTGAGGCAGACTGATTCTTTTGACACGTTCTCTAATAAGAACGGACTACAAACATCTGTGAAGTTCCGCATATGCTCATGTGGGTCCACATGAGCCAATCCTCCATAAACTCCTTTCATTTGGAGGAGATGGAGTGTTGCGTAAGTAACATGGAATATAGCCTTTCCTTCGGTTGCTAGAAAACAGATTGCACCAATTCCACCCATTTGAATCGGGTTAGGTACTCTATTAAGGTCGTCAATATCACTTTGGTGGCCCACTTGGCTACCATTACTCCCTGCCTCACTCATATCTTTTTTCTATTCAGTACAACCAACACAAACACAAAACAATTAAATCGATTCAACTTCAGCCAACAAACTCAAAAATTAAACTTTGATAAGAGAATTCTAAACAACACCACTCCCAAGCAGCGGCGCCATTTTGATTAATGTATCAACTACACCTCATCCGATACTAGGTGTAGACAATCGTTAAGCATTATAAACCCAACAAAAGAGTTGGGGTTGATCCCACAGAGAGTAGTTTTATTTTAAATTCAATTATGAAGTTACAATAGTGATTTTTGTAGCTTAAGGAATAAAGGTTTTTGGAAACCACTAATAAAATTTGAAGGGTGGCATTAATGTCGGGGTAAGGGGTTTGTTAGATCAGTAATCAATCTCAACAATTAACTAAGAACAATCAAATAGAATAAAGATAGTTGGGGGATTGACCAATCAATTGCTAACTCAACTCGACGGGTGTTAATTGATAACCAAAAGTACTAGCTCTTTGTGGGTAAGATGAACTTTAGATGAGGTACTTTTCTCTCGAACAACTACCTCACTTCAATTGAGTTCTCTCGAACCTCAGTGTGCTAAACATGGAGACCAGCCCACAGCCTCACTACATTCACTCTCTTGAGCTGAATAGATAAAATGAATCTTGGGATTCACTCTCTCAAGTTGAACCCACCATGACCCAATAACTACGAGTTCCAAATTATTACCTTAGTTTCACACTTCACTCTCAAGCAAGAATAAAACACTAAATTATATTGAAATAAACTAACAATAGAGTAGTTAAACCACAACAATAAGTCAGACCAACTACGAATTAGCACTAAAATTGATAACAACGAACACCCATCAAGCCAAAATCAGCAATTAATTACATTGTCAAAACCCCAAGATTGAGGTTTTAGCTAATCATCATAAAATAAAGAAATTCAGTACCTAATACATGCTCCATAGTTGGGTATTGAAAATCAAAGTTCTAAGATGAATAATACTTTTTTATTACAACACCGAATCTAAATCTCTTGCCAAAAATTGCTTAAAATTAATAAGGATAGTGTTTTTGCTCTCTCTATGTTGTTCCACAATGGCTGAATCCCTTCTCTCTCTTCCAAAAGTCACTTTATACTGATCTGAGATGTAGAATTTTAGGCTTAATCGGCGAGAAAAGTCGGGCTTCGCCGACCGATCGGCAACTCGCCAATCATCCATATCCATCACCTTCTTTCTTCATGTTTTTCATCCACCAAGCACTGTATCTTTAGGCGGTTTGCATCGGGATCGCCGATCATTTCTGCGATTTTCCCTTTAGTCCTTTAGCTCGCCAATTTGATTTCATCTTTTTCTCATTCAGAGCATTCGATGGTACCATCTTGTCTCACCGATTGGTTCGACGATCAACCGATATGGAGTACAGTTCACCCAAATTTCTCTTATTTCAGGCACATAGATCTGTAAAATTAGGCGGGCTAGGGGAAACTTGGCGATTCACCGAGTGCTCTTGGCGATCATCAGGTTTGCTTTACCTCTCTTCCTTAGCTTGTTTTGTTCCATTTTTCCTGTTAGTGTCCTTGCTTTGCTCCTCAATTCACATACCTAAAAATCAAGGGTTTAACATCAATCTATAGCATAAATTAGGCATTTGAGGACACTAAAACTATCAAAACAAAGTCTCAAATGAGTCCAAATCTTGGACTCATCAATAGTCATGGCCTGAGAAAGTACTTGGAAATCAACCCTGAACAAAATGCATGACTTGCTTATTCAATGGGTTTGCTGGAGCTGCTGGCTGATTCCTTACGTTATCTCTTCTGGGAGGTATTTTCTGAAATGCAAAGAACAAGAGTCGGAAGGAGATTGAATAGAGTTCATACTCACGAATGATAAGAATACAAAGAAAGTGATATTTTTCTTAAAACACTTCGTAGCCTCCCCCTCATAGATGTGGTGCACTTCACAGCCATGAAAGTGACTCTACTTTATGCGGCTTTCAGACATCCTAGGACTCTTGAACCTAACGCTCTAATACCAAGTTTGTCACACCCCGAGGCTACCCCCTTGACGTAACACAAGACCTAGGATCGCGAGTGACCCCAAGCTAACCTTGTGCCTGGCATATCATAAGCATACAGAGAGATACTAAATAAAGCATATGCTATGCGGATGCTAAAACAGTGGATAACTGAATATGGGGAATGCCCAACTAGTCTGAATATATGAAATGTACTAAGAGTTTAATAACAACTGAAAGATCAAACTCAACAAGTCAAGCTAATTCTACTATGTCTGAAAAAGCCTCTAACTGAATCGAGTTGTTGGGACATGCCATAACTAACTCTAAGAAAACTGAAAAATAAATAAAAAGACTAAAATGAAAGCATGTCTATTGTCCTCGAAGTATGAGGACTCACCACTGAAGCTGCTGAATGCGGATCGAGAATCGATCTAAGCGCGATCTGGACGCTGAGTACCAGAACCTACATCATTAAAGGATGTAGCGCAAAGTATGCGTCAGTACTTTGAATGTACTGAGCATGTAGTATATATATAGTAAGCTGAACAAACATATATAAGCTGAAAAAAGGCATAACTGAGCAATACTGTAAATTGAGCAAGAATGTAAATACTGAAAAGATAACTGAAATGCAAAACTGAATGCAATGACAAAGTACTAATAATGAATATGACATGCTAAACTGAATACTGAAGTATATACTGAAAACCTGGTCAAATGCACTAAGAGTCTGACTGTGGAAGCTACTATTAACCGACATAAAACCACGTGAACTAAACATGGAGTCCGATGTATACGCCCAATCGAGAGGACCCAATATACCTTGCCAGGGGTATAAAGGCATGACTGGCGTAATCACTAAATCTGATGTGCAACAGAGGGGACCTATACTCCTATGGGGGCACGTAGTTCTGAGACTATGAGGGTACGCTGAACCCTAGTCCAACTCGGTGCTAAGTCTACTCCCAACTGAATATGTATATGAATGAAATGTAACTAAGATACTGACATACAGAATAGCTCAAAATACTGGCATGCAAATATGAGAATGCAACATTTATATACTGATAATGTAACATTCAAAACTGAAGCATGATTATCTGTTTAACTGACCCAGCAAGTTAAATTCATGAACTAAGCGAATCTACACAAACTAGGGTTATGAGCACTATGCATGTAATTAAACAACGTTTCCAAGAAATCATGATAATTTGATTAAGAATACTATAACGGCTAAATCACAACAATTATCCAAGGATTTAGAAATCATAGGTCTAAACAAGCCATGTAGAATCAAAGATATGACTGAATTCTAGGGACCTAGTGGATGAAAGGAACCCACTAGTGAAATCCCACATACCTGGTGACGAAATCTACAGAAAAATCCTTTGATTTCGGGGCTGGAACTGAAGAAAACATACTGCGTGTTCTTGAGAAAACTGGCGCCTCTTTCTTCTCTTTTTGCTCTAAGTTTTGGTGATTTTGGGTGAATAAAGGTTTTGGTTAGGTTCTGACTAAGTCATTAGGCTTAAACTGAGTAAAACGACGTAGTTTAGGTGTAAACCGACATAGTTTAAATGTCAAATTCGTAGGAGAAAAGACCAGAACAACTCTAAGTTAAAAGCTGACGAGGCCGACCACGGCGCCACTGACGGTTCGTCATTGGGACGACGACCCATCAAGTGGATCATGGTTCTTGGCCATGGTCTATTGGTTCTGGGAGAGTCCAACCAGGAGCCCTACCACGACCCCTGTGAAGGACCACAGACCGTGAAAGCCACCGTGTTTCTTCACTTGGGCGGGGGTCTGCTGGATCAGGACGACAGACCCTCCCACGACCTGTCATTACAACCACGGCCCGTGGTGAGCTCCGTGGTCTAAGGCCTGGCTCGGGTGATTCTACCTTGCCTTCACGAATCTTCCCACAACTCATGTGGTGGTCCATAGCCCGTGAAGGGTCCCGTGGTCCACCACTTCAGGGTGGGTGTGAACCACTATAAGAGTCACAGACCATGGGCCTAATCACCGCCCGTGAACCCCTATGTGGTTCACCTGTTTCTGCTGAAAAATCCAAGTCTGTTTTTCTAAGGTATTACAGTTGAATGGTTAATGGTATGTAGGAATGATTCATGGAAATTAGCTAGATTTTTGGGTTCCAATCATAGGCTCTACGGTTGATCAGTACAGTCTGCATGTCCAAACCGTAGACTTGTATATCAGATTTTTATTAAGGGATCTGTTCCTAGCGATTTAACCCCTAAACTAAGTCGTTTTGTCCTTATAACTACCCCCATAAATTTTTTACTCCTAAGACTAAGCCTAAATTCCCTCATTCACTTAATTCTCCAAAATCTCTCAAGTCTTTTTCTCTAAATTCTCCCAAGAGCTCTCAAGGTGGAAGTTATGTTTCAAGCTTCAAGGTCTCATTCTCCTTGCAATCTTAGGGCTTTGATTATCAACGTATTTGGGAATTTACCAATGGATCCTTTTCATCCATTGGAACCCAAAAGAATCTCAATCTCCTAAATTGATTTCACCCAACTCCATTAAAGTTACATGCAAAATGTCCATGAGTTCTATCTATTATGATTCAATTATTTATATTCAATCTTATTATGCAAGATTTGATTAAACTACATGATTTTCAATTTATTTCATATGTACCTATTTCTATGCCTACTTTATGAGCATGAATAATGAAAAAAACATACTAACTTATGAACTATGATCATCAATTTGATTAAGGATTTATGCATGTCTTATGAAAAGAATGGTTTATGACTAAATGATACTTTTAAGATAAAGTATCAATAATTTGTGAAAGGTTTTCTCATAATTGAAAGAAATCATGATTTAGATGCTTAGAAAGGTAACTGTCTAATATGAGAGTTTTATAAAATCATGAGTTGAAAGGAGCTACTCTATTATGACTTATGATTGGATTAGTAGTCTTAATCGTTGCCTTTACAAGTATTTTGATTTGATTATAATTATGTATTTTCCATTGGAATTTACTAAGCACCGGGAGGACATCAATATGAAGACTCTCCATTAGTAGAGGCCAGGTTTTAGAAACAATCTCCTTGTCCCAAACTATGTGCCCCCTAGGACTGTCTTATATGACCTAGCTAGTGGATCCACCTTATCAATATGAATGATAAATTTTTTTTTATCTTTATAAGTAGATTCCCCTTTTCATTGTGAGGGTTATGCCAGATTCCATGTTATAACTCACATGGTATTATTATCGGTTAATGCTAAATACCCCACAAATGAACTATGTTTTTCCTCAAAGGATTTTATGAAAGCTTTCTTTATGATTTTAAGATGCATTGACCTTGTAGACATTTATTAATTTGACTTTTAAACCTTCTCATGCATTTACTTGGTCTTGTATATTCACGCTTCTAACTCATTTATGATATCATGTTTATGTTTATGCATATTTCCCCATACTTAGTACATTCATCATACTAATGCATATTTATATCTACATTATCTCATAATATAGGATCTGACGCTCCTCCTTCCGCTCGTAGTTAGCTTGAATTGCTCTACTAGTATTTAAGATTGACGAGTCCTTATCGTTCGAGGATAGGACAATTTATGCTATATTTCTATTATTATATTGTTGTTTCAGACTTGTACGTGGTGAATGAGTTACATCCCAACCACTCTTATGAGGTTTACAAAGGCTATGTGAGACACAATTTAGTATTTTACACCTATGTTCACATTCCTTTTATGATATAAGGCTTATATTTCCTATTTTCTCTCTTGTTTCATTTCCTTTATGTCATGCTTATGTCAAGTGACTTGTTTAGGTCCTCTCGAGGTTCTATTCACCATGTCCTACCTACGCAGTACTTTGGTTCGTGACAAATTTCGTATCAGAGCAAAGTTTTAGAAAACATCCTAGGATGTCTAACAAGCCGCATTGAGTAGAGTCTTATTCATAAGTGTGAAGCGCACCAATTTTATTAATAGGAGGCTATGATGCATATAGAAAATTTCACTTATTTCACTTCTCTAAAGTCGTGCCACAAAGTTTATCTCAATAAATGTCTTTCTCCTAACTCTTGTCCGATGGTTTTCAAGAAATGCCTCTTCAAAGAGCTAACACAAGAATAATTATGGAGCCCGAGGTTCATCATGTGCCAGTCGATCCTTTGGCCGAGCAAGTGTCTTATGTCAAATTCTAATCCCAGTTCTACGTGTTGGCTCAAGCTATGACAACCCAAATCAATAGAAAGACCGTTGCTCCCATGAACCCAATTGTGGGTACAATAGCAACAAGAGTGAGGGACTTTACTAGGATTAATCCCCCCGAGTTTCATAGGTCAAAAAATGATGAGGATCCTCAAGAGTTTGTTGATGAGAATTATAAGGTATTGGAGATTATGATAGTGTCTTTGGTGAAAAAGGTGGACTTAGCCTCTTACCAACTTAAGGGTGTTGCTCAAGTGTGATTCAACTAATGGAAGATAGATAGGGATATTGATGCAGTTCCTTTTGATTAGGAGAGATTCAAAAGGGCTTTTTTTGATCGTTTTTATCCTCTTTAGATGAGAGAGGCGAAGGTTCTTGAGTTCATTAATCTCCTTCAAGGGAATATGAGTGTCAATGAGTATGCATTGAAGTTCACTTAGTTGTCTAACTATGCTCCTACTATTGTTGCCGGCTCTAGGGAAAGGATGAGTAAGTTTGTGTCGAAAATGTCTAAAATGGTGGTAAAAAAGTGTCGTACTTCCATGTTGATTAAGGAGATGTATATCTCCCACTTGATGATACATGCCCAACAAATTGAAGAGGAGAATCTTAAGGAGAAATCTATAGTGTCTAAGAGGGCAAGGACCAACGATGGTGATTTTTCTCATTCTAAGTCTGGTGGACATGGTCGTCCTTAATTCTTGCACAAGTTCTCTGATCAAGCTTCTTTTAATGTTTCGGCTCCAAAGTTCAACAAAGATAGAGTGTCTAAGCCTAACCCTCAAGGAGGTGGGGAAAATGGATCTTCAATTCTCGCTTGCAAAAGTATGGGAAGAGCCACATTAGAAAATGCTTAGACGATATAGATGGTTGCTTTGTTTGTGGGAAAACTGGTCACAAGGTGAGAGATTGTTCGTTGCTTGATACTAAGGGTAGAGATGGCAAGCAAGCTCAACCTAGTTGTTCTGGTTTGTCTGCCCCTCATCAGAATTTTTTTTTATGTTCTTCACACCCTACATGATCATGAGGGTTCTCTGGATGTTTTGACTTATATGTTGAAAGTATTTCTTTTTGATGTGTATGCTTTTCTTGATCCAGGTGATACCTTGTCATTTGTTACTCCTTATATGTATATGAGATTTGATGTCTGTCCTCATATTCTTTTAGAACCTTAATCATTCTCTACACATGTTGGTGATTTTATTATTGCTAAATGAGTCTATAGAAATTGCCATGTTTCTGTTTCTCATAGAGCCACTCATGTTGATTTGGTAGACCTTGATATGTTAGATTTTGATGTTATTCTTGGAATGAATTGACTTCATTCTTGTTATGCTTCCATTGACTGCTGGACCCGATCAGTCACATTCTAGGTTCTAAACGAACCTATCTTAGAACAGAAAGAGGGAAATTTAGTGCCTAAGGGTCAGTTCATATCTTGCCTAAAGGCTAGGAAAATAATTTCTAAGGGTTTCATCTATCATCTTATTAGGGTTAGGGATACAAATTTTCAAACCCTTACTCTTGAGTCAGTTCCGATTGTAAATGAGTTTCCAGAAGTGATTTCCAATGATCTTCCAGGTATTCCTCCTGAAAGGGAAATAGGCTTCGGTATTGACATACTCCCAGATACACAACCCATCTCTATTCCTCCTTACCTAATGGCTCTAATAGAACTTAAGAAATTAAAGAATCAATTGAAGGACTTACTAGATAAGGGTTTTATTATACCGAGTATCTCGCCATAGGGTTCTCCGGTGTTGTTTATACGAAAGAAGGATGGTTCACTTTGTATGTGCATTGACTATCAACAATTGAATAAGGTTGCCATAAATAATAAGTATCCTATTCTATGGATTGATGACTTTTTTTATCAACTCCAAGGTGCAAGTTTCTTTTCAAATATTGATCTTCGGTCAGGTTATCACCAATTGAGAGTAAAGAAAAGTGATCTGAAGACGACTTTTGGAACTCGATATGGTCACTATAAATTCTTGGTGATGTCGTTTGGTTTGACTAATGCCTCGATGACATTCATGGACTTAATGAATAAGATCTTTAAATAATATCTTGACATGTTAGTGATTGTATTTATAGATGATATTTTTATTTACTCTCGGAGTGAGGATGTGCATGTTGAGCATTTGAGAATTGTGTTGCGAATTTTCAAGAATCGAGAATTGTATGCTAAGTTTAGTAAATGTGAGTTTTGGTTGAGGTCCGTTTATTTCCTTGGATATATTGTCTCTGGTGAAGGTATACAATTCAATTCTAAGAAGACCGAGTGTGAAAGATTTTCCTCCATTACGTCGTCTTTGATGACATTGACTCAAAATAAGGTGAAATTCCTATGGTCAGAAGATTGTGAGAAGAGCTTCCTAGAGTTAAAGGATAGACCCACTTCAACCCCTATTTTGACATTACCGGAAGGATCAAATGGTTTTGTGGTTTATAGTGATGCTTTATAGATTGTTCTTGGTTGTGTTTTAGTGCAACATGTAAAAGTCCTCTCTTATACTTCAAGGCAATTGAAGGTGCATGAGAAGAATTATCTGACTCATGATTTGGAATTAACGGTGGTAGTATTTGCTTTAGATTTGGAGACATTACCTATATGGTGTTCATGTGGACGTGTTTACTGACCACAAGAGCTTGAAGTATGTGTTCACCTAAAACAATTTGAATCGTCTCGAAAGGACATGGATTGAGTTATTGAAATATTACCACATGAGTGTCCTTTATCATCCCGATAAAGTGAATATTATTGTGGATGCTCTTAGTCGACTATCGATGAAAGTGTTGCTCATGTTGAAGATGGTACGAAACAACTAGTTCCTGATGTTCATAGATTGGCTCAATTTTGTGTTCACTTAGTTGATTCGAGTGAGGGTGTTGTTCAGAATAGTTCATAATCATCTCTTGTATCAGATGTGAAGGCTAATCAAGATCTTGATCTGGTATTGGTCGATTTGAAGAATTTGATTTCCAAAAAAGCCATTAAGGCTTTCTCCCAAGGGAAAAATGGTGTCCTCCGATACCAAAGTCGGTTATGTGTTCTGAATGTTGATGAATTGAGGGATCAAATTTTGATGGAATCTCATAGTTCTTGATATTCTATTCACCAGGGAGCCACAAAGATGTACCACAATTTGTGAGAAGTCTATTGGTGCAATGGAATGAAGAAGAAGATTGTGGAGTTTTTGGCCAAGTGTCCTAATTGCCAACAAGTGAAAGTTGAGCATCAAAAACTGGGTGGTTGGGCTCAAGACATTTGCATTCCTACTTAAATTCGAAAGATTTGAATATGGACTTCTGTAGAACCTCGAAAATTGGAAGTTTAGTTTGGGTTGAGAAAGTTTAGAAAATTTTCTAAAGTATGGTGCTACAACTTGACCTATCTATCGTCAAGAGTCCTAGGGGTCGTAGGAAGGGTTTTGTAGAACCTTGTTTGAATTTTTGGAAATTGTCAAGTCTTTGATAATGAGTTATGATTTAACAGGACAAGTCGTCGAATGGACTACAGGCTGTAAGTGGTACCTATGGGATGATTCTGCACTTAGTAATTTTGGAGGACATGTGATTGTTGGGTATAAACTATGATTCGTAGTTGGTGCTACAGACTGTAGAGTGTAATAAAGGAAAGGCAATTAGACTTGGGTGATTTTTTGTAATGTGAGGTCTACGAGTAAGGTCTACAATTCGTAGACCAGGTGACATGTCATAGGACTAGATTGAGGATATACTCTCTAACACAGTGTATCTATGAAGCCTCTTCTGTCTGAAATAGGCTTCAAGATAGATCCACGACAACCTTAGATAAAACTACTAAAGAAAATAAATGAATGGAGTCTTCCGAAAGCAAGGAGGCCTCACCTAAAGCTGGGTGATATCAACGATGCACCTGTTGATGATCTTGAACACATGTATCTTCATCATAAAAGGATGCAAGTCTAATCACATTAGTACATGGAATGTAAGAGTATGTAATATAGCTGAATGCAATAATAAGAGAACTGAAAATGGCTAATAACAACTCAACTGAAAGTAAAAAAGTCATGAAGTAAAAATCATTTAAGCCTCACATTAAAAGAAATAAGGTAAATCACTGAACTGATTAAATATATATAATAAAATGCTCTTTACATTTCTAGGGAGTTTCTCTAACCAATAATCATCACTATGAGCATTAAGATAATACAACGTCTTACCCACATTGCTAGGGCATTCCTATACCTTGTCGGAATATAGAACGCAACTGAACTGATGGATCCACTAAGAGGCTTTCTTGAGGCAGTGATGAGTCGTCTGAATGTTGGTACGATCCTATCCTACGATGGCTACGTAGTTTATGGAATTTGAGTTATCTGAACTCTTACCCTATGTCGGTGCTCAATACTACTCCCAAAGTAATATACTTATATGACATGCTCATAGTTTGGTAAATTATCTGTCTAACTGAATAAAGGGTAACACTAAGATATAACTTGTGAGTCAAATCTCAAATCTTTCTAAAATATATCTTTCAAAGTCATGTATATAACTTAAATTATGAGAAAGTCTTCTAACTTGCATAGCTCATAAATATTTGAAATAGTTTTCATAATAGCATAAAGATTCTAAAATCATTCTTTGAAATATAAGATTCATGAAATCATAACAATTTAATATCAATAACTCACAAGAACAACAATGTAAAATCTTACTAAGTATAAAAAGGAAGTACATAGGTCAAGAATCTTTAATCACGAATAATTAATTTAAGAAATCATGTAATCCGGGTCATAATTATTGATGAATTCAAAAGTGGATTTGATAACCCTAACTTTGGAATTTAGTTCATGAACAATGATAAATCTTGGACACGAGGAAGAAATGAATTCCTCATTGAAGTCTTACATACTTTAATCGCTCCAATTACCGAAGAAAAATATGATCTTGGAAGTAGAAGAACCAAAAAACCTTTCTTGAACCTTGGAGATGTATTCTTGAGGAGCTTTCTTGAAAATCTATGAAGTTCATGAGTTAAAGTTATTAATTCATGTTAAGATGAAGAAATTATGAACTTCTGTTGTCAAAACTTACCTTGAATGATGGATGAACCTTGGAGGAAGTTAGTTTCTTGAAAACTTTTCTATCTAGGGTAAATTTATGAACTAGGGATGTGAACTACATCTTTGCAGATTAAAAGCCTCAGACACCTGCACGGAAATGCCTCAAGCGTGTAATCAACCATGTAGGAAGAAAGTAGTTACTGCCTCGGTGCGCTAGCGCGCGAAATAATCCTTGGCCGTGCGGCCAGCACGTGGCAAGACCGTGTCTAGTAAAATGGGCATAATTTTTTTTTCGAGCTCCAATTGATGTAAACTTCGTGGCATTTGAAAGAAACCTCATAAGGATTTAATTTGATAGGTTATGGTCTACGTAGTTCTTTATATATTGAAAGATATGGTCATTTGAAAAGTTGAAATTTACGAGAACTAATGCAAAAAACCTAGCCGTTAGAAAGGCTTTGAACTTGAGGTAAAAAGACAAAAACAACCGTTTTTAATGTTTTTCCGTCGGCTAATTCGTCACTGCACTATATCAGGTTACTAAAATGGTCATAACTTTTTACTCAAAACTTGGATTGTTGCAAAATTATTGGCGTTGGAAAGAAGATTCAAATACCTTTAATTTGATAGGTTATGAGCCACGTAACTCTTTATATTCTAAGAGATATGGTCGTTTGAAGTTGACCCGAGTAATATCTTACATTAAAACTTAATCGGTAAGGAAACTATGAACTCAAATTTTTGTTAGGAGATTCTAGTGACCTTAATTGATATCCAAATTCATTCACACTAAAGAATTGACCTTTACACATATGGGAAATTTAAGAATTACCTAATACGACCTTATTCACAAATAAAGAATGATTTGGGTCTTAATTTAGAAATTTTGGGGTGTTACAATATCTCCCCCTTGGGACCATTCGTCCTCGAATGATGGTTAAACTGAGGGTGAAAGGGAAATGAAATACTATCATTATATCTCTCGACTTCTGATCTTGTCTACTAATAAAGGCGAAATTGATTCATACCAAGAGTTTCGAACTGGACTCGAGCATGCTTGGCACGAAACTCACATAAGATTTCAAGATTATAGGCCATGACATGAAACAAGTGTACCTAGGCATGAAGTAAGAATATGACTACTATTCCCTGAATGATATTACTGGCAGCATTTACGCTTTGCAACACTTCTAAACTATGCTCTCCTTTCTGATTACTACACTTCATTAGCTGCAACTCCTAGCTCCCACTAGAGTATGTGACTACTCTTACAAACGTCTAAATCAAATCGCTTGCTCTTACTGTATTCAAGCCTAATCACTAATTCACAAGGTTCTAAACATGAGATGGTTATACTTATATAAACCACAAGATTTAGGTTCTATACCTCTATAGGGAATCTCATCCCATGAATACTTCTCCTTAAGCCCATATCAAGAAACACCTAATGCATCATGCATTCATCCACATGCTACCAACACCATTCAAGCCTAGTACTATAACTACTCCATGGACTCCTACTAACCAATCCTTACAAGAATTCCTTATTCTCTCGTCACTCTTACCAACTAAACTTTCACACATTAATACCAGGAACTGACTAATTGCTCTCATTTAACTATTACTCATGGTAAATAACCATTCTATTCCTCCTACACGTTATAACTTTAGATGGAATATGAAAACTACGACTACCACAATAAGAAACATTAACCCTCTCCTTCTATCATTACTCAACTACTATCAACAACACCACTCTCAAAACTAAAAAGGATTACTGAAAGAACTTTAGGGCAAAAGATTATAAGAACGATTCATTCAAGATGTTTGATATAAGAATATGCATGGCATAACATTATGTTGCTAGCCATTGAAAGTAAATCATGAATTTGTGAGACTCAACATATTGTGAGACATCAATGCTTATATGAATAGATTCATATCATGAGCCTTGTATCCATAACTTTCTGGATTAAGCTTGAAATTAATGAGCTAAAGTCTTTGCCCCTCATTTTGGGAGCTGAGCATAGATATAAATCTCTCTGAAGTGTATAAACATAGGTCATAGACATAATTCTGATATTAGGAATATCAACCAGATGTTGTAATAACTGAACTTGAGGAATACACAATATTATGAATGGGTTGATATATCTCTAGAACTCTTTTTGAAGACATCACTATCTTATTCTCAACTCTTGACTTGATTTCTCATCTTATCATCTCCCCCTTAGGTTTGGATTTGACACTCTAAAGCTATGGATCTTTTCCATTATCTCTAAACTGTTCTACATTTCCTTTACTCCAATACTCAGGAAAGGCTTATCTCATGGCTACTGAACCCTCTATAAGCAAGTACTAAGACTCCTTCTAAGACCTCTTTCTAAGATGCTTATATTAACCTCTTCTCATAGGCTTTTAAGGCCTCTTCATCTAACTCTTAAGGAAAAAAATAGTGCTTACATCTGCCTATTCCATATTAAAAGCTCAAATATACTATCTAGGCACACATGAACAATCATATACTTAATTAGAACCTTGTCTGATTACATACAATCTCGGTTACACCTCTTAATTCTCTTGTTACTCTTATGACTTAGCTACACTTCGCTGCCCATATCTAAAAGTTAGGATCTCTCACTTGTACCACTCATATTCATTGCAACTAACATCTCAATTCCTCACCTACTCTATGTCAAGTCTACTAGATCAGATCTCAAGAATAACATCATCACCCTCATGTTGCCATTCTTTTGATTACGACACTCATCTCAAATTCAAGCTTGTTTATTACTAAACCCAGATATCAATATGATTGCTCGCTTACTATACTAACTTACAACTACTAGATAAAATTAATAAACACTCGCTCACTAAGACCTCACGACAAGTAGTCAATCTTCACCTCTCAGTCTTCATACTTACAATTTACCGTCACACTTCCTTTCAACACTTATGTACTGTATACCCATTCGCTATACATCGTTGTCGAATTATTTCTGTAACCCTCTGAATATTATGGGCTCTTCCTCAAAACCCATAAGCCTCACTTAGATCTATCACCTCATGAATACTCCTGCTCTTCTATTCAACACCTATACATGGTCGTTACTAACAGAATGACAGATCATTATAAACTCCTTTTTGGTTAAAGTATATTCTAAGTCATTCTAACTAGCAACTATTCCTTAACCTTTTATCATGAAATCTTCACGACTCATCACTTCTTAGTCTATCCATAAGGAAAAACTCATCATTAATAACTTACTAGGTGCATGGCTATAATAACATACCTTGCCTCATCACTATCTCCCTTTCTTAGATAACTTAACCTCTGCATACCTTCCTCTAACTTTGGGCACTTTCACCACTACCGATCATAATCTCATAACTCATACTATCTCTCAGGTGAGAATACTACCCAAACTATCAATAAAATTCCTCATAAGGGTCTTAATTGGAACAAGGTTTAGAGAAGAAATTACATCTCTCTTTTAGCTTGAACGCACGATTCATACGAACATGAGTGCATTCTTCTAAAACTCAACACTTAACTCACTCATGGACTTCTCTCAAGCCCCTCTGGACTCTCATGACTTCCTCAAGACTCTTTCTAAAAATAACTCATCCATAAGGATCTTGGGCTTTACTTTTCAACCACCTTTAGTATGAGGGAGGGGTAGTCAAATGAATATGAGGACGCACGAGTGAGAATAAATTCCTTGTGGCACAGTTCTACTACACGATTTAGAGTATGAAAGAAGGAAAACTTTTCTTAAGTGTTTGTAGTCCCCCATTTATAAAAGTGGGGCCCTCACAGCCATAAATAAGATTCTAGCGACACGACTTCATAGACAACCTAGGACGCTTGAACTCTATGCTCTGGTACCAAGTTTGTCACTACCCAAGCCTACACCCTGAACGTGGCCAGCACTCGAGAACCATTGTTGGTCCTCAAGGGAACCCTCATCCTAGCTGACTACAAGTGGAAGACTAACTCAAACATACATAAGCATCAAACTGAAAGAAACGTTTAAAAATAATTTACCGAATCTCAAAACTTCACTGAATATACTGAGTATGAAACATAAGTTTTAAATAGAATATCTGAATCTAAAAGACTCTCCAAAACTGTCTATATATGAAGTCTTTATTATACAAAAATGAGTGTCGTGACAAGACCCATGACTCCTCAAAAGAACTACTACTAACAACTCATAAAACTGAAGTACTCTGTAAGCAAGGAGGTCTCACTCATAAGAAGATGAGCGGATGAAGTGATCTCAACAGACTCTTGTAAGGATCCTAATAACCTGTATCTACATCATTAAAAGATGCAGGTTGTATGACATCATTACATTGAATGTACGAGCATGTAATATGGCTTAGTAACATATAACTGAAAGAAAGGACGGCAATAGATAACAATGTACTCAACCTGAATGTAAAGAAATAAAAGAGTTAAATCATTTAAAGCTTTGAAAAATACTTTCTCATCTCCGAACTCAACATAATATGTGATATATAAAAATACACTTAAACTCTATTGGGATATTCTCTAACCGACAACCATCACAATGAGCTACATGATGATACAGAGTCTCGCCATGCTACCAAAACTGTCTTATATCTTGCCGGGATATAGGACACCTCAACTAAGTGGATCCACTAAGCTATGCTAAAAAAGTAATAAGGAATCATCTAAAAAGTATGATCCTTTACCTATGTTGGCATACATGGTTTATGAGGACTTTGAGTTGTCTGAACTCGTCCCCATATCGATGCTTAATACTACTCCCAATAATATATACTCATGCT
>NW_006239013.1:835977-836391 GCF_000226075.1 Solanum tuberosum | reverse complement strand
AAATATCTTTTAAACTCATAACTCATTTAGAAATCAAAGTTTCTCTTTTATCAATGAAAAAATTGATACCTTTGGGAATACTCAGTCCCCTTATACTCTTACTCGACTCATACTTGAAAACTCTTTCTAAAAATATATCAAAATCATATTGTGATATGATCATTAATGACTCGGGAAGTCATACTGCATAAACATTGATGGCATAACTAGATACCATACTGCTTAAACATTGATGGCATACTCGATTGTCATACTAATCATGTTATAGAAACTCTTTCTCAAAACTCATATTTACTTCCTCAAAAACTCAGTTTAAACTCAAGTGTTTACTTTAAAAAGCTTTTCAAGATTTATAACTCAATTCATAGGGTTCATGTTGAATTATGGACATGAATGAATCAACTCAAGAATCTT
>NW_006239013.1:808440-833867 GCF_000226075.1 Solanum tuberosum | reverse complement strand
CTAGATACCATACTTCTCATACATTGATGGCATACTCGATTGTCATACTAATCATGTTATAGAAACTCTTTCTCAAAACTCATATTTACTTCCTCAAAAACTCAGTTTAAACTCAAGTGTTTACTTTAAAAAGCTTTTCAAGATTTATAACTCAATTCATAGGGTTCATGTTGAATTATGGACATGAACGACTCAACTCAGGGATTTTAATAGCAATATGAAAACTCAACGATACTACTCATCTCAAAAATACTCGATTCATAGGGTTCATGCTGAAATATAGACATGAACGAATCAACTCAAGAATCTTAATGCATAACATATAGCAATTAAATAATTAGGAATAGAATTTCCAAAAAATAAAAAGGAACTCGAGAAGTCAAAATAAACTCATCTCCAGAATACCCAAATCTAGGGGTAGAATCCTAGATTTCTCTTTTACTTATTTGAAAGTAGATGTAGGGCGTGAGGACGAACTAGTCCAACACTATGATAGCCTTACATACCTTGAAGAACAACGTTCTGGAAGAATGTTGAAGAATCTTGAAGAAGAACTTGATTAGAAGCCTTGAAACCCTAGCTTGAAGGTAAACACTCAAGAAAACGTTTCGTGAAATCTCTATGGCTAAAAAAAATATGATTTTCAGTAGTGATTCATAATTGTATGGAGGAATCTGAGTTGGAAAGAATGAAATTCTTGGAGAAAGACTTATCTTGAAGAAGAATCTTGAAAAAGATTGAAAGAATCTTGAATGAAGTCTTCTACTTTGATTTTTTCTTAAGGTTTGGGAGAGAAGAGAATGATGGATTAAGAGATGCAAATCTGATTGCTTTGGGTCTTTAATTAGTCAAGAAATTCATTTAGGGTTTTCTTAGAGGTAAAAAGACAAAAATGACCCTTTTTAATATTTTCCCGTCGGCGAATTTGTCACTGCACTATATCAGGTTACTAAAATGGTTATAACTTTTTACTCAAAATTTGGATTGTTTCGAAATTGGTGGCATTAAAAAGAGGATTGAAATATCTTTAATTTGATAGGTTATGGGCCACGTAACTCTTTATATTCTAAGAGATATGGTCGTTTGAAGTTGACCCAAGTAGAATCTTACATTAAAACTTAATCGGTAAGGAAACTTTCAACTCAACTTTTTGTTAGGAGATTCTATTGGCCTTAATTGATGTCCAAATTCATTCACACACTAAAGAATTGAACTGTACACGTATGGGTAATTTAAAAATCACCCGATACGACCTTATTCACAAATGAAGAATGATTTGGATCTTAACTTAAAAATTTTGGGGTGTTACAACTAGAATGTTGCAATTGAAAATTACGGCTATAAATCATAGAAAGTAATTATTCGAGGGATGTGTCATTCACCATAAGGGATTCTATTATCCAGATCCATGTTGCACGTCATGACAGATGTATGGACATATATGTCAACATGGGTCCCAGACTAAGAGGCAGATGGTGTGTATCACTAGGTTAGGCATGCAATACCATACTTGGCATTGCTTCTCATTATATTGCATATCTTTATCATGGTGAACTTGTGAGTGTTTTTCTGTTGAACTTGTGATTGATGATATTTATCTTGTGTATTGTTGATCTAAAATTGTTAGAGTGTTGTCATTGAGCTATAAGCTATTTAAATTGTGCAATGTTAGGTTTGGCTGGTTTTATGTAGGTTGTATTTGTGGATGTTCGGTTGGAGTGTTAAAAGTACTCGTATTATATATTACTTGAATTTGTGTTTATGAGTTTGTTTGTTGAGTACCGTATTATTTGATACTGACCCCTTACTGCTACATTTTTCTAGGTTACGAGCCTGAATCTTCCTAATACTCCATCTTCCCATCCTGTATGAGGATTTCTATGGAGTATTGTGAGGTGGTTGCTTTCCTTTCCAGCGAACCTCTTACTCCTATTTATGATCTTGCTCTACTTTAGAGACAATGTCATTGGGATTTGATTGTTTCCTTTCAAAACTGTTGTAATACATTATTGGCATATGCCGTGACAATCAGGTTTTGATGGTTTAATGAAGTTGACTTTGTTATCTGTGTTTTTATTTATTGTTAAACTTTTTTTTTACTTCACATTTTATTGTAGTATATGGGTTTTAGGCTAAGTTTTCTTTGTGGGATAAGAGGAGCACCATCACATCCATTTTTGGATTGTGACATCCATCACGTTCATTTTTAGGTCGTGACACCCATTGATTCCAGACCTCTTGAGGTCGTCGTTGTTTGATCGTGGTAAGCTCTTGCCATCTGGAGATTTACTGCTTTCCCTTTTTTGTATTGTCTCTATATTTTATATTTTGATTAGAAAAAACTATTGTACATAGTTTGTTTATGTACTTAGATTCTCTTGTACCAATGACACCAGGTCGAGGTTTGTTCTTGAAAATATTTGTCTTTCTTGGTAATTTTCGAGCTATTTTTGTATACTTAGTACCATTATGTATATAACTATACTAAGGCCCCACTCCTCGTCTAATTTTCTTCCACCTTGTTTTATTTTAAATTATTTAATATATTACTTGTAGTTGGGTTCTGACTTGCCTAGTAAGGGTGACAGTGATGTTTGACCTGCATTTTACTTGGTAAGAATATTTAAAGTTTCTTGAAAATTGAAAAATATTTAAAGATTAGAGTTTCAAAATCTTATCAAATCTATGGTCAAATGCTAACTTGGCTTGTTGTAACTTTTTATATGTAGATGTTTGAGTATATCCATATAGATATACCATCCTTAACCTAATAAATATACTTTTTTACCATGTTTCAAATATATCTAGACAAATATATGATCTATAAGAATTATTTTAGTACAAAATAATTTAGGGACTATAAGGCTACATAAAATAGACCTTTGTTCGGCTTATTCTCGAATTTCGAATACAATGAGATCTTTCATGCACTACACTTCCCTTTGATTATTGTAAAATATATAACAAATAAAGATTTGCATAACTTAAATACGTAAAAAATATTTATATTATTTATCCGGGCAACATAGCTTATGTATTAAAAAAAATATTAGAAAAATGATTCTCTAAAATAATTTCTTGAAAATACTGCTTGATTAGAAGTGACACAAAAGTTTTAAGCAAATTTATTTTTGAATTTTTTTTACAACACTTAAAAATATTGTAATGAACAAACGTCAAACATTTTCTCATTCAAATATGTGAAAAGAAATTATACGACCTGTAGTTTATGGATTTCAATTACTTACCTTGTATTTTTATGTTTACTCATTTTTTTATTTTTTCAAATGATTTAATTCAATAAAAGTGCTATTACACATCTATTAAATAAGTTCAATAAAAAGGCTCTCTTCAGAAAAAAATAACTGTCACCAAAATTCATGTAGAAGTAACAACATAATAAGCTTTTGAGAAATCGCATATCAATCTATGTTTGCACCAGAAGATTCACCAACTTGTATGTTTGCACCAGAAGATTCACCAACTTGTATGTTCTCATTAATAAGCTTTTGAGAAATTGCATTGTCTTGAATCTTCAATTTATTCTCCATTTCAGATACTTTATTTTGCAACTCTTTAATCTGAATCTTCGCCAACTCAATCTTCACAGTATACAATAAACCCATTTTCATTTTCCACTGCCTGTTGTCTTGTTCCTGGAGCTTCTTGTTTAGGTCTGTAACTTCCCTTTCCGTTGCATCAAATACACCTTTGTAAAATATTATAGTGCTCTCTAGTTGGTCAAGCTTCTGTTTTAGGACCCCAATTTCCCTTTCCTTGGCTTCTAATGCAACCTTGTGAATCGCTTCTAACATATCAACTTTCCTCAATAGAAAATTTCTTTCACGCCTCAATAACATTATCTTTTGGTTCTGATCAAGCTCTTCCATCATAGTTTAACCTTTATTAGAGACATGAGAAATGAAGAAAGTGAATCAAATCCATTTATAATTTGGTTTGTAATTTTACGTTTGTACCTAAAGTTGACATTTACTACTTTTATTTAAGTATATTGATATATTATAAATGAATCATACTTAGAACTTAAATATGAAAAATAAAGTCATTATTCATCATAAAAGAATTTCATTTTGTCAAAAAATAGTTAAGAGTAATTAGTAAATATTTACTTGAATAGTATCACATAATTAAATAATTAATTTTAAGAATCAATAAATTAAAAGTAAAATACATAATATTATTTAACCATAATTAATACTTAATAATTGTATATGCATCAACGCTTAATTAAATCGCTCTTATAATTGTTTGAAGAAAAAAATCAATAACTTCAATTTAATATCAATTGTGTTGGGAAAAAAATAATTTTCTAAAAAAGTTATGTTGGAACTAAATTAAGTAAAATAAATATTATTATGTACAACTATATAAATAAATTTTTATTTATAAACTTACTTTTTAAAAATAATAACACGTTGAGTAATAGGCTAAGCGGGTAAGTAAGATAAATTAGTTAGATCATATGTCATTAATTAATTGTGCTGGAGAATGATATTGATGGCTAGCTCTTTTCCAAATTAGCATTATGTGAAAATTGATTGATGGTGCAACTATTATAAATTCATTAAAATAATGAATTTTCTTTTAGGAGTTCTTGTAGGGCTTTATTTGATTAATTTATTTTTTTTGTCAATGAATAGCCTTAACAATGTAAAAATATTCATCAAAGTTTTTCTCCACAAAGATATCCTAAGGATCTTTTCTAGTCTTCCTTTAATGCCCTAGATATTTTTTTTAAAACATAAACATCAAGCACAAAAATTCACACTATCACATATATTAAACATACAAAATAGGATCCTAAACATACTAATCTAACATAGAAATCTTCATAGATGGTATACCTAATGACAAGAACTAAGTGAAAGCGGAGTTGAAAAATTAGTTACCTATTTACCCTAGCCGCCGTCAGTGATGAAAAATTGTAGAGAATATTTAACAACCCTAATGGATGGAGAGAGGACCATTTTATAGAAGCTTAAGCTTAATCTGGTCCGTCCATCAAGTGACTGATCTGACATATGAGATTTATTTTTTAATAAAAATTATTTATGGGCTTTTTTTTTATTTGGGCCAAACATAAATTAACAAATGACAAATTATGCATAATGTCAGCTCTTACACTTTACTTACCATCTTTTTAGTTGAATTTACAAAATTTACATGAAACAAGTTTATTCGGCCTTTTTTATTGCAATCGAAATGCAAGTCTGATTCCTTTTCTTCTATCTGCATCTTTCTTCTTCTCCTCCTTCTTCTACATTCTTCCTCCTCCTCCTCCTCTTCGTCTTCTTTGTCTTTTTATTTTTCTTCTTCTTCTTTTTCATTTTCATCTTCTTCTTCTCCTTCTCCTTCTCCTTCGCCTTCTTCTTATTCTACTTCTTCCTCTTCTTCCTCTCTTTCCTCTCCTTCTTCTCCTTCTTCTCCTCCTTCTCCTCCTTCTCCTCCTTCTTCTTCCTCTCCTTCTTTTTCTTCCTCTCCGTTTCTAGAAGTGGTCGAGAGAGTATTGGTTGAGTTTCTCCCCTTTTAGAAGCTTTCATAATTAAAGAGTTATCGTTAGTCCACAAATAAAAAAATTGTTGTCGTATGATATTTTTGCCAGTTTATGAGCTCTTGTAGGTCCATTTTGTGTTAGTAGCATAGTTTGGAAAGTTCAGAATTTTAAGAGAAATTGTATCATTTTCTTGGAATTTTATTGTAAAAGAGATATTTACTTTAAAAATTATAAATTTTACTATAGAGATATGGTTCCGGGGGTATTATACTATTTTATGAGGTTTTAAACTTGAAAGGAATTTTTTTTAAAATATATGGATTGTTTCGGTTAGCCAAACAATGGTCTTATTTTATGTTATTGTATGCCCGAAGAATGATTTCGGGTTGCACTACATCCACACTACATACATTGCTGAGCTCTAGTGGTGCACATAATGAATTCCAAGCTTTACTTTTTTCCATATGTTGATGAGTTCAAGCGGGTTCCACAATCGTCTCGGGGAGTCATGGGGCAGCCGGTGATATGATTTTGAGACTTTTTACTTGATGCATACACTGGCCGCATATGCTTTGCCTAATTTAATTTTTTATGATTTTTTGTGGTTGACTTGTAATTTTGTCACGAACCGAGCCTACATCCTTGACGTGGACGACAATTGAGAACAAATGTTGGTCTGCAGGCGAACACTCATCATGAATGACTACAAGTGGAAGACTAACTTAGGCATATACAAGAAACAAAATTAAATAATTATTTAAAAACTACTTATTAAATTTTAAAGTTATCTGAAAATACTGAGCATTAAATATAAAGATTTAACTAAATTATCTGAAACTGAATACTGCAAGACATTCTATCTATGAAGCCTCTCCTGTATAAAGATAGGTGTTGGGACAAGACCCATGACACACTTCAGAATACTACTACTAACAAATCATAAAACTAGAGTCTTTCGAAAGCAAGGAGGTCTCACCAAAAGCCAACGAACAGATGATGTGATCTCAACTAAATGCTTGTCTAAGATCCTATGTAGCTGAAAATGCATCATGAAAAGATATAAGTTGAATGACATCAATATATTGAATGTACAAGTATGTAACTAGGCTGAATAAAAATAAAAAACTGAACAAAAAGGTTGAAAGTAGCTCAGCTGAATAATTGCATAAGTTAAGATGAAAATAATTTAATTAATGATCTTATGTATGGATGTAATGAAAGTAAATACTAAACTGAAATATCTTTTCCCTAACGACAGAAATCAGGTCGTTAGAATAGATACCAATTTACCCATCACTCATCCCCGAGTGAACAACTAGGGAAGACTGGCTAAAGTAAGGGTAGAGTAGTACTTGAATCGCTGAACAACAGAGGATACACGCCGAGTGGGAAATTACCTCGCCGAGTTTTACAGGACCTCCAGTTAATATGGGGGTCCAAACGGCGAAATAGATCGCGATCGCCGACTCGCCAAGTTGCTCCTGGGCTCGCCGAGTTTTACAGACTCCAATTTAAAATTGTTTTGAGTCCAACGATGGTCAAAGTCGGGCTCGCCGACCTCTTCGGCGATGCACCGATTGGACCTTTAGCTCGCCAATCTTCATCTTTCTTAACACTTTCTACAGTTCAACCTGCACAATCAACACACCATTATTTCTAAAACAAAAATACAGAGATAAACACTTGGGTTGCCTCCCAAGAAGCGCCTTAGTTAATGTCGTGGCACGACTTCCCCACTCAATCTTGATTTGTGGGGTAGAGACGAGACAACACATGACCCATTTGGGTCTCCAACAGCTGAACAAATATGGAATGGGAAGCAGTCATCTGATTCAACAATGAGACATTCTCTTTTATCTCATTCAACACCTTGTCGTGCTCTTCGACTTTGTGAAGAATGAGAGAGAGTATCTCTTTTATTTGTCCACTCTCATACACCTTGGGCTTTATACACTCATGATGAGGAATATACCGGTCTTTTTTGTCCGGTGCATCCAATTCCATGATCTTTTTGGCCACTAGATCCAGCTGAGTTAAAAGTGTGGCCAAAATCTGGTCCTTCTCAGTCTCTTTGTTGGTCTTGGCCAGTGATCAAGGAGCTGGACTGCTATTGTATAGGGTAGTCGTGAAAGACCTCCCGGAGGCATTTGGTCAGCCACTCTTATGTTTTCCAGACCAAGACGTCTATAGAAGCAGTCCAGTAGCATGTTATCTGAGATTCCATGAGTTGGGCACTACAGCAATAGTGACTTTAATCTCAGCCACAACTCAGAGATTGACTCACCCTCCATTTGTCTGAAACTTAGGATGTTGTCCCTAAGAATCATCACTCTCAAAGGGGAGAGGTCCGTTTGGTCACCATTACTACAAGACATGCTCTTTTATGCTGCTCTAAATAACAACACACAAACTAAAGCTAAAAATTAAGTAAGTTCAACTATGACTAACAAGAACACAATTTAACTTAACTAAATATTCTCAAATAACACCATTCCCCGGCAGCGTCGCCATTTTTATTTCAAGAAGAACTATCGGTGAGTCGCCGAGTGCTTTCGACGACCTCAAGTTTCTCGCGAAAAGTTACAGGGCGCTTTAACTTTTGATTTCGGGGAGTGGTACTTATTTGAGAATCAATAGAAAAGCATGAATATGCTCAAGTCAATCATAGGGAAACACATTTATGAATAAAAGCATGGTTCAAGTTTAGGGTGACACAAGTGTCAAATAACGGAGGGGGGGGTGTGGTTTCAATAATCAACTACAACAACAAAAAACACGAAAATATCAAGTATAGAGACGGGTTCTTGGGATGTGATCGGATTATAGGCTAAGATAGACAATTGGGTAATTGCAAATTGATAGTAAATTTGTTGTAAATCAGTGACTAAGCTAGACTTTAGTGGGGATAAACTTTCTCTCGAACAATTTACCCCGAATCAAATTGGTTTCTCTCGAACGCCAATAAGCAGCAATTAAGAACAACTTTCGCTTTAGTCCATTCATTCTCTCGAGCTGAATGTGTGGAAGAGGGTTTAGGATTCACTCTCTCGAGTTGAACCCATAACAACCCAATACCCACAAACCATCAAATCAATAATCTTGGTCTTAAAACCTCTCTCTCGAGCAAGCCAAAAACACGAAGGTAAAGTTGCATTTGCAACTACAACCCTTTAGATTAAGCCACAATTACTTAATGAAATCACTTTTAAACAACATTTACACTATCAATTAACAATACCCAGTAGCTAAATCAACCCATAATCACATAATCATACCCCAAGAATTGAGGTTTTAGCTAGACATCATAAAAAGATAGAAATCATTACCAAATTGTGTTTTCATCAACTGGGTACGATTAATTTCCTTACAAAGGTCTAAGATGAAGAATCTTCAACACCCACTTCCAATTTCTCAGAAATAGAAATCTTCAAATCTTCAAATCTTCAAATCTTCAAAGCTAAGGAAATATTGTCTTAAAACTCAGTTCTAATCTCTCTAACTTGAACACTGAACAATAATGAAAACTATTGAATGCTAGATTAAAAATCTGATACTAAACTAAAAATTCAAACATGTATTTATAGTCGCCAAAAATTTTTGCTGCGAAGGACCATTCGGTGCAATAAGTCGGCTTGCATGAAACAGTGAGCTATTTAATAATTTCCAAGACCCCATTTCACAACACACCTTTAACCAATGATGCTCAGAAAATACCGTTCACGCTAAGATCAATTCTGGGAGTTCTACTCACCCGAATTCAATTCCATAAAGTTGTAGAGATTCCTTAACAACTTATTTAACTACTCATGTAATCAAAATCATATTTAAACCACCCAATTTCTACCAGATTTGCCTACACCTTACTGACTCCAATTTCTTCCAAATCTGGACTATGTTGGGAAATTCCAAGTTACTGCCAAAAGTTTTCTGACCCCAATTCTTTCCCCATTGACTTTTCCCTAACGACGGAAATCAGGTCGTTACATGTTGCCACATCCACCATATACCTTGCAAGAGTATAGAACCCTACTGAATTGATGGATTTTGTAACACCTCAAAAATTTCTAAGCTAAGGCCCAAACTATTCTTTATTTGCATGTAGAATCATATCAGATGAATCTTAAATTGCTCATATATATTTTTAAAGGTCATTTCTTTGGTGTTAGAATGGATTTGGATATGACTTAAGGCCACAAGAACCCCTTAGAACAAAGTTGAGTTGAAAGCTTCATTACCGATTAAGTTCTGGCATATGATTCTACTTAGGTCAACTACAAATGATCGTACCTCCCAGAACATAATGAATAAGGTGGTTCATGACCTTTCAAATTGAAGTTCTTTGAGTTCTCATTCATATTATTTGAGTATTCATAGAGTTATTTTTTAGAATCTGTTAAACAAATAATATTCTTAAATTGATTTTCTGAAAAAGTAAGGAGGAGTTTTGAGGAAAGTTTAAAGAGAATTTTTGAGTAAAGTTTAAGGGAACTATTGATTCCTAAATTTATCATTTTTACATTGAGAAAACAGAAACTTTGATTTCTAAATGAGTAATGATTTCAGAGTTATTTCGAAGCACTTACCTCTTTTAAGAGGATATTTTGAGCAATTACCTTAAATTAAGAAAGAGTAAGTTTTATACATTTGAGCATGAGTATATATTTATTGGGAGTAGTATTGAGCACCGATATGGGGATGAGTTCAGTCAACTTATATTCCTCATAAACCATGTAGACAGCATGGGTAAATGATCGTATTTATTAGAGGACTCCTTATTTCTTTCGAGTAAAGCTTTAGTGGATCCACTTAGTTGAGGTGTCCTATATCCCGACAAGCTATAAGATAGTTCTGGCAGCGTGGGTAAGACGTTGTATCATCATGTAGTTCATAGTGATGCTTGTCAGATTGAGAATCTCCCAAATAAGAGTAGATAGGTTTTTATTTTATTTTTATATACATCCTTGAGTAAGAGTCTTTTATTTATGAAGCTTTAAATATTGTCATCTCTTGTTACTGATTTGTATTGAGTTGTGTTGAGGTAAGTATTCTTTTAGCCTTAACAACTTAGTTAATTATCATTTCTGCTATATTACATACTCGTGTATTCAATGTACTCATGTCATTCGACCTGCATCATTTATGATACAGGTAGAGGTATTCTGGGCATTTCGTTGAGATCACTTTGCACTTCAGTTAGCTTTGGTGAGCCTCCTTACTTTCCGGTGGATTTCACATTCATTTTCCAGTTATTGTTGAGTTGTTGTGGGTCCAGTCGCGATATTTATCCTAGTATTAGAGGCTTCATAGATAGTTAGGGTTGAGGAGCTTCTCAGTACTTGGTTTCCTTTAAAGATTGTTTTGCAAACTATAATTTTTATTGCAAATGAGAATTTTTTAGACATTCCAATTGAGTTTATGTTAAGATAAATTTATGTTTTAAGCCTATTATTGCTTGAGTGAGTCTTCCGCTAAGTAGTCAGCCATGCCAAGGGTTTGCTTGCGGATCAAAAATGGTTCTCGAGTATCGGCCGCGTCCAGGGTGTAGGCTCAGGGTATGAAAAGCTTGGCATCAGAGCATATAGTTCAAGTGTCCTACGGTCTCTATGAAGCCGTGTCGGTAAGATCTTATTTATGGTTGTGAGGGCCCCACTTTTACAAATGAGGGAATACAGATATTTAAGAAAAGGTTCCCTTCATCCGTACTCTAAATTGTTCAATAGAACTTAGTCGTAAGGAACTTATTCAAACTTGTGCATTTCTCAAATCCATTAGACCACCCCTCATACTCAAGGTAGTTGAAAAGTAAAGCCTAGATCCTTATTGATGAGTTACTCTCAACAAAAGTCTTCAGAAAAGTCATGAGACTATTGAGGGGCTTGAAAGAAGCCCATGAGTGATATTAAGCGGGGAGATTCGAAAGAATGCACTCTTATTCATATAAATCTTTCGCTCTAGCTAAAAGAAAGATGTACTCCCACACTCTCTTCTCTAAACCCTGTTTCACATGAGACCCTGAAGAGGAAGTGTGTTTTAAAGCTTGGGTAGTATTTTGACATGAAAAGATAACATGAGTTACATGTTATAAGCAATAGTAGTAAAAGTGCCCAGAGTTAGAAGAATGCATACAAAGCTATAGTAATCTAAGAAAGGAAGATAGTGATAGGGAAAATCATTTTGTTGGAGCCATGTACCGAGTAAGTCATTAATTAGGTGTTTTCCTTTATGTGTAGACTAAGGAATAATAATTTGTATGGAGATTATGATAGAGGGTAGATGAATAGTTACTATTTAGGATGAGTTAGAGTATACTTTAACTAGAGAGGAGTTTATGATGATATGCCAATGTGTTAGTAACGACCAAGTATAGGTGTTAAATAGAATAGTAGGAGTATTCATGAGGTGAGAGATCTACTACAAGCTTATAATTTTGAAGAGAGAGCCTTATGGTATTCAAAGGGTCATAGAACTAATTAGGTAGTGATGTGTAGTGAATGGGTAAGTAGTACTTAAGTTGGGAAATGGAATGTGACGGTAAATTGTAAGTATGTAGATTGAGAGATAAAGATTGACTACTTGTCATGAGGTCTTAGTGAGCGAGTGTTTCTTGACTTTATCTAATGGTCATAAGTTAGTATAGTATGTTAGCAATTATATTGATATTCATGTTTAGTACTTGACAATAAGCATGGATTTGAGATGAGTGTCTTAAAAAAATATGGCAACATGAGGGTGATGATGTTAGTTTTGAGATCTAATCTAGTAGGTTTGACATGAAGTAGGTGAGGAATTAAGGTGTTACTTTATGATAAATGTGAGTGGTGCAAGTGTGGTAAAATGACCCTTAGATGAGAGAAACAAAGTGTGGCTAAGTCATTAGATTATTAAGAGCATCAAGAGGTGTACCCGAGATCGTATGTAGCCAGATGAGGTTCCAATGAAGTTTATGATTTTTCATGTGTACCTAGATAGTATATTTAAGATATTAATGTGGAGTAGACTGATATAAGCATTATATTCCCTTAATAGTTATATTAAGTGGCTTTATAAATCAATGCGGGTAACAGTTATACAAAGTATTTTATAGAAGTGGAAAGAAGTTATGAGAAGCATCTGAGAAAGAAGACTTAGAAGGAATCTTAGTGCATTCACATGGAGAGTTCCGTAGCCATAAGATTAGAATTTTCCGAGTAAGTAAACCAAATATAGACTAGTTTAGAGATGATGGAATAGATCCATAACTTTAAAGTATCAACTTCAGACCTAAGAAAGAGATGATAAGAAGAGAAACCAAGTCAAGTGTTGAGAATCAGATAGTGATGTGTTCAGAAACAGTTGAAGTGATAAATCGATCCATTCATACTTTAGCATATTCCTCAAAGTTTAGTCGTTACAACATCCGATTGATGCCTCTAATATCATATTATGTTCATGACGTATGTTCATACACTACAAATAGATTTACATTTATGCTTAGCTCACAGAATGAGGGGTAAACACTTTAGCCTATGGATATTAATCTTACTCCATAAAGTTATGGATATAAACCTCATGATATAGACATATTCATATAAGCACTAATTTATCATAATATGCTCAGTCTTGCGAATTCATGATTTACTCTCAATGGCTAGCAACATAATGTTATGTCATGCATTTTCTTATATCATATATTTTGAATGAATCATACTTATTATCTTTCGCCCTTAGCTCTTTCAGTGAACCTTTTTAGTTTTGGTAGTGATGCTGATGATAGTAGCTGAGTAGTGATAGAAGGAGAAGCTTGATGTTTCTTATCGTGGTAGTGGTGTTGTTCTTATTTCATCTAAGGTTATAAATGTAGAGGATGATGGGGATGAGGTTTTTTTATGAGTAATAGTTAAATGAGAGAAATTAGTCGGTTCTTGGTAGTAATGCGTGACATTTAAGTTGAAAGAGATGATGAGAGAATGAGAAATTCTTAGAAGGATTGGTTAGTAGGAGTCCATGGAGTGTCTATAGTATTAGGCTTGGACACAGTAAGAGCGAGCGATTTGACTCAGACATTTGTAAGAGCAGTCATACACTCTAATAAGAGCTAGGAGTTACAGCTAATGAAATGTAGTAATCAGAAAGTAAAGCATAGTTAAGCAGTGTTGCTAAGCGTAAAGGCTATCACTCATATCACTGAAGGCATAGTATTCCTATTCTTACTTCGTGCCCAAATATCATTGCTTTATGTCAAATAGCTTCAGATAGAGCGTGACTATGTTCAAACTCACATCAATCGCAACTTATGTGCTATAGGGAGTTCCAACATCTTAGTATAAATTAGCTCCACCTATGTTACTAGGCAAGTTCAAAAGTCAGAAAGATAGTAAGAGTAACTCATTTCCCTTCCATCTTCAGTTTAACCATCATTCGAGGACGAATGATCCCAAGGAGGAGATATTGTAATACCTCAAAAATTTCCAAGCTAAGGCCCAAACCATTCTTTATTTGCATGTAAAATTGTATTGGGTGATGCTTAAATTTCTGATATATGTAAAGGCCATTTCTTTGGTGTTCTAATAGATTTGGATATTACTTAAGGTTACAAGAACCACAAAGTACAAAGTTGAGTTGAATGCTTCATTAGAGATTAAGTTTTGGCATAACATTCTTCTTAGGTCAACTTCAAAAAATCATATCTCCCAGAACATAATGAATTAGGTGGTCCATAATTTATCAAATTAAAGGCCCTTGAGTCCTCTTTCAAACGCCACCAAGTTTTCATTTTTCGAGTTCGAAGTAAAAATTATAACTATTTTAATAAAGACTGTCATATCAGAGTTTTCTAAGTCTGTGAACGACGGATCCAACCTAAGGGGTAGGTTGAACGATGATCTATCATGTCAAGTCGTCGGAAAAGTATGGGGAGTCAAAATTTTAGACACAATTCCTACGGATAGATTCTACGAGCCGTAAGAACTACTACGGGCCATCGTTTAGACCCATAAATCAACTGTTCAGCCATAAAAATTCAATATAAATTCCATGCATAGATCTGCGGTCCGTAGATCAAGCCACGAACCCTAGATAGTCCTGTGGATAGTTTTTGTTAGCTCTTAAAGAAGGGTAATTCAGACTTTTCCCACCCCTTATAAGTCTAAATCACGAACCTTTTCACTTAATTAAGAGTCAAAACAATGTTAAAACATTATTTTATGTTTTTAATACTTCAAAGACTTAAAGCAAGGATTCAAGAGGAGAAAAGCTAGGGTTTTCTAATGTTCTTCGAATTTCATCGATTTCGCAAAGAACAATGTTCTTCTTGGTATATAAGACTATCATAGTGATGGACTGAGTTCGTCGTCATGCCCTACATCTACTTTCTATCAGCAAAAGAGTAATCTAGGGTTTCTTCTTTGGATTTGAGTATTCTAGAGATGAGTTTGTTGTTGAATTATGAGTTGCTATTCCTAATTTTTGAGTTGTTATATATTATGCATTGAGGTTCTTTAGTTGATTGTTCATGTCTATTTTTCAGCATGAACCCTATTATTTGAGTATTCATGGAGTTATTTTTGAGAATCCTTTTAACCAAATAATTATCTTAAATTGATTTTCAGAGAAAGTAAAGAGGAGTCATGAGGAAATTCTAAAGAGAATTTTTGAGTAAAGTTTAAAGGAACTATTGATTTCCAAATTTATCATTTTTACATTGAGAATAGAGACACTTTGATGTCTAATCGAGTGATGAGTTCTGAGTTATTTTAGAGCAGTTACCTCTTTTAAGAGGATATTTTGAGAAATTACCTAAAATTTAGAAAGATTATGTTTTTTTACATTTGAGCATGAGTATATATTAATTGGGAGAAGTATTGAGAACCGATATGGGGATGAGTTCAGACAACACACATTCCTCATAAACCATGTAGCCAACTTGGGTATATGATCATACTTATTAAATGACTCTGTATTGCTTTCGAGTAGAGATTTAATGGATCCACTTAGTTGAGGTGTCCTATATCCTGGTAAGGTATAGGATAGTTCTGGCAATGTGGTGAGATGTTGTATCATCGCGTGGCTTATATTGATGGTTGTCGATTAGAGAATCTCTCAAAAAAGAGTAAATACGTTTTTATTGTATTTTTATGTACATACTTGAGTTGAAATCTTTTATTCATGAAGCTTTAAATATTGTGATCTCTTGTTATTGCTTTTGTAACACCTCGAATTCGACACTACAAGAAAACTGTGAATTAGGAAAAAATTTCGCAACTATTTCATGCGGATTTTCTTGCAAAAGTTTTAAATTCCTCAATATTAAAATATATTACCTACGAAATGTATATTTCCAAACAAATTCCGCAGGTAAATTTGGTGCCATATTGCGCCAAACATGAACTTGCGATATTACCTGGGGAAAAGTAATGGTAAGTACATTATCTCTAGCTAAATCCGCAGGTACATGAACCAAAAAAATATTTTAAAATTATTTTTTTATTCCATAGAAAAATCCCCAGGTAATCCATCCTACAAATTTTTCTGGAGATATTTTGGTGAAAATTTATCTGGGGATTTTATTACTTGGGAAATTATTTGGGGATTAGTTGCTGTGAAATTTGTTGGGGATTTATCTAGGAATTTTATTACTTGGGAAATTATTTGGGGATTAATTGTTGTGAAATTTGCTAGGGATTTATATTTGGGGATTGACCTGGAGATTTTATTACTTGAAAAATTATTTGGGGATTAATTTGTTGTGAAATTTTCTAGGGATTTATATTTGGGGATTTACCTAAGAATTTTATTACCTGGGAAAATATTTAGGGAGTTTTTGCTACAAATTTATCTGAAAATTATTTTTTGAGAATTTACGTAGGAATTTCGTGACTTGAAAAATTAACAAATTACATAAAAGAACATTATAATAACATTAGAAAAAGTAATTTTAATAGGAAAATGTTAAAATCAAAGATAACAAACATATATATATATATATATTTAACAAAAAGAAATTAAACATTAACTTAGCTAGTGGGCACGTGTGGACTAACAAAAGATGCTCAAGGAAATTAATTTGTTGACTCATTATTGAGACTGTTGAATGGTCATTACCAAATGAGAAATTAAAGAGGTGAGAATTCGTTGTCCGAAGATTATAGAGAAGAAATTTGTATCTTAACGACCTGAAAAAGGGGAATAAAAGGAATGAATAGGTCATATATATATAATCAAACAAATATCCTACGCGCAACAAAAGGAATATATATTAGCTGACACATTTTTAAACTTTGGCTATTGGCCATAATACATTAGGACGCTCGAGTAGAACTTTCTTTTGATTAATTTCAATATAATTGTAAGGCATCATATATTGAATAGTACAAATGCACTTAAGAGTCGGTAGACTTCACACCAACCCAATCATGAGAAATTCTTGCAACTACGGAAACTACAACAATCTCCTTGAATAGACGCTTTGTCACTTCATATTTTAGATAACTTCAATTCCATGATTAAGAAAAAAGGTAAAAAGGGTGGGTAAATCTCGTTCAATTGGTAAATCCATTTAGAAGTCAAATTGGATTTCCAATTGGTGCATTTG
Source organism: Solanum tuberosum (assembly GCF_000226075.1). Lineage (NCBI taxonomy): Eukaryota > Viridiplantae > Streptophyta > Magnoliopsida > Solanales > Solanaceae > Solanum > Solanum tuberosum. Next base: position 816,783 of record NW_006239013.1, on the reverse strand, counting down.
AGACTACTAAGACAGGTGGTGGACTCTTTCATTAGGTAAGGAAAGAAGGGACGTAATTAAGCACAACAGATGTCGTACACTTGAGTGGCAAAGGAAAGTGAGACGATTGGAAATAATCATCTCGGGACTAATATTTTGAAATTTTCTATCGCAAAATTAACTTGCAAATTTTTATTCGGGCGATGGCTATTGGCTTTTCTATTGATTAATGTATACCTATAAATAATAGGGATAAGAGTCTGAAAAATACCCCAACTTTGGTCGGATTTGCTATTTCAATACTAAACTTTCATGAAGACCTATTACCTCCCTAGACTATTTAATACTGTATTTTAAACATATATATTTGCCCACGTGGACATAAAAAATAATGCAAAAATTATAAATAGTAATGTGTTCATGTGGACACATATATACCTTTAAAATACACTATTAAATAGTTCATGGGGGTAAAAAAATACGGTATTAAATAGTCTAGGGAGGTAATAGGTCCCTTATGAAAGTTTAGTATCGCAATAGCAAATCCGACCAAAATTGAGGTATTTTTCAGACCCTTATCCCTAAATAATATGTTCAACACATTTCGTAAGGCATCAATCAAATAATAATATTTTTGTGCTCTAAGCTTTAAATTATTTTACGAAGTCTTTAATTGTTTAAGATATTTTTAAAATATTTCCTACAAGACCATTTGAGATTTTTATATTTTAGAATTCTTTTATTTACGTATAAATAAAAAAATATACTAAAGTGTATGTCCAGCATAAGTGTTATTAATAAATATAAATAAATAAATAAAAAGCTGAAAATTTCCCTTCTAAAGTTCCCACCACTAGATAGCTCATTAATGATAGACCCTTCACCTTCTTAGTCATCAAAATTACTACCTTTATTAAAAACAAAGCAACTCTCCTCATTCTGATTGTGCATTACGGAAGAGGATCCAAACACAAGCAACATTTTCAGAAGTAAAAGTAGAGGTTAATCTCCAAACTCCATAATAGTTTATATTTTTATGCTCTGATTGTTTGATTTTTTGTGAATCAATTTATATACTCTGTTTGATTAGTCTATGTACTCAATTTATTTATGTAATCTTGAAAATTGACAAGCAGACATAATTTGAAACTTTGACCCAGATGTCAATTTTACTTATATATTGAAAATTAATTTATATGCTTGTTTGGCTTTAAATTAGTTTATATTCTAGTGATGTAATGTTTTGATCCAGAATATGAAAATATTAACTTTCTTTCATTCTGTATCAAAATGTTAACCTTTTGTTTCTCTGTTTATATGTTTAAATATATTTACCTTTTGCTTCAGAAAATAAAAATTTCCGAGCATCGAAAATGGATGATAAATAGACTTCTTCCCTATCGATCAGCATATACAGATGAATTTATAAGTGGAATGAATGAGTTTATTGAATTTGCTTGTAGTCAACCAAAGTTCTTGTCCGAAAAAGTCATAAGGTGTCCTTGTAAGCTTTGTAAAAATATGAAGTTTTTATCACCCGATGAAGTTAATGTACATGTTTTTAAGAAAGGATTCACACCTGGTTATTGGTATTGGACGTCAGATGGAGAGGAAGCACCTTCTATTAATTTGAATGAACATGTCGATGTAGGTGTCTCTAGTAGTCATCAAGAGTGTACATTTGACATGCCTCCAAGCAGTGGCGGAGGGAGGATTTTCATCAAGGGGGTTCAAAAAAAATTAATCACGTAAATAATATCCACAAATAAACGGGTCGAATCGGATATAAACGGGTCGGATTAAACGGTCGAATCAAGAAGAAACGGATTTTTTAATATTTGACTTTATAATTAGGGATTAAACTAATAAATCCTAAATTCCCAATCAGCGTTTTAATTTTTTGGAACTAAACATCATTTTCTGATTGCATTATTATTTATTTTAAAAAAATAAAACGCCTGAAATAAGCTGATAAAACAAAATGCCTTTGCCCGGATTCGAACACGCGACCTCGCGTGCAGTAGAGCAAATTCCTGAACCCCCAACGCCACTGAGCTACGCCTTTGGTGTATGTTCAGGGGGTTCAATAGTATATATATACACATATATTCAAAATTTAATCTTATATATATAGTGTAATTTTTCGACGAAGGGGGTTCGGATGAACCCCCATCATTGAACGTAGATCCGCCCCTGCCTCCAAGCAGTCAAAGTGACATTCTAAGGGAAGACTACGAACACATAAATAGATATCAAGGTATGATATATGATGCTGCTGGTGTAGAATTTGGGCATCATGTTGAACAAAATGTAGAAGAGTCTCCGAATATGGATGCTACCAAATTTTATAAAATGTTGAATTCAACTCAAGAACCCTTATGGCGTGGATGTAAATATTCAGAGTTGTCTACAACGATCAGAATGATGAGTATTAAATCTAAATACAAGATGTCCCATGGCTATTTAGATGCAATGGCACAACTAATGAAGGACACAAGTTATCCAGATAATAAGATACCCCCTCATTACTATCGGGCAAAGAAGTTAGTGTCGGGGCTTGGTCTAACTAGTCAAAAGATTGATTCTTGTGTCAATGGATGTATGTTGTATTACAAGGCTGATCAAGAGATGATAGAATGTAAGTTTTGTAAAGAACATCGTTACAAAGAACATAAGGGAAGGAAGGGTAGCAAAAAGATTCCACACAAGACTATGCACTACCTGCCACTTATTCCTAGGCTTCTGTAACATTTCGCAATTTGAAATAGCTAGGAAGAAGCTAAGAACTGGAAATAGTCATTTTTGGAAATAATGAAAAATTTGGAAATTTGTTTAAGTTAGGAAACGTGAGTTTTTGGTCAACTTCAAACGGCCATAACTCCTAACTCAGAATTATTTAGGTGTACTTCTAGATATGGTTGGAAATATCTCGGAATAATATTTCCAACGCCGCTGAGTTTGCACGATTCTGAGTTCGTATGAGTGAGTTATGCTCTTTGGAAGTTGGCTGTACAAATAAGGAAATGTCCAATCCGGATTTTGAAGGGTATTTCAGTCCTTTCCTTATCCAATTAATTAAATTCGTTTTAGTGAATTAATTAAGGATCTAAACTGAACTTGGTCAGTTTTACGATTTTAGAAAAGAGTTAGGGTTTTAGAGAAGAAGAAAGTAGAGGAGAAAAGAGAAGGAGAAGCAAGGAAATTGTCAAGTTCGTCGAGTTTAGCTTGTGGATTTCGTCGGGGGTGATCCCTACAAGGTATGTGAGTCTTTCATAGTGTTGGGTTCATTCACCCACGCGCCAATCATGTTTATTTCAGCGAACTTTGTGCTAGAAAGTTGAGAATTGATGAATCTTGAATGGTGTTCCTGAATTTGTTTTTCGTTCTTGAATTGGGCTGAATTGAGAAGTTCTTGATATCTTTACGTCTAGTTTTAGAGTTGCTTTGAGTTAGGTTCATGAGTAGAAACGTTGGGTATCTAAATCTAAAGAGAATTTGAGAAAAATAGTCGAGTTTAGGTGAATTGGGGCTGGAAAGACGAGGAAGAAAAATTGCCGCGCCGCGGACCCACCCCACAGTTTTGAAAAATTCGTCCTCACGGAGCGGAGCGGTCACGGACAGTTCTGCCTCAAAAGTTAATTCGCGACCTAAGATTTTAAATCACCTCCGCGATGCAGAGCAGTTCCCCAGAATCGATTCTTGATCATTTTCTCATGTTTAACTATTTAAAATCATTCCTAAACATCATGAGATCTTTCCAATCACAAATCACAATCCTTGAATCCATAATTCAATTTAAGGACCAGTAAAGAGTCAAGTCAAGAGTAGTTAATGTCAAAGTCAAGAGAAGTTCTTAGAGTTTTCCAAGAGTCTTTTTTTCAAATGTTTTAACTTTGTTTTAAGATTTAAAGTTTTAGTTGAATAAAGAGTAAAGAGTAAAGCGTAAAGCTTGAAGTTCATTTCTTCAAAAGTATATGAGGACTATGTATTCCCAAAGGTTTTAAAATGTTTTCACATTTATATAGAAAAAGGAAACCTCGATTTCCAAAGAGCCTTCGAGCTAGTTTTCAGAAAAGAGTAATCGCTTTTTAAATGAAGCAAGAGGGGAAACTTCGATTTCCAAGATAGCCTTTGAGCTAAGTTTTTGAGCACTAATCTCAAATCACAGAAAGAGGTATTCTTTTTAAATATAAGAGCTAATATTATATATTTGGGAGTAGTATTGAGCACCGATATGGGGGAGAGTTCAGACAACTCACAGCCCCCATAAGCCATGTAGTCATCATGAGTAGAAAAGAGTCATACTTTTTGGACGAACCCTTAGTGCTTTTTAGCATAGACTAGTGGATCCACTTAGTAGTTCAGGTTCTATACCCCTGACAATGTATAGGATGGCCCTGGCAGCGTGGGGCCAAGAAACGTTGTATCATCACTATAGCACTTGAGTGATGACTGTCAATTAGAGAAACTCCCACAACAGTATTTTATATTTTCATATACAAACAAAGTTCATATTGTATCTTTGCATACCTACAGAGTTATCATTGTATTTCTAAATACACAGAGTTGACATCATGTTTTACACAACTTTTCTTTATGTTGCACTTTTTTTTAAACTGCTTTATATTTAAATGAGTTCAGTAAGTTGAGTTTAGTCATTCAGGAGTTGAGTAAAGCCAAGGTAAGTGTTTCTTTCAGATCCTTTTCAAGCTTAAGTTATGTTTAGCATTCCTACTCGCATACTCGTACATTGAATGTACTGATGCCAGTTGGCCTGCATCTTATTATGATGCAAACACAGGTAACCAGGATCAGCATCCAGCGCATAGTTGATCTAGTTGAGTTTTCAGAGTTGTTGGTGAGCCTCCTTGCATTCCGGAGGATGCCCCTTTTTCATTAGTTTATCATTTTAGTTCATTAGGATGTCATGGGCCTATCCCGACATCCATCTCAGTTGTCTTAGAGACTTCATAGATAGTCAGTCAGATGTTAGTTCACTCATCATCATTTTGTTATTAGCTTATGTTCAGATTTGATTGCCATTTTGGCTAAGTTAAATGTTTATTTTTAAAACATTATGAGTACAGTTTGAGACATGTTGAGTTATCCTGTATTTGGATTCTCTTTCTTATGTCTAAGTCTTCCGCTGAGTAAGTAAGCCGGGCCAAGAGTTCGCTTGGGGCCAGCAATGGTTCACAAGTGCCAGTCCCGCCCAGGGTGTAGACTCGGGGCGTGAAAACTTGGTATTAGAGCCCAGAGTTCAAGAGTCCTAGGGAGTCTATGAAGCCATGTTTGTAGAGTCATAGTTATCAGTGTGAAGCGCGCCACACCTAAATTAGGAGGCTGAAACACTTAGGAAAATTCTCACTTCTTTCACACTCATTTCGTGCATTAGAGTTTGATCTCTAAAAAGTTTCCCTCTAATTCATGCTTGCGTGTGTTTTCAGATAATCATGCCTCCACGAAGAGCTGTCTGAGGTCGTCCTGCTAGGAGAAATGTCGAGGAACAAGGGGTACCTAATGCACCAGAAGTACAACCCCAAGGAGAGGTCACCAATGTTGAATTCTGTGAAGCTATCCGGATGTTAAGTCAAGTTGTGACCCATCAAGATGGACAGAGAGATAATCGACAGGAAGTGGCTGATACTTCAAGGATCCGTGATATTTTAAGGATGAACCCACCAAGCTTCACAGGTTCAAGTGTCACAGAGGATCCAGAGAACTTTGTTGAAGAGCTTCATAAAATTTTCGAGATTATACATGATGTAGATGCTGAGAGGGTGGAACTAGCTGCATACCAAATGAAGGGTGTCGCTAGAGTCTGGTTTGACCAATGGAAAAAGAATAGGGATGAGGATGGGCCAATAGTGAGTTGGGGTGTGTTTGGGAGTGCTCTCATGGGACGTTTCTTTCCCCATGAGTTGCGAGAGGCAAAGATAAGAGAGTTTCTCACCCTTAATCCGGAGTCTATGAGTGTTAATGAGTACAGTCTGAAGTTCGCACAACTTTCCCGCTATGCCCCGGAGATGGTTGCTGACTTGAGAAGCAGAATTAGTTTATTTGTTGTTGGGTTATCTCGTCAGTCAAGCAAGGAAGGCAATGCAGTGATGTTCATAGGGGATATAGACATAGCAAGGTTAATGATCCATATGCAACAAGTTGAGGAGGATAAGTTGAAGGATATAGAAGAGTTTAAGAATAAGAGGGCTAAGAAATCAGGGAATGAGTTCAAGCAGCTAAAGAGTAGTGTGAACCGGTCTTCCTTCTAACAGAAACAGAAGGGACCTGCCCATCATCTGCTAGTGCATTTGTACCCAGAAACAAAGGCGAGTATAATTGACAGAATTCGCAGAACTTCAGAGCTAGACCTGCACAGTCTCATGGTAATGTGGCACAAGGAGGTAACTGGGCTCCTGCATGTGCTAGGTATGGTAGAACCCACCCAGCTAAGTGTCGTGATGGCTAGACAGGTTGTTTCAAGTGTGGACAAGAGGGTCACTTCATGAAAGAGTGCCCAAAGAATAGGCAAGGTAATGGTAATAAGGGCAATAGAGCTCAATCTTCACCAGCTGCTCCACCAGACAAGGCTATACCTAGAGGGGCTACTTTCGGTACTGACGGAGGAACAAACTGCTTGTATGATATCAACAGTCTCCAAGAGCAAAAGGATTCGCCAGATGTTGTCACTGGTATGATCCAAGTCTTTGACTTTACTGTTTATGCTTGCTAGATCCAAGAGCGAGTTTATCCTTTGTAACTCCATATGTTGCTATGAAATGTTGATGTTATTCCTGAGAAACTTAGTGAACCATTCAGTGTTTCTACACCTGTTGGTGAGTCCATTCAAGCAGAAAAAGTCAATCGTGATTGTTCCATTTCCGTCAATCACAAGAGTACCATGGCTGATTTAGTTGAGGTAGACATAGTAGATTTTGATGTTATTCTTGGTATGGACTGACTTCATGCCTGTTATGCCTCAGTTTATTTTAGAACTCGAGTTGTCAAGTTTCATTTTCCAATGAGCCAGTCTTAGAGTGGGAAAGCAGTTCAACAGTGCCTAAGGGGTCGTTTTATTTCGTACCTTAAGGCAAGGAAGATGGTTTCTAAGGGATGTGCCTATCGCTTATTCCGAGTTAATGACTCTAGTGTTGAGATACCTCCTATTCAGTCAGTTCCAGTAGTAAAAGAGTTTCCAGAAGTCTTTCCAGATGATCATCCCGGAGTCCCTCCTGAGAGAGAGTTAGACTTCGGTATAGACCTTCTTCCATATACTCGTCCTATATCTATTTCTCCATATAGAATGGCACCAACAGAGTTGAAAGATCATTTAGAGAAAGGTTCTATTCGACCAAGTGTCTCACCTTGGGGCGCTTCAGTCTTATTTGTGAGAAAGAAAGATGGTTCCCTTAGGATGTGTATAGATTACTGTTACTTGAACAAGGTTACCATCAAGAACAAGTATCCTCTTCCAAGGATTGATGATTTATTCGATCAACTTCAGGGTGCCACATGTTTATCTAAGATAGATCTCAGATCAGGCTACCATCAGTTAAGAGTAAGGGAATGCGATATTCCAAAGATAGCTTTCAGGACCCGTTATGGTCATTATGAGTTTCTAGTCATGTCCTTTGTTTTAACCAATGCACCTGCAACATTCATGGACCTTAGGAATAGAGTTTTCAAACCTTATTTATATATGTTTGTTATCGTCTTTATTGATGACATACTAATCTATTCAAGGAATGAAGAAAATCATGCTAGTCATCTCATAATAGTTCTCCAGACTTTAAAGGATAGAGAGTTGTATGCTAAGTTCTCGAAATGTGAGTTTTGGCTTGAGTCTGTGGCATTCTTGGGCCACATAGTTTCCGGTGATAGAATTAGGGTTGATACTCAAAAGATAGAGGCAGTGCAGAATTGGCCGAGACCCATATCTCCAACTGATATTAGGAGTTTCTTGGGTTTGGCTGGCTATTATAGAAGGTTTGTAGAGGGGTTCTCGTCCATTTCGTCTCCTTTGACCAGATTGACTCAGAGGACAATTAAGTTTCAATGGTCTGAAGCTTGTGAGAAAAGCATTCAGGAATTGAAAAAGAGGTTGACTACTGGCCAGTGTTGACCTTACCAGAAGGTTCTCAAGGTTTCGTGGTGTATTGTGATACGTCTAGAGTTGGTTTCGGTTGTGTGTTAATGCAGAATGACAAGGTTATAACTTATGCCTCCAGACAGTTGAAAGTTCATGATAAGAATTACCCAACCCATGACTTAGAGTTGGTTGTTGTAGTATTTTCTTTGAAAATTATGGTCGCCATTTATCTTTATGGTGTTTATGTGGATGTGTTCACCGATCCCAAGTCTTCAGTA
>NW_006239013.1:806820-807683 GCF_000226075.1 Solanum tuberosum | reverse complement strand
GGTTGGAAATCTCTTGGAATAATCTTTCCAACGCCACTAAGTTTGCGCGATTCTGAGTTCGTATGGGTGGACTATGCCCTTTGGAAGTTGGGCTGTTCAAATACGAAAATGTCCAATCCGGATTTTTGAAGGGTATTCAGTCCTTTCCATATCCAATTAATTAAATTTGTTTTAGTGAATTAATTAAGGGTCTAAACTGAACTTGGTCAGTTTTATGCTTTTGGAAAAGAGTTAGGGTTTTAGAGAAGAGGAAAGAAGAGGAGAAAAGAGAAGGAGAAGCAAGGAAATCGTCAAGTTCGTCGAGTTTAGCTTGTGGATTTCATCGGGGGTGATCCCTACAAGGTATGTGAGTCTTTCATAGCATTGAGTTCATTCACCCACACACCAATCATGTTTATTCAATGAAGTTTGTGCTAGAAAGTTGAGAATTGATGAATCTTGAATGGTGTTCTTGAATTTGTTTTCCGTTCTTCTTTTGGGTTGAATTGAGAAGTTCTTGAGATCTTTACGTAGAGTTTTAGAGTTGCTTTGAGTTAGGTTCATGGGTACAAACGTTGGGTATCTGAATCTAAAGAGAATTTGAGAAAAATAGTTGAGTTTAGGTGAATTGGGGATGGAAAAATGAAGAAGGAAAAAGTCGGGCAAAATATGGTGCCCAGGCCGCGTCGTGGACCCACCCCACAGTTTTGAAAAATTCATCCTCGCGTCGCGGAGCGGTCACGAACCATTCTGCCTCAAAATTTAATTCGCAACCAAATATTTTAAATCACCTCCACGACGCGGAGCAGTTCCCCAGAATCGATTCTTGATCATTTTCTCATGTTTAGCTATTTGAAATCATTCCTAAACATCATGAGATCTTT
>NW_006239013.1:770844-806802 GCF_000226075.1 Solanum tuberosum | reverse complement strand
TCCATAATTCAATTCAAGGACCAGTTAAGAGTCAAGTCAAGAGCAGCTAAGGTCAAAGTCAAGAGAAGTTCTTAGTGTTTTCCAAGAGTCATTTTTTCAAATGTTTTAACTTTGTTTTAAGATTTGAAGTTCAAGTTGAGTAAAGAGTAATGAGTAAAGCTTGAAGTTCATTTCTTCAAAAGTATATGGGGACTATGTATTCCCAAAGAGTTTAAAATATTTTCACATTTAAACAAGAAAAGGAAACCTCAATTTCCAAAAGAGCCTTCGGGCTAGTTTTCAGAAAAGAGTAATCTCTTTCTAAATGAAGTAAGAGGGGAAACATTTATTTCCAAGATAGCCTTTGAGCTAAATTTTTGAGAACTAATCTCAAATCACAAAAAGAAGTATGTTTTTAAACATAAGAGCTAATATTATTTTTGTGGGAGTAGTATTGAGCATCGATATGGGGGAGAGTTCAGACAACTCATAGCCCCCATAAACCATGTAGCCATCATGGGTAGAAAAGGGTCATACTTTTTAGATGAACCCTTAGTAATTTTTAGCATAGACTAGTGGATCCACTTAGTAGTTCAGGTTCTATACCCCCGGGAAGGTATAGGATGGGCCCTGGCAGCGTGGGGCCAAGAAACGTTGTATCATCACTATAGCTCTTAAGTGATGGTTGTCAGTTAGAGAAACTCCCACAACAGTATTTTATATTTTCATATACAAACAGAGTTCGTATTGTATCTTTGCATACATACAGAGTTATTATTTTATTTCTAAATACACAGAGTTGACATCATGTTTTAAACAACTTTTGTTTATGTTGCACTTGTTTTTAAACTGCTTTATATTTAAATGAGTTCAGTAAGTTGAGTTAAGTTATTCAGGAGTTGAGTAAAGCCAAGGTAAGTTTTTCTTTCAGATTCTTTTCAAGCTTAAGTTATGTTTAGCATTCCAACTCGCATACTCGTACATTGAATGTACTGTAACCATGATCAACATCCCGCGCATCGTTGATCCAGTTGAGTTTCAGAGTTGTTGGTGAGCCTCCTTGCATTCCAGAGGATCCCCTTTTCTTATAACTTTATCATTTTAGTTCATTAGGTTGTCGTTGGCCTGTCCCGACATCCATCTCAGTTGTCTTAGAGGCTTCATAAATAGTCAGTCAGATGTTAGTTAATTCGTCATCATTTTGTTATTGTCTTATGTTCATATTTGAGTTGCCATTTTGGCTAAGTTAAATGTTATTTTTAAAACATTATGAGTTCAGTTTGAGACATGTTGAGTTATCCTGTATTTGGATTCTCTTTCTTATGTCTAAGTCTTCCGCTGGGTAAGTAAGCCAGGCCAAGGGTTCGCTTGGGGCCAGCAATGGTTCTCGAGTGTCAGTCCCGCCCAGGGTGTAGGCTCGGGGCGTGATAGCTTCAACATATATATGTTTCAAAGCAATCTGCCGAGAACATGAGGTGACACTATGAAAATCGCAGAGAAGAAGGTGTGTTGTCCCACCCTTCAGATGGAGAAGCATGGAAATTTTTTTACCAAACTTATCCAGACTTTGCTCAAGAGCCTAGAAATGTTAGGATCGGTCTTTGTTCTGATGGTTTTTACTCCTTATAGTCGGTCGGCATCACCGTACTCTTGTTGGCCAGTGATTGTCACTCCTTATAATCTTCCTCCTGATATTTGTATGACTGCTCCATAGATGTTCTTAACATTGATCATTCCAGGTCCTCACAATCCCAAGAATAAAATTGATGTGTATCTTCAACCAATAATAGACGAGTTGCTACAATTATGGACATATGGTGTACTAACTTATGACGTATCAAAGAAGCAAAACTTTCTTATGCAAGCGGCATTGATGTGAACAATTAATGATTTTCCAGCTTATGACATGTTGTCGGGATGGAGTACAGCCGGTAAATTAGCATGCCCAATTTGTATGGAACATACAAAAACATTTAGTTTGAAAAATGGAAGAAAAGTTACTTGGTTTGACTGTAATCGTCAATTCTTGCCTCTAAATCATGAATTTAGAAGAAATAAAAATTCTTTTTACAAAGGAAAAGAGGAGAAGTCTAGGCCTCCACCTAGGTTAACTGGAGATCAAGTGTGGCAAAAAGTGAGAGGTTTTCCTAAGATCACTGAATCTGGTCGACGCAAATCCTATGGCTTTGGAAAATCACATAATTGGACCAAAAAAAGTATTTTTGGGGATTTGCCATATTGGAAGACCAATTTTGTTCGCCATAATCTTGATGTAATGCATATAGAGAAGAATGGTTTTGACAATGTTTTTCATACTATTATGGACAACAAAGAGAGGACAATGGATAATGAGAAGGCAAGAATGGATTTGAAAGAATATTGTCGTCGAAATGATTTACACTTGCAATTGAATGATGATGGGAGATGCATTAAACCGAAAGCAAAGTTTACCTTAAATGATGGCCAAAAGAAAGATGTGTGTGAATGGGTTGATCAACTAAAGATGCCTGATAGATATGCTTCCAATTTGAGTAGATGTGTTGACATGGAACATTTGAAGTTATTTGGAATAAAAAGTCACGACTGTCATATTTTTATGCAATACCTTATTCCAGTTGCTCTTAGCGCACTTCCAAAACCTATATGGAAGTCATTAACTGAACTCAGTCTTTTCTTTAAAGACTTGTGCTCAACAGTACTACGGGAGGATCATCTAATGCAAATGGAACAAAATATTCCTATAATCTTATGTAAGTTGCAACGAATATTTCCACCCAGTTTTTTTGATTCGATGAAGCACTTACTAATTCATTTTTCTTACGAAGCAAGAGTTTGTGGGCCAGTTTAATATCGATGGATGTATCCATTCGAAAAGTATAAAAATATATTCCTAAAATCTATTACTTGTCTCATTAATTTATTACATATTGTATTTATTTCTTAAATTTAAGTGTAGGTTCCCGAACAAAATTAGAAAGACCATAAAAAACAAAGCCAGAGTTGAAGGATCTATCTGTCAAGCATATTGTGCTCAAGAAATCTCATACTTTGCTTCCCATTATTTTGAATCTCATGTCCTATGTAGCAACAATAGAGTTGGGCGTAATGATGATGTCATTGAAAAAGATGAAAGTCACCCAACTTTATCAGTCTTTAATCATTTTGGTCGAAGTTATGGTAAGAAGGATGGTGATATCTGATGGCTAGATGATAAAGAAGTTATTGCTGCACAGTTGCATGTTCTTATAAATTGCGATGAAGTTAAACCTTTTCTCAAGTATGTTCCAACCATAGCATTCATTTGATTATTAAGAGAAGCTTAATTATATTTGGTGTGCTAATTCAAATACGTACAGTTTGTATTAGAAAGTCCTGAGAGATACTTACCGTGATCTCACTGATGATGTCATTGATAAACAAATTGCTGAAGACTGTCCACGATGGTTCAAAGATTATGTATAAAATAATATAACAATTTTGCATAAGAATATATCAATAAAAAAATCATATCTAATAGGATTTTATTATTTGATAGGTGAATAGTAATCCACAAGAGATGTCGCTGAATCCATTTCTGAAAATCTTAGCAATGGGACCACTTAGACGAGCAAAATCTTGGCCTGTTTATTTTGTGAATGGATACAAATTTCATACTTCTTCTTGGGGTGAAGGAAGAAGTACATATAACAGTGGCATGTGTGTTAGTGGCACTGGACAAGATGGTACTATAAGTGAATATTATGGTGTTCTTAAGGAGATTATCGAGTTAGAATGGCCAATGACATCATGTATGAAGTTAGTTTTCTTTTATTGTGATTGGTTTGATCCCTATAAAAATGGCATGAGAGTTGATAGTCAATTTGGTATTGTTGAGGTTCGAAAAAGGGGAAGATATTCTAAATTTGACTCTTTCATCTTTCCCGAAACAACAACCCAAGTTTATTATGCGAATCATCTTGAAAAAAAAAAGAAATAAGGCTGATTGGTGGATAGTTATAAAGACAAATCCAAGAGGAGCTATAGATACAAGATACAATTTGGAAGTTGCTTACCAAGGGGAGCAATCACGTGTTACTAGTGCAAATATAGAGGATGACCCAATCGATGGTTTACGGGATGAACAAGCTGATGGTGAAGAGGTTGATTGAATTAGTTTACAAGTCATTGGCATTGAAGATGGACATGATTTAATTGAAGAGGATGATAAGGAGATATCAAGTCAAGAAGAGGAAGGTGATGATGAGACAACAAGTGAAAAAGAAGATGAGGAAGAGGAGGCAACAAGTGAAGAGGAAGAATTTTTTGATAGTGATGATTCAGTAGGTCAAGAAGAAGACGAAGACGAAAATGAGGAGGATTGAGAATATTAGTTTGTCGATTTGTTTTTCCACTGTACAATAATATATTTGGTAAAAGCTATCGTCATCTGTTAAGTTAAACAAAAATATTTATGTTTTTACTTTGCCTAAGTTAGTTTTTATTTTTCTAAGTTAATTTAGATTGAAAAAATTTAACCGTTGGAAGTTGGTGTACATTTTATTATGCAAAACTAGTGATGATCTAAAGTTGTTTTATTAATTTTTATTTGCTGCAGATGTCAGGTGCAGGATCTGGAAGAGATGGACAGCCTAGTTATAAAGGAGGAAAGTCAAGTAAAAGAAAAACACAGACAACAGAGCGACAAACAATTCAATTGCCCCCTATAATTCCAACAAAATTATTTAAATCTCATACTAGTTCACTTCAGATCAATAGCTCTTCCTCGCGTCAACCTAATCTTGATGCTAATCGACCCCAGCCACATAACAATGATGTGCCTCCCATAATCCTGTCACAATCCCTCTATTCCCATACTAGTCCAGTTCATGTAAATGAGTCTCCTTTACTTCAGCCTAGTCTTGGGGTTAATCAACCTCAGCCTCCTAACATTGAATCGCAACCTCAATCTAATCAATCTCCACCAACAAATCAAGAAGCTGAACCATTGATATCACCACCGGATAATAGGACTCCAACACCCTCATCTACTATAGTTGACAATGTAAACGAAGATCATCAAATATGGATTGTACCTGAAGAGGATGGGTAATATGACCAACTTAGAATAATATATACCTATATCTATATCGTGACGAAAGTGAAGGCTGTTAAAACCTCACTATCGTACACACTAGTCGATATGCCATTCTGTTTTATGATTTATTTGAATAGTAGTCATGTTCTGTTTTTTCAGGTTATCATATATATCATATCATATTATATCATCATATCGTCATATCTTCTATATTACCTTAAAAACATGAACTCCTAACTTGAATGTTAAATTACTATAATATCCCTAACTTAAAACACCCATCTATATTTATTTTGAATAACATATGTTCTCTTGAAAAATTGTGACTTTTTCGATAAGTGGTGACTTTTCTGATAAGTTGTGACTTTTTTCAAAGGGTTGTGATTTTTTCGATGAGTTGTGACTTTTCTAAAGAGTTGTAACTTTTTCAATAAGTTGTAACTTTTTCAAAGGGTTGTAACTTCTCGGACAGGTCACGTCTTTTAAGATAAGACACAAAAAATACTTGTTAATACTACCCTTTGTTGACTATAAATAGAGGGAATTCCTCTCATTTTTAAACCACAAATTTTTTAATCTTCTACTCTTCTTCTTCCTGCATTTTAAAAAAATTCATCTGATTTATTGTTGTTGAGTGAGTTCAAAGTTTAGCGGAATATGAGGTACCACTATTCTGATGAAGTAAACAATTTTATCCTAAGAGGATAATTCCATAATCTCGAGTACTTGAGGAAAATAATATTTGAAGATTTTTTTTTTTTTTGCTTTATATATACAGAAGTATGTAATGTTCCAATATATAAAGTTAACATGATGTAGTCTAAATTCATTTGTTTTTTTAACAATTTCTCTTGTGATGCAAATATATTCTTTAGTTATAACATTGTAAATTAACTTAGTTATTACTAATTATTTCAAAGGTTATTCACACTCTTTTACATTCTTTAGTTATAATATTATGAATTCCCATAGTTATTACATGAATTATTTCTATCTTTCATCTATTCTTATATTAAGTTATTACCAATAATTTTTCATATTACTGCCACTATATATCTAATAACAGGGTGTTGTTATTCTTCTTTGGATGAATCATGCTTGGTTGAATAAATTAAAAATCATTTACAAGGATATGGAACTATATCCTTGTTGGGTGTAAGGTAAACCAGGTGATTATACATATGATTTCACAGATAGAATATATTCGATAATTTTAATTGTTAGTTTTTTTAGTAAAAAAAGAAAACCTTTCTCAGTTAACTATGGACACTGACTAACCTTTTACAGTCAATCGTGAAGTTAAATATGAGAGCCAACAACAAGAATGCCATCTATTATGTTATAACTTATAAAATAAAAATTAATATACAAAAATATTGTTCTAAAAAATAAAATGTAGTTGTTCTCTTTACATGTTCATACGACATCTAAACAATTTAACATGGAATACACGTGCTTTAGATGACAAGAAAAATATACAACAAATATCGTCTATAAGGTAATATTAGTGAGATATGACTAATTATATGATTGAACCTCTTCAAATTGAAATAATTATATACATTATTGCATTTAACTAATAAAATTTTTCATTGACCAGGTTCGCGTGAATAAGAGATATATATGACGATCCACATTAAACAATCACAAAAGAATCTGCAATAATATTTTGTCCAAAGTTAATTATTCAAATCTCCGCTTAAATAAGCGATTCTATTTACTATAACATATATTTTCTGAATTGATAGTCACGTGCAACACACGTGTCGAAAAACTAGTATATATATAGGTGGACTATTTATCTGTTTATATTTTGATAACTATTATATATTTTATGTAGGTTTGATCCTCACAAGATAGTTACTGATGGTATTGCTAGTTGCATTCGTAGTAAGTTTGAATTGGCTAGACCTTCATGGAAGAAATTTTCAAAATCTAGTTCACTTGATGTGGTTTGAGGAATTAAAGGTAAAAAGGTTTATAAATTATAGTTCATATTTAAATAAAAGTGTTGGATTGTATGACTAATATGGTATTCATTTGATATATGCAGAAGAGATTTAAATAGCTTCCACAATATAATGATGCTATATGGATTAATTTTCAAAAAAGAGCATCTTCAAAATTGACACAACTGTTTCAAGATGTTAGAAAACACTTGCCTCCGAAGCCAAATTGGATGGGAGATGCGGTATTCAAGGAGGTGAAAGAGCATTGGGAGTCGGATGAGTTCAAGAAAAAGTCCGACCAGAATAAAAATAACTGTGATTCGAATGCTGGTGCATCACTTCATACAGGTGGTTCCATACCTCATCGATTGATCTATAAGAGAATGACAATTTTATATCTTGTTTAAAATATATTTCTTTCAAGAAAATAACATCATACTCAGCGTTGATAACATAAATATCTTTTTTTGATTATAGAAAGAAGCTACTGGAAAAGATCCTTCAATTTCAGAATTTTATTTCCGAACTCATCGCAAGAAAAGTGATAAAAGTTGGATAAATGAGAAAGCTGAAGCTGCCTATGTAAGTGCTCATTCACTCTATTTGCTAGTTACTTATTCGGTTTAAGAATATGTTCTCTCACTCCTTTCTTTATGAGGTAATTTAGTTCCTTTAATTTCAGAATTTCTTTTATCTCTATTTTTCTAGTTACTTGTTTGGTTTCAAAATATCTATGATTGGGGTTAATCATCTATTCTTTACATCAATTCTTTGTCATAGATATTGAGAGGAAAATGATGTCAGTTTCATAAATTATTTGTTAGTTCCTTTTGACGTTTTGTATAGTTTCTAAAGATAGATAGCCCCGTCTTTACTTGGTTTGCTTTTAAATTCAGTTTAGTAAAGTAATTTGCGACCGAAAGAATCTCTTTAATACTTTTATGAAGCTTATCAAGTCTCTTATCGATTGGTATTAGCTATAATCGTCTCTACTTGTTTTACTCAGTTTAGTAAAGTAATTTGCGACTTGAAGCATCTCTTTAATACTTTTGATAATCTTATCAAATCTCTTATCCATTGGTATTAGTTATGATCTTTTTTACGACTGAAAGCATCTATTTAATTGTTTTGTTAACCATCTCAATACCTTAGCCCTGTAACTTTCACCTTTAGTTTTAACTTCAAAATCTCTGAGCTTGGATTAATTTCTTATTCTTTATATTAGTTTTTTGGCATATAACTTTTGGTAAATAATAGTTTTACTAATACCAAAAGTGCAGATTTCCACAGACAAAGAGGTACTTTTGTATTTCTCCGTACATAAGTAAACTAGCTAAACTAATCTCGTCGACTATAAAATAGAAGCAGCCTAACTACAAACTAAGCAATAGAATAAAAGTACACATCAAGTTAGTCGCAGGGAAGCTTGTAGATTGCACTAGTCATTAATTTTATTGTGCTGCATAGTATCATTAGGGCCTAATATTTAGGTGGGTGAGAGGTGCTTTCCATCATCACAGTCCATCGAATATAAATATGAAGAGTATCTAGGTTGTTTTATTATTGAAATATTGTTTTCGTTGCGGCTGAAATGCTATATTTTTTGGTTCCTCGAATGCTATATATTGTTGCTGAAAAGTACTATATTTTTTTATATGCTGAAATGCTATTTTTTATGGCTAAAATACTCTTTTTAACTGCTGAAATGCGAAAAATGTTGATTTTTGTTTTTGTTAGGACGAGCAGTTTTGGCTCGTTTCACCCTGGAAAATTTCTTGTAGATGTTTTCTAGTTGGAGTAGTTGGAACCATTACTTGTAGGATAAAAGGTTGTGCTATTTTCTCTGAAAAAAATTGCAGATGTGCTCACTTCAAGCACAAGCTTTTTTCTAAGGGTGTCTCTGTTCTTACAACTATACACAAAGAGAAGGTTCTTCAGAACATTAAATATTAAATATGTTGTATAGACACACTAAAAAACTACCTAGAACGTTAGAAAGGAAAAAAAATATAACTGAATATATGCCATTCACTCAACGAAATAGCTGACCTCATTCGTCTGTTAAATTTTTAATAGGGGTGGAGTTCTCAATTAACTAAACTAAAAAGCAAAGTTTTACAAATTTAAAGAACAAAAGGTTCTCAGGGTTATACTTACAGAATAAAGTTAAGCCTACCATACGAAAATTGTTTATAAGCTTCAAAAATTTGCATAGGAAAATATTGCTAAGTTTTTTTCCAAACTTCTGATTTTTGCAATGAACAGATAAGTGGTGTAAAACAGAAAATGACAACTTTATACATGCTTGCTAATATCTTAGAAAAAAAGGATCCAAAAACTTGATAAGACTAGTCTAAGATAATATTTCTACAAACAAAAATGTGTGTGCCTTGATAAGTTAAGACATTCAATTTTCTACGTTTTAAATGCTTAGTCAAAACATTTAGCTTCAGCTCGAGTTTGTTTACATTCAGGTTGTTTTATCTCTGCAACACGATGTGTTTTAGAATAATTGAATTCAACATTAATTTTATTTTTTTTGCATTTTGAAAGCTTAGTTAAGACATTTAGTTTCAATCAAGTGAGATCAAAAGTTTGTTTTCTTTGTTCGATTTGTCTGCTAATTTTTTTTTTTTTGTATATATAAAATTTATTTCTATTATCTGTCCCATTCTACCATTTAATTATAAAGCTGGCTTGAAATATGCTTTCCATCATTGTAGCAGATGTTGAGTTACTAATTGTGAAGATGATGATATCATTTACATAAATTAAATTGTTCATTTGAGTTACCGTTTCTCATTTTTTCTTGTTGTGCTTACATTTGATGCTAGAATCCAATATATTTTGCTAATGAAATATATTTTCTAATGAAACTATACATGGTCTAAAATATTATATCCTTGTGCAGCTAGAGTTTGAAAGAAAGAAACAAGAAATATTAGCTGCTCAAAATGCATTAGATGGGGAGGGAGAAGCTAGTTGAACCTTCTCAAATAAGTGAAATGGATATCTGGGTGCAATCTGCTGGTGGAAAGAAAAAAGGAAGAGTCAAAGGTCGTGTATCCCTAGGTCGAACTGTAAAGACATCGAAGCAATCAACATCAACTTTGCCTGAAGATATTGATGAGATGATTAAGTCACAAATAAATGCTTCAAATGCTGATTTTTATGCTCAGTTGCAGAATGAGCAGCACAAAAATAAGAAGATGAGAAAGGAATTAGACTTGTTGATGAAGCATGTATACAAGAAATCATTTTCAAATGAGCGATCATCTCAAGAAGACAACCAAGCTTATGAGAATGAAAGTGATGATGACTCAATAGCATGAATGAAAGAGATTCTAACCCTGATAACGTGAATGGAAGTGATCATAATTATGATTGAGATGGTTGGTAGTTCTATTGAGGATTCAAATTTGAAATATTTTCTTTTGGACCATTAAGAATCATACATTATTGAAATGGATGTCATGAATTATGATTTTTGTTAGTTAGAATGATTTTATTTTGAATGATGATTTTGAGAATTATTGGTTTTTTGTTTAATTATGAAATTTATCTAGCGGTTTGAATGTGAATTATTATTTGGGGATTTTACATGGGGATTTAGATGATAAATATTCACAATTTTTTTTTGTGAGAATTTTTTCTTGCGGATTTACTTGGGTCTTTCATAATTCTTTTTTTGCCAAATTGTTTCATAAATATCTGCAAGAAATTTTATTTTATTAAACAAGAATTATAATATCCAAACCTCCTACGGATTTACTTGGGGATCTTCATGGGAATAACTTGCAGAATTTTCTATGATAATCCGCAGGTAAATTCCTTTGCGTATGAAATTTTACCAAAAAAATCTTGTGAATTTTTGAAATTTAATCGTAGATAAATTTGCAAATAAGGTACATACGGATTTATTTCAGCAACTAACTTACCTAGGGATTTTGCAAATGCACAACTAATAGTTACCTAGGAAGGTTTTTCCATCGGATTTCAATTGGCAAGAAAATCCGTAGATAACCAAATTACTTGGGGATTTTATTGTATTATCCCTATGAAAATCCCCAGGTAATCAGGACTTTTCTTGTAGTGCGAGAAAGTCTAGGAATGTGTCTAACGGGGTTGTCAAGAACCCAAATTGGACCATGGGACCCTCCACGGAACCCTAGACGGACTGTGAAAGGGACCACAACCTTTTATGGTGCTCATAACATGAAGGCAGAACCTGCCCCATGCAGGTTCCCTCCCACGGACCACTAGATGGGCCGTGAAGATGGTGACAGGCTCTTAAAGTGGTCGTGAAGGGGGTCAGGTCAGTAGGGGTTCTCCCATAGCCACTGGTTAAGGACCACGGGCGTCAAAACGGCCTGTGAAGCCCCAGACAGACCATGAAGTCGTAAGTGAAGGGGTTTTATCTGACTTAATGTTTAGGGTCAACTTCAAACGATCATATCTATTAGAACAAAATGAATTAGGTAGCCCATAACCTATCAAATTAAAGAACTCTGAGTCCTCCTTCCAACGCCACCGAGTTTGCCTAATTCAAAGCTTAGAGTAAAAAGTTATGCCTGAAATAGTGTAGCCCTGTCGGGCAGAAATTCTTCACGACCCGTTAGACGGGCGGTGGTAGTGCATGACGTGCCGTGTAGGCCTCCTTGATGCCAATTCAATAGTTTTAAGTCAGGGAGTTTTGGTTCTTTTCCCCAATTATTTTAACTCAATACTACGTCATTTCGCCTTCTACCCAAAGCCCTATGTAATGATTTTAAACCCCAAATCACCCAAACTCAATTTATTCTCTTAAATTTCCAAAAGTAGATCAAGCTCCTCCTCTCAAATATTTCTCCCTCTAAAGGAAGAAGAAGAAGAAGTCAAGTTAGGATTTCAAGATCAAGCCTCCAATTCACCAAATTGCTTAAGGGCTTTGAACTCCAAGGTATGCTAGTATTCACCTATGGATTCCTTTCCTCCATAGGGTTCCTAAATTTTCCAATTTTGTAAAGCTAGATTCCCCAATCAAGTTAGGGTTTTCTTCAATTGCCATGGGTTTTTTCCAATCTTGATTCAATTGATTGCTTTATGTTTTTATATGCATGAATTGAAGTAATTTCATGTTTTTAAGTGGATTCCCAATGAACCCATGCATAACTCATGTTTTCTAACCTATGGTTATATAATGTGTGTCTTGAACTATCAGAGATAAATTTATGAAAATATGCATGTCTTCTCTTTATGAAATTGATCAAAATAAATTTGAAGATGCTTTGACTGTGAAAATATGACGAAGCTTATAAATTATTGTAAAATGCATGTTTTATGAATGTAATGCTTATGACTCAAGGAAGCTTATAGATTAAGGTATATATATATTCTATGAAACTTGGCCACATAACATGAACCACATCTAGACTTTCCCTCACTACTTATCGGGCTATTTTCCTAAATTAGGTCTTGATTAGTACAGTATCCGGATACGCCATCAATGATTATAGATCACGAATTAAAAATTATTTCCATTAGTAGCAGGGCATCTCTAGCATGAAGTGAATGACTATGGGCCTTAAAAGCTATTATTAAATGATCATGGATGGTGAAAGGTTTTCTCACGTATGGTCTAAGGAGTTATCCTATGTTAAGACAAGCGGTGACTACCTATGTCTCTTAATGATAAGACAAGTTAAGATTAATAACTATTCAGTGGGATTTATGCTTAGCACCGAGTGGACAAGTGGCGACCACCCATGTCCCATAACTATGTGCCCCCATAGGATGATTTTCTTAGTTAGACAGTAGCTAGTGGATCCACGTAAGCTAGAAGTTCATGGTTCTACCTTGGCAAGTAGGACACTCTGTTTTTGGTGTGGGAGCATTACACCGGATTCCATGTTATAGCTCACGTGGTCTCTATGTCGGTTTAGGATACTTTCCACAATAATAATGAACTAAGGTTACTTCAAGAAGTATTTCACATCTATTCAAAGATGACTTTACTTGCATTCACCATGGTTCCGATTTATTTTTTCTAATCCTCTTATCTCATGTATTGACATGGTCTTGGCATATCACTTAAATGTCCTTTTAGCATGATTTCATAACTTTTATGCATTTCTATCATACTTGGTATATTTTTGTACTAACACATACTTTTGCCTACATTGTTTCTCAAATGTAGGGTCTGATGTTTCGGTTTCCCATCTTCGTGGCTAGGGATCTATTAGTAGAAGTTTAAAGAATGGTGAGTCCTCATGTTCCGAGGACCAAACCTTTATTTTATATTGTCTTTACATTTCAATTTTGAACTTGATGTACGCGTATGTCTCCATATCTCCTTTGCATTAGATGGCTTTGAGACATTGTTAGACTTTTGCTTCATGCTATAAAACTCTTTTATGATATAAATTATCTTTTAAATATCTTGATTTCTATTATCTTGTATGATATATGCTAAGTGGCTGGTATGGAGCCTCTCGGGGTCTTATACGCCATGTTTCACCTAGGGTCTACCTTGGGTCGTTATAGCTTTGTATTGAGTTGAATTGAGGTAAGTATTCTTCCAGCCTTATCATTTCAGTTAATTATACATTCGTCTATATTGCATATTTGTGCATTTAATGTACAAATGTCATTCGACCTACATCTTTTCTCATGCAGATATAGGTATTCAGGATCATCAATATGCATTTAGTTGAGATCACTTTGCGCTTCAGTGAGCCTCCTCGCTTTCCGGAAGATTTCACATTTATTTTCATGTTATTGTTGAGTTTTTGTGGGTCTTGTCCTGAAATCTATCATAGTATTAGAGTCTTCATAGGTAGTTAGATTTGAGGAGTTTCTCAATACCTTCTTTCCTTTAAAGATTGTTTTGCAAATTACTACTTTTATTGCAAATGAGCATTTTTCAGACATTCATATTAAGTTTATGTTGAGATAAATTTATGTTTTAAGCCTATTATCATTTTAGTGAGTCTTCCGCTAAGTAGTCAGCCAGGCCAAGAGTTCGCTTGGAGATTAGAAATGGTTCTCAAGTGTCATCCACGAACAGGGGGTAGGCTCGGGGTGTGACATATTTACTAAAAGGCCTTCTTGAGGTAGGTGAGGAGTCATCCGTCTTACGATACGATCCTATCTACGCTGGCTACATTGTTTAAGGGGGTTGTGAGTTGTTAGAACCCCCCCCCCCCACATCGGTGCTCAATACTACTCCCTATATATATATATATATATATATGTATATGTATGCTCATGTAAAATACTCAGTGGGTTGCGATAATTACTCAAAAGGGCCTCTTTAAGAGGTAACTTAATTGTACTCAATCTTTCTCAAATATTCTAAAAACACTTTATATTTTTCTGAAAAATAATACTCTCTTTTCAATGTGAAAAGCAATACCTTCTTTAAGGTGTAACTTAATTTCTCTTTGTCTGGCTGAAGTGCTTTTGAAAACTATTTATGCTCTTCTTTAGAATAGTAGTTCTTTACCCAATGTGAAAATAGTACTTTTTGAACCATCCATTTTCCCTTAAACTCTTCTCTAAAGATACTTTAAAAATACTCTTGAACTCACATTAAAATTCAAAAACCAATGCATAAAATTAAATGCACAAAGGATTTCAATAAAAATTTCATCAACTAGGGTTCATGTGAAGTATAAGCATGAACAACAACTTAAGGATATCAATGCACATAATATTGCAATCTCATAATATAAGAATTTAGAATTCAGAACAAGAACATTACTCATATTAAAAATTTCATAAAACTGAGGGTTGAACTCTAGATTCAACTTGCTATTGATTGAATTGAGATGTAGGGCATGAGGACAATAGGTTATGGGCCACATAACTCTTTATATTCTAAAGGATATGGTTGTTTGAAGTTGACTCAAGTAAAATCTTATATCAAAACTTAATCGGTAAGGAATCTTTCAACTCAACTTTGTGTTAGGGGATTCTTGAGACCTTATTTTATATCTTTATTTATTCCCACACTAAATAATTGACCTTAAAACCTAAGCAAAATTTAAGAGTCACCCGATACGATCTTATAAGTAAATGAAGAATTGTTCAGGTCTTAGATTAGAAAATTTTTGGGTGTTACAAGTAATCCTCTATTGTATTTTTTCTATAAGTGATGCTTTGGTATGTTTTTGATTTATCATTGATTCGTAGTGTGAGCACTATCATGCCTCTTATATTTATATAATTTCTATAGAAGCCCGACCGACCTATGATTCCTACTGAGTACCCCATTACTACACTTCTATATATATTATAATGCAATACATAGTACGAGCCAACCCTGTTCATTTCAGATCTCCCGAGGCCGACATTGTTGGATCATGGTAAACTTTTGGATTCTAGATATTTACTAATTTACCTTTTTTTTATTGTGTTTGTATTTATTTTGATCAGACAAAAGTGTTGTATATATGTCACGACCCAAGGAAGTCCCTAGGCGTAACATGGCGTGTAGGACCCCGAGAGGCCCCATACAAGCCACTTAGCATACACCGACAAGATAACATAAATCAAGAGATTAAAAGATAGTTTCAGTAAATAAGAGTCTTATAGAGAAAAGTGAAACATCTAAACATCGTCTCAAAGCAATCTTGTACATAAAGGTTTATCGGGGTGTAACCCGTACATCAAGTTCCAAATCTGGAAGTAAAGACAAAAAGGGAAATCAAGCTCGATCCTCGGGTGATGAGGACTCACCAATCTTCAATCTTCTATATGAGATCCCTAGTCACGAAAGTGTGAATCTGTAAGATCGGACCCTACATTTGGGAAAAATATAGGCAAAAATATGAGTTAGTACAAATATGTACCAAGTATGATAGCAATGCATAAAACATTTCAAAACATACTTAAAAGAGATACCTTCATGAGACACAATGACCAAGCTAAAACATGAGGTAAAGAGTTAGAAAACATGAGTCATAAAACATGGTCAATGCACACATTCATCATCTTAAACATGTATGATTTATTTCCTTGCAGTAACCTTAGTTCATCATAGCTTGCTTGTGGGAAGTAGCCTTAACTGGCATATAAGACCATGTGAGCTATTAACATGGAATCCAGTGTCTCCCACACCGAAAAGGGTCGTCCCACTTGCCAAGCTAAGGAACATAAACTTCTAGCTTATGTGGATCCAGTATCTAATGTCTATCTAGACAATCCTATGTTGGCACATAGTTTATGGGACACGGGTAATCGCCACTTGTCCACTCGGTACTCTTAACTTCCGCGGAATAGTTCTTGATCATATTCATCTTATCTTTAAAAGAACATGGATAATCTTCTCTTGTTCTTACATAATGTGGCATGGGTAATCGCCTCTTGTCTTTCAATAGAGAGCATGGGTAATCACCTATTTCCTCAACATTAGAATAACTCTAACCAACAACCGATAAGGAAACTTTCAACTCACCTTTTTGTTAGGAGATTCTAGTGACCTTAATTGATATCCAAATTCAGTCACACACTAAAGAATTGACCTTTACACATATGGGCAATTTAAAAATCACCCGATATGACCTTATTCAAATATGAAGAATGATTTGGGTCTTAACTTAGAAATTTTGGGGTGTTACAATATCTCCCCCTTGGGACCATTCGTCCACGAATAACGGTTAAACTGAGGGTGAAAGGGAAATGAATTACTATCATTTATCTCTAGACTTCTGATCTTGTCTACTAATAAAGGTGGAATTCATTTATACCAAAAGTTTGGAACTGGACTCGAGCATGCTTGGCACGAAACTCACATAAGATTTCAAGATTACTGGCCATGACATGAAACAAGTGTACCTAGGAATGAAGTAAGAATATGACTACTATTCCTTGAATGATATGACTGGTAGCTTTTACGCTTTGCAACACTTCTCAACTATGCTCTCCTTTCTGATTACTACACTTTGTTTGTAACACCTCGAAAACTAGACCTAGAAAAGTGTAGCAGAAATCACCTGAACCAATGAACAACGGCACGGTTCACGGATCGTGATAGGGTCCATGCTCCGTTGACCTGCCTGTGGACTTCAGCACCCTCCAACAGAGGTGAACCACCGAACCCTTCACGGGCCGTTCTGGTGCCCGTGGTGGAGAGTTAGAATTCCACAGGCCCTGACATCAAATCATAGAGCCCTCCACGGGCCGTGAGAGGGTCCGTAGACCTGAGCTAGTAGACCACCAACCCAAGTGAAGAACCATGTCGACCTTCACGGTCCGTGGTCCTTCACATGGGCCGTGGTCGAAGCCTCCAAGAACCAGCAGCTACTGGCCAAGGACCATGACTAGCTTGACGATCTGTGATCCCTGTGACGGTCTGTCACAGGGCCCGTGGTCAGCCCCGTCAGATTTTTAAGTAGGGTCGTTTTGGTCTTTTCTCCTATGCGTTGGACACCTAAACTAAGTCGTTTAACCCCTAAACTACGTGGTTTTCGTCATTTTTAACCTAGAAACTAAATTAGAACCTAACATAATCAATCCTTCACCTAAATCAAGCAAAACATTGAGTAAAAATTAGAGAGAAAGTTGAGTAGCCCTTTAGGAAAATGAAGCAAGGTTTTCATCAATTCCAGACCCGAAATCAAAAGATTTCTCCGTGGAATTTGTCACCACGTATGTGAGATTTCACTAGTGGGTTCCTTTCGCACATTAGGTCCCTAGATTTCAGTTAGAATCTTGATTCCCTTGATATTATCTAGATCTAGGGTGTCTTGTATGTTAGAAATTATTGGGTTTGAGCTGTTAGAATGATCCAAATCAGATTATCATGTTGCTTAAGTTCTTGCATGAAATTCAGAACCCTAGTTGTGTAGATTTGTTTAGTTCATGAATTACACATACTAGGTTAGTTTATTCAGTTATGCATGCTCTAATTATGAATGTTTCATTATCAGTACATAAATTTTGTATTTTCAGTTAGCATGTCAGTATTTTGAGCTATCCAATATTACATAAAATCAGTCATAATGTGTTATTTACATAATCAGTAGGGAGTAGACTTAATACCGAGTTGGAATAGGGTCAGTCACCCTTATAGTCCCAGAACTACGTGCCCCCATATGTTTATAAGTCCCCTCTGTGGGCATTACATTTTAGTGATCATGCCAGTCATTCCTCTATACCTCTGGCAGGGTATATTGGGTCCTCTCGATAGGGCGTATACATCAGACTCCATGTTTAGCTCACATGGTTTTATGTCGGTTATTAGTAGCTCCCACAGTCAGATTCTATTTCATTGACCAGGTTATTAGCTACGGTTTAGTATTCAGTTTCAGCATGTTGTAAACTTGGTCATTGCATTCAGTTAGTTCATGTTCTGTATTACCAGTATAGTATCATGCTTATCTTACATCATTTCTCAGTTATATGCTTTTTCTAGTTATGTATATTGTTCAGTTTTATTCTATCATGCATGCTCAGTACCTTTCACGTATTGACGCATACTCTGCGCTACATCTTCTCTTGATGTAGGTTCAGGTCCTTAGCATCTAGATCACGCATAGATCGGTTCCCGATCTTCAGTTCAACAACATCAGTTGTGAGTCCTCATTCTTCGAGGACAGTTGACATGATTATCTTTCCACTTTCAGTCTGTAGTTTCTTTTTTTGCTAGAAATTGATGGGGCATTTCCTAGCATCTCTAGTCCGTTAGAGGCTTTATTTCAAACATATTTAGATTCAGTTTTAGTTTGGAGTTTGATATTTCATTTGTTATTAAACTCTCAGATTTTATATTCAGACTTAGAATGGGTATTCCCAATCATTTCTAGTTTATCTCATGTTTAAGCTTCCACACAGAATTATCTTATTTCAGTTATCATAGTATGCTTATGTTATGCCCGCAGAGTTAGCTTGGGGTCACTCGTGATCCTAGGTCACGTGTCCGCGTCTTGGGGGTAGGTTCGGGGAATGATAAACTTGTTATCAGGGTATTATGCTTAAGTGTCCTAGGATGTCTGAAAAGCTGTACTAAGTAGAGTCCTTTTTATGGGTGTGAAGTGCACCACATCTAATGAGAGGGAGTCTACGAGGTGTTTTAGGAAAACTTCACTTTCTTGCTATTCTTATCATACGTGGGTATGATCTACCTTTCTAATCTCGTCGTTATGCATTTCAGATCATGCCTCCACATAGAGCTTACAGAAGGAATGCCGATAACGCTAACGCAGCTCCGCCAGTCCCATATCATGAAGTTTTGAATGCAGAGTATCAGAACACTATTCAACTATTGTTTTAGAGTGTGACTAACCAAAACAATCAGCAGGTTCTAGTTCCTGTAAATGCTAGTGGTGGATCAGTGGCAGCCAGGGTTCGTGATTTTGTTAGGATGAATCCGCCTGAGTTTTTAGGGTCGCAAGGTGGAAAAGATCCCCAAAACTTCATAAATAAGGTCAAGAAGATCTTTGGAGTGATGCAAGTGACTGGTAATGATAAGGTTGAGTTGGGATCTTACCAACTTAAGGATGTGGCTCACATTTGGTTCACTCAGTGGAAAGAAAACAGGTGTACAAATGCAATTCCTCTTACTTGGGAGTGTTTTAGTGAAGCCTTTCTAGACAGGTTCTTCCTAAGAGAGTTGAGGGAGGCAAAAGCTCAGGAGTTCATGAATTTGAGGCAAGGTAGCATGTCAGTCCAAGAGTACGGACTCAAGTTCACCCATCTCTCCAAGTATGCTCCTCACATGGTTGCCGATTCGAGGGCTCAAATGAACAAGTTTCTGTATGGGGTATCTGACTTAGTGAAAACAGAGTGTAGAAATGCTATGTTGCTGGAAAATATGAACATCTCTAGGCTCATGACTCATGACTCATGCTCAGCAGGTTGAGGGAGATAAGCTTAGGGAATAGGGTAAGGAGAATAAAAAGGCTAGGACAGACAACTATGAGTATTCTCAACAGAAATTGGGTGGTGGAAATAGCTCGCAGGTTCAACAAAAATCTTTAGCCCTAGCACCTTCATCAACTAGTGCTCCATCCCCAGGTACCGACAGGACCAGAAAGGTAGGGCATCAGGCTCTAAGTCTCAGGGGAGTGTTTCGGGTACTATAACCTACCCTACTTTTCCTAAGTGTGGTAAGAACCATCCGGGCGAGTGTCTTGCAGGAAGGGAATGATTTTTTGTGTGTGGTTAGACTGGTCACAGGTTGAGAGATTGCTCTTTTTCTAAACAGGGTCAAGGAGGAAATAATGGTAGGGATCAGTCTACAACTTCAGCAGCACCAGCAGGTCGCCCCACTCAGCAGAGTAACTCATCTGGTACCGATGGCAGTTAGCGCCAAAACAGGTTGTATGCTCTTCAGTCTCGCAAAGATCAGGAAGTTTCTCCTGATGTGGTCACTAGTATGTTACGAGTCTTTAATCTTGATGTTTATGCTTTGTTAGATTCAAAGGGTACTCTATCCCTTGTAAGTCTTTATATAGCAGTCAAATTCAATGTTAGTCCAGAAACTCTCTCAAAACCCTTTTCAGTCTCTACTCCAGTTGGTGACCCAGTTATAGCTAGATGGGTATATAGAAATTGCCCTGTCACGGTCTCTCAGAAAGTCACCTCAGCAGATCTTGTAGAGTTAGAAATGGTAGACTTTGATATCATTCTAGGCATGGATTGGTTACATTCCTGTTATACCTCAGTCGATCGTAGAACTATTATCATTCGTTTCTAGTTTCCACACGAACCAATCCTAGAATGGAAGGGTAGTAGCTTAGCGTCTATGGGTCGATTTATTTCTTACCTTAAGCCAAAAAAATGATTTCTAAGGGGTATATCTATCATCTAGTTTAGGTTAAGGATTCAAGCTCCGGAACCCCAACGCTTGAGTCAGTTCCTGTAGTAAATGAGTTCCCAGAATATCTTCCTGGAGTTCCTCCCAAAATGGAAATCGACTTTGGAATTGATCTCCTTCCAGACAGCCTATTTATATTCCTCTTTATAGAATAGCTCCAGCTGAGCTTAATTAATTGAAAGAGTAGTTGAAAGACCTTCTGGATAAGGGCTTCATCAGACCTATTATTTCGCCATGGGGTGCGCCAGTGTTATTCGTCAAAAAGAAAGATAGTTCTCTCAGGATGTGCATTAACTATCGGCAGTTGAACAAAGTCACAATCAAGAATAAGTACCCTATCCCCAGGATTGATGAATTGTTTGACCAACTTTAGAGTGCTAGTCATTTTTCGAAGATAGACCTCAAATTCAATTATCATCAGCTCAGAGTCAGAGATAGTGACATTCCGAAAACAACCTTCAGAACTCGGTATGGTAATGATGAATTTGTAGTTTTGTCATTTGGCAATGCTCTTGCAGCTTTCATGGATTGGATGAACAGGGTGTTTAAGCAGTAGTTGGAGTTGTTCGTTATCGTCTTTATTGATAATATCCTCATTTACTCTAGGAATGAGGAAGAACATGCGACTCATTTGAGAGTTGTTCTGCAAACTCTCAAAGATCGCCAGTTATTCGCTAAGTTTAGCAAATTTGAGTTTTGGTTGAAATCTGTTGATTTCCTTGGGCATATAGTATCTAGCGAAGGGATCCGAGTGGATTCTCAGAAAATAGAAGCAGTGAAACAATGGCCAAACCTACCTCTCCAATAGATATCAGAAGTTTCTTAGGTCTAGCTGGTTATTATAGAAGGGTTGTGGAAGGATTTTCATCCATAGCTTCTCCATTGACTAAGTTGACTCAGAAAAAGATTAAGTTTCAGTGATCAGATGATTGTGAGAAAAGCTTCACATAGCTGAAGACTAAGTTGACTACAGCTCCTATTTTGAGTCTACCAGAGGGTTCAGACAGTTATGTGATCTATTGTGATGCATCTAGAGTCGTCCTAGGTTTTGTGTTGATGCAGCGAGGTAAGGTTATAGCTTATGCTTCTAGGCAGCTTAAGGTGCATGAGAAATATTATTCGACTCATGACCTCGAGCTTGCACTTAAGATTTGGAGACAATACTTATATGGTGTTCACGTAGATGTGTTCACATACCATAAAAGCCTTCAATATGTGTTCACCCAAAAAGAGTTGAATCATCGCCAGAGGAGATAGTTGAGTTCCTCAAGGATTATGATATGAGTATGCATTACCATTTTAGTAAGGTCAATGTAGTAGCAGATGCTCTTAGTAGACTATCTATGGGTAGTGTACCACATATTGAGGAAAAAAAAAAAGAACTAGCAAAGGATGTTCACAGGCTTGCTCGCTTGGGAGTTCGCCTTATGAGCATATCAAATGGCGGTGTAACAGTTCAGAATGGGTCAGAATCTTCATTGGTAGCAGAGGTTAAGGAAAGGAAAAATAGTGATCCTATATTTCTTCAACTAAAGGGTGCAGTCCATCAGTAGAGAGTTGAGGTTTTCTCCCAAGGGGGGGATGGTGTGCTTCGCTATCAGGGTCGATTATGTGTTCCTAAGGTGGGTGAGTTGAGACAACAGATTCTTGCAGAAGCCCATAAATCCTAGTATTCTATTCATCCAGGCACCACTAAGATGTATCGTGATCTGCAGGAAGTTTTTTGGTGGAATGGCCTGAAGAGCGGTATATCAGATTTTGTGGCTAAGTTCCCCAATTGCCAATAAGTGAAGGTTGAACATCAGAAACCAGGGGGTATGAGTCAAGAGATCAACATTCCTACTTGAAAGTGGGAAGTGATCAACATGGACTTTATTACAGGTTTACCTCGCACTCGCAGACAGCATGACTCCATTTGGGTGATAGTTGACAGAATTACCAAGTCTGCGCACTTTTTGGCTATCAAGACTACAGACTCGGTAGAGGACTACGCCAAGATTTACATTAATGAGATAGTCATGTTGCATGGAGTTCCTTTGTCTATCATCTCAGATAGAGGTCCTGAGTTTACCTCTCATTTCTGGAAGTCATTTCAGAAAGGTCTTGGTGCTCAGGTTAATCTTAGCACAACATTTCATCCACAGACGGATGGTCAGGCAGAGCGTACCATTCGGACCTTAGAGGACATGTTGAGAGCTTGTGTGATATACTTCAAGGGTAGCTGGGATGATCACCTTCCTCTTATAGAGTTTGCCTACAATAATAGCTACCATTCCAGCATTCAGATGGCCTCTTATGAGGCATTATATGGGCGTAGGTGCAGATCTCCAATTGATTGGTTTGAAGTAGGTGAAGCAGCCTTGATAGGGCCAGATTCGGTTCATGATACTGTGGAAAAAGTGCAGCTCATCAAAGATAGACTTAAGACAGCCTAGAGTCGCCAGAAGTCCTATGCAGACGTAAGGAGAAGGGACTTGGAGTTCCAAGTTGATAATTAGGTTTTCCTGAAAGTGTCACCTATGAAGGGGGTGATGTGATTTGGCAAGAAATGGAAGCTCAGCCCTAGATATGTAGGCCCTTACAAGATCTTGAAAAAGTTGGTAAAGTGGCTTATGAGTTAGAGGTACTAGTAGAACTAGTAGCAGTGCATCCGGTCTTTCACATTTCACTGTTGAAGAAGTATGTGGGTGATCCAGCATCCATAGTACCTTTAGAGAGTGTGGCTGTGAAGGATAGTCTCACTTATGAGGATGTGCCAGTTGAGATTCTTGATCGTCAAGTTCGAAGGTTGAGAAACAAAGAAGTTGCTTCAGTGAATGTTTGGTGGAGGAGTCAGTCCGTAGAGGGAGCTAACTTGGGAAGCAGAAGCAGCCATGAAGGCCAAGTATCCTCATCTCTTTCCTTCCGATTCCAGTCCAGCTTGAACGAATAGTTCCTCTCCAATTTTTCAGTTACTCAAGCATATATTCAGTCTTAGTATCATGTTTCTTTAGTTTATACTTGCATTTTAAGCGTATTTGCATGGTCTTGGAACCTAGTTCAGTCAGAAATCAGTTTCTAGAAATTAGTGGTAGGGTTGCAGCTCTTTCCCTCCCTATCCAGCTATTTTAGACTTCATTCGAGGACGAATGTTCCCAAGGGGGAGATATTGTAACACCTCGAAAACCAGACCTAGAAAAGTGTAGCAGAAATCACCTGAACCAGTGAACCTAAGTAGGGTTCACGGACCGTGCTAGGGTCCACCATCCGTTGACCTACCCGTGGACTTCAGCATTCTCAAGCAGAGGTGGACCACGGGAACCTTTACGGGTCGTGGACCACCTCACGGGTCGTACTGGGGCCTGTGTTGGAGAGTCAGAATTCCCCATGCCCTGACATTAGACCATGGAGCCCTCCACGGGCCGTAGTATTGATGACGGGCCATGGGAGGGTCCGTAGACCTGACCCAGTAGACCACCAACACAAGCGAAGAACCACGTCAACCTTCACGGTCCGTGGTCCTTCACACGGGCGGTGGTAGGGCTCGTGGTCAAAACCCCCAGAACCAGCAACAACTGTCCAAGGACCACGACCAGCTTGACGGTCCATGGTCACTGTGACGGTCCGTCATAGTACCCGTGGTCAGCCTCGTCAGATTTTTAAGTAGGGTCGTTTTGGTCTTTTCTCCTGTGCGTTGGACACCTAAACTATGTCGTTTTGGTCAGTTTTAGCCTAGAAACTAAATTAGAACCTAACCTAATCAATCCTTCACCTAAATCAAGTAAAACTTAGAGTAAAAATCAGAGAGAAAGTCGAGCAGCCCTTCAGAAAACGCAGCAAGATTTTCATCCATTCCAGCCCCGAAATTGAAAGATTTCTTAGTGAAATTCGTCACCAGGTATGTGGGATTTCACTAGTGGGTTCCTTTCGCCCATTAGGTCCCTAGATTTCAGTTAGAATCTTGATTCCCTTGATATTATCTAGACTTAGGCTTTCTTGAATGTTTGAAATTGTTGGGTTTTAGCTGTTAGAATGATCCAAATCAGATTATCATGTTGTTGTTTAAGTTCTTGCATGAAATTCCAAACCCGAGTTGTGTAGATTCGTTTAGTTCATGAATTACACATGCTAGGTTAGTTTATTCAGTTATATGTCCTCCAATTACGAATGTTTCATTATCAGTACACAAATGTTGCACGTTTAGTTAGCATGTCAGTATTTTGAGCTATCCAGTAGTACAGAAAATCATTCATAATGTGTTATTTACATAATTAGTTGGGAGTAGACTTAATACCGAGTTGGACTAGGGTCTGTCACCCTCATATTCCCAGAACTGCGTACCCCCGTAGTTTTATAAGTCCCCTCTGTGGTCTTTACATTGTAGTGATCACGCCAGTCATTTCTCTATACCTCTGGCAGGGTATATTGGGTCCTTTTGATGGGGCGTATACATCGGACTCCACATTAAGCTCACATGGTATTATGTCAGTTATTAGTAGCTCCCACAGTCATATTCTATTGTATTGACCAGGTTATTAGCCACAGTTCAGTATTCAGTTTCAACTTGTTATAAACTTGGTCATTGTATTCAGTTAGTTCATTTCAGTATTTCCAATATAGTATCATGCTTATCTTACATCATTGCTCAGTTATATGCTTTGTTCAGTTATGTATATTTTTCAACTTTATTCTATCATGCATGCTCAATACCTTTCAAGTACTGACACATACTCTGCGCTACATCATCTCGTGATATAGGTTCAGGTCCTCAGCATCCAGATCACGCCTAGATCGGTTCCCAATCTTTAGTTCAACAACATCAGTTGTGAGTCCTCATTCTTCGAGGAAAGTTGACATGGTTATCTTTTCACTTTCAGTCTTCAGTTTCAGTGTTTGCTAGGTTTAACTGGGGTATGTCCCAGCATCTCTAGTCAGTTAGAGGCTTTATTTCAGAAATAGTTAGATTCAGTTTTAGCTTGGAGTTTGATATTTCATTTGTTATTAAACTCTCATATTTTATATTCAGATTTAGAATGGGTATTTCCCATCACTTCCAGTTTATCTCATGTTAAACTTCCACACAAAATTATCTTATTTCAGTTATCATAGTATGCTTATGTTATGCCAGCAGGGTTAGTTTGGGGTCACTCGTGATCCGAGGTCTCGTGTCCGCGTCCTAGGGTTGCTTTGAGGCGTGACATCATTAGCTGCAACTCCTAACTCCCACTAGAGTATGTGACTACTCTTACAAATGTGTAAATCAAATCGCTTACTCTTACTGTATTCAAGCCTAATCTCTAATTCGCAAGGTGCTAAATATGAGATTGTTATACTTATCTAAACCACAAGATTCAGGTTATATACCTCTATAGGGAATCTCATCCCAAGAATACTTCTCCTTGAGCCCATATCAAGAAACACCTAATGCATCATGCATTCATTCACATGCTAACAACACCATTCAAGCATAGTACTATAACCACTCCATGGACTCCTACTAACCAACCCTTATAAGAATTCCTTATTCTATCGTCACTTCTACCAACTGAGCTTTCTCATATTACTACCAAGAATAGACTAATTACTCTCGTTTAACTATTACTCATGGTAAAAAAAACCATTCTATTCCTCCTCCACATTATAATTTTAGATGGTATATGAAAACTACAACTACCAGAATAAGGAACATCAACCCTCTTCTTCTATCATTACTCAACTACTATCAACAACACCACTCCCAAAACTAAAAAAGATTACTAAAAGAACTTTAGGGTGAAAGATCATAAACACGATTCATTCGAGATGTCTGATATAAGAATATGCATGTTATAACATTATGTTGCTAGGCATTGAAAGTAAATCATGAATTTATGAGACTCAACATATTGTGAGACATGAATGCTTATATGAATAAATTCATATCATGAGGCTTATATCCATAACTTTATGGATTAAGCTTGATAATAACGAGCTAAGGTCTTTGCCCCTCATTCTGGGAACTGAGCATAGATGTAAATCTCTCTGAAGTGCATAAGCATAGGTCATAGACATAATTCAGATATTAGGAATATCAACATGATGTTGTAATAACTGAACTTGAGGAATACACAATATTATGAATGGGTTGATATATCTCTAGAACTCTTTTTGAAGACATCACTATCTTATTCTCAACTTTTGACTTGATTTCTCATCTTATCATCTCCCCCTTAGGTTTGGAGTTTGACACTCTAAAGTTATGGATCTATTCCATCATCTCTAAACTGGTCTACATTCCATTTACTCCAATACTCAAGAAAGGCTTATCTCATGGCTACTGAACTCTCTATAAGTAGGTATAAAGACCCCTTCTAAGACCTCTTTCTAACATGCTTCTATTAACCTCTTCTCATTGTCTTATAAGGCCGCTTCATCTAACTCTTAAGGAAAAAAACACTGCTTACATCAGACTATTCCACATTAAAAGCTCAAATATACTATCTAGGCACATATGAACAATCGTTTACTTAATTGGAACCTCGTCTGATCACATACAATCTCGGTTACACCTCTTAATGCTCTTGTTACTCTTATGACTTAGCCACACTTTGATGCCCTTATCTAAAGTTAGGATCTCACTTGTACCACTCATATTCATTGCAACTAACATCCCAATCACTCACCTAATCTATGTAAAGTCTACAAGATCAGATCTCAAGACTAACATCATCACTCTCATGTTTCCATTCTTTTGATTATGACACTTATCTCAAATTCAAGCTTATTTATTACTAAACCCGGATATCAATATGATTTCCCTCTTACTATAGTAACTTACAAGTACTAGATAAAATATAATAAACACTAGCTCACTAAGAACTCATGACAAGTAGTCAATCTTCACCTATCAGTCTTCATACTTACAATTTACTGTCACACTTTCTTGCACAACTTAAGTACTATTTACCCATTCATGATACATTATTGTCTATTTATTTCTTTAACCCTCTGAGTATTATGGGTTCTTTCCCAATAATTATAAGTGTAGCTTAGATATATCACCTCATGAATACTCTTCCTATTCTATTCAACACATATACTTGGTTGTTACTAACACAATGACACATTATTATAAAATCATTTCTGGTTAAAGTATACTCTAACTCATCCTAAATAGTAACTATTCCTTTACCTTCTATCATGAAATCTTCAGAACTCATCACTTCTCAGTATATCCATAAGGGAAAAATCCTCATTAATAACTTACTAGGTGCATGACTATAATAACATATCTTGCCTCATCACTATCTCCCTTTCTTAGATAACTTAACCTTTGCATACCTTTCTCTAACTTTGGGTACTTTCACCACTACTGCTCATAATCTCGTAACTTATACTATCTCTTGGGTGAGAATACTACCCAAACTATCAATAAACTTCCTCATAAGGGTCTCAATTGGAACAAGGTTTAGAGA
This sequence comes from Solanum tuberosum, assembly GCF_000226075.1. NCBI lineage: Eukaryota > Viridiplantae > Streptophyta > Magnoliopsida > Solanales > Solanaceae > Solanum > Solanum tuberosum. The sequence continues at coordinate 778,569 of NW_006239013.1, read as the reverse complement.
AGAAAGTACATATCATTTTTAGCTTGAAAGCACGATTCATATGAATATGAGTGCATTCCTCTGAAACTTAACACTTAACTCACTCATGGGCTTCTCTCAAGCTCCTCTCAAGTTTCATGACTTCCTCAAAACTCTTTCTAAGAATAACTCATCCATAAGGATCTTGGGCTTTACTTTTCAACCACATTTAGTATGAGGGGTAGTCGAATGGATATCAGGACACACCAGTTAGAATAAATTCCTTATGGTACAGTTCTACTGCACGATTTATAGTATGAAAGAAGGGAAACTTTTATTAAATGTATGTAGTTCCTAATTTATAGAAGCGGAGCCCTCTCAACCATAAACAAGATCCTACCGACACGGTTTCATAGACACCCTAGGACACGAACTCTATGCTCTGATACCAAGTTTGTCACGACTCGAGCCTACACCCTGGATGTGGCTAAAACTCGAGAACCATTGCTGGTTCTCAAGTGAATCCGCATCCTCGTGGACTACAAGATGAAGACTAATTTAAGCATACATAAGCATCAAACTAAAATAAATGTTTAAAAATAGTTTACTAAATCTCAAAACTTCGCAGAATATACTAAGTATGAAACATAAGTTTTAAATAGAATATCTGAATCCTCTCCAAAACTATCTATCTATGAAGCCTTCACTATACAAGATATGTGTCGGGACATGACCCACGACTCCTCAAAAGAACTACTACTAACAACTCATAAAACTGGAGTACTATAAAAGCAAGGAGGTGTCACTCATAAGAAGACAATCAGATGAAATGATCTCCATAGACTCTTGTTGAGGATCCTAATAACCTGTATCTGCATCATTAAAAGATGCAGGTCAAATGACATCAGTACATTGAATGTACGAGTATGTAATATGGATGTACGAGTATGTAATATGGATGAATAACAAATAACTGAAAGAAAGGACTGCAATAGATAACAGTGTACTCAAGCTGAATGTAAAGAAGTAAAAGAGTAAAATCATTTAAAGCTTTGCAAAATACTTTCTCATTTATGAACTCAACACAATAAGTGATATATAAAAATACACTTTAAAACTATTGAGGATTCTCTAACCGACAACTATCACTATGAGCTACATGATGATAGCGAGTCTCGCCCACACTGCCAGAAGTGTCCTATACCTTGCCGGGATATAGGACACCTTAACTAAGTGGATCCACTAAGCAATACTAAAAAATCAATAAGGAATCATCTAAAAAGTATGACCCCTTTACCCATGTTGGCATACATGGTTTATAAGGACGTGTCCTATACCTTGCCGGGATATAGGACACCTTAACTAAGTGGATCCACTAAGCAATACTAAAAAATCAATAAGGAATCATCTAAAAAGTATGACCCCTTTACCCATGTTGGCATACATGGTTTATAAGGACGTGTCCTATACCTTGCCGGGATATAGGACACCTTAACTAAGTGGATCCACTAAGCAATACTAAAAAATCAATAAGGAATCATCTAAAAAGTATGACCCCTTTACCTATGTTGGCATACATGGTTTATAAGGACTTTAAGTTTTCTGAACTCGTCCCCATATTGATGCTCAATACTACTCCCAATAATATATACTCATGCTCATATGTTTAAAAACATAACTCTTCCTCTGATTTGAGATAATTGCTCAAACTACCCTCTTAAAGAGGTAACTCCTCTTGAAATATCTTTTGAACTCATAACTCATTTTGAAATCAAAGTTTCTCTTATATCAATGTAAAAATTAATACATTTTGGAATACTTAGTCCCCTTATACTGTTACTCAACTCATACTTGAAAACTCTTTCTCAAAAACATATTAAAATCATATTGTGATATGATCATTGATGACTCTGAAAGTCATACTGCATAAACATTGATAGTATAACTAGATACCATACTGCTTAAACATTGATGGCATACTTTATTGTCATACTAATCATGTTATATAAACTCTTTCTCAAAACTCATCTTTACTTCCTCAAAAACTCAGTTTAAAACTCAAGTGTTGACTTTAAAAAGATTCTCAAGATTTATATCTCAATTCATAAGGTTCATACTGAATTATGAACATGAACGACTCAATCAGGGATTTTAATAGCAATATGGAAACTCAGCACTTAGAACTCAAGTACTCCGAACTCAATGATACTACTCATCTAAAAAATACTCAATTCATAGATTTCATGCTAAAATATAGACATGAACGAATCGTCTCAAGAATCTTAATGCATAACATATAGCAATTCAATAATTAGGAATATAATTTCAAAAAAATAAACAGGAACTCGAGAACTCAAAATCAACTCATCTCAAGAATACTCAAATCTAGCTGTAGAATCCTAGATTTCTCTTTTATTGATTTGAAAGTAGATGTAAGGCGTGAGGACGAACTAGTCCAACACAGCCTTACGTACCTGGAAGAACAAGGTTCTGGAAGAATGTTGAAGAATCTTGAAAAAGAACTTGATTAGAAGCCTTGAAACCCTAGTTTGAAGGTAAACAATCAAGAAAACGTTTCATGAGATTCTTGATTTAGTTTCTTGAAATCTCTATGGCCAAGAATTATGATTTTCATTAGTGATTCATAATTGTATGGAGGAATTTGAGTTGGAAATAATGAAATTTTTGGAGAAAGACTTACCTTGAAGAAGAATCTTGAAAAAGATTGAAAGAATCTTGAATTAAGTCTTCTACTTTGATTTTCCTTAGGGTTTTGCCTTAAGGTTTGAGAGAGAAGAGAATGATGGATTAAGAGATGAAAATATGATTACTTTGGGTCTTTAATTAGTCAAGAAATTCGTTTAGGGTTTCTTAGAGGTTTGGATGGTTTTATGTAGGTTGTATTTGTGGATGTTCAGTTGGAGTGTTAAGAGTACTCGTATTATATATTACTTGAATTTGTGTTTATGAGTTTGTTTGTTGAGTACCGTATTGTTTGATATTGAACCCTTACTGTTACAGTTGTCTAGGTTACGAGCCTGAATCTTCCTGATACTCCATCTTCCCATCATGTATGAGGCTTTGTATGGAGTATTTTGAGGTGGTTGTTTTCCTTTCTAGCGAACCTCTTACTCATATTTATGATCTTGCTCTACTTCAGAGACAACGTCATTGAGACTTGATTGTTTCCTTTCAAAGCTATTGTAATATATTATAAGGCTTATGCCGTGACAATCAAGTTTTGAGGGTTTAATGAAGTTGATTTTGTTATCAGTGTTTTTATTTATTGTTAAACCTTTTTTTACTTTCGCATTTTATTGTAATATTTGGGTTTTAGGCTGACTTTTCTTTGTGGGATAAGAGGAACGCCAGGTCGAGGTTTGTTCTTGAAAATATTTATGTCTTTCTTGGTAACTTTCGAGCTATTTTTGTATACTTAGTACCATTATGTATATATCTATACTAAGGCCCCACTCCTTGTCTAATTTTCTTCAACCCTATTTTATTTTTAGATTATTTAATTTATTACTTGTAGTTAGGTTCTGACTTGCCTAGTAAGGGTTTATGGTAGATGTCATTATGGTTTGATTTTGGATCGTGACAGTGATGTTTGACGTGCATTTTACTTGGTAAGAATATTTAAAGTTTCTTGAGAATTTAAAAATATTTAAAGATTAGATTTTCAAAATGTTATCAAATCTATGGTCAAATGCTAACTTAGCTTGTTGTAACTTTTTATATGTAGATGTTTGAGTATAGCCATATAGATATACCATCCTTAACATAATAAATATTTTTTTTACCATGTTTCAAATATATCTAGACAAATATATGATCTATAAGAATTATTTTAGTACAAAATAATTTAGGGACTATAAGGCTACATAAAATAGACCTTTGTTCAGCTTATTCTCGAATTTCGAATACAATGAGAGATTTCATGCACTAAACTTACCTTTGATGATTGTAAAATATATAACAAATAAAGATTTGCATAACTTAAATATGTAAAAAAATATTTATATTATTTATCCAGGCAACATAGATTATGTATTAAAAAAATATTAGAAAAATAATTCTCTAAATTTTTTTTTTGAAAATACTGCTTGATTAGAAGTGACACAAAAGGCTTAAGCAAATTTATTTTTGACATTTTTTTTACAACACTTAAAAAGATTGTAATGGACAAACGTCAAACATTTTCTCATTAAAATATGTGAAAAGGAAATTATAAGACCTGTATTTGATGGATTTCAATTACTTACCTTGTATTTTTATGTTGACACATTTTTTTCTTTTTCCAAATGACTTTAATTCAATAAAAATACAATTACACATCTATTAAATAAGTTCAATAAAAAAGCTCTCTTCAGAAAAAAATAACTGTCACCAAAATTCATGTAGAAGTAATAACATAATACAATACACATATCAATCTATGTTTGCACCAGAAGATTCACCAACTTGTATGTTCTCATTAATAAGCTTTTGAGAAATTACATTTTCTTGAATCTTCAATTTATTCTCCATTTCAGAGACTTCATTTTGCAAATCTTTAATCTGAATCTTCGCCATCTCACTCTTCACAGTATACAGTAAACCCATTTTCATTTTCCACTGCCTATTGTCTTGTTCCTGAAGCTTCTTGTTTAGGTTTGTAACTTCCCTTTCTGTTGCATCACTGTCTAGTTGGTCAAGCTTCTGTTTTAGGACTCCAATTTCCATTTTCTCGGCTTCTAATGCAACCTTGTGAATCACTTCTAACATATCAACTTTTCTCAATAGCAAATGTCCTTCACACCCCAATGACATTATCTTTTGGTTCTGATCAAGATCTTCCGCCATAGTTTAACCTTTATTAGTGACATGAGAAATGAAGAAACTGAATCAAATTCATTTATAATTTGGTTTGTAATTTTTACGTTTGTACCTAAAGTTTACATTTACTACTTTTATTTAAGTAGATTGGTATATTATAAATGAATCATACTTAGAACTTAAATAAGAAAAAGAAAGTCATTATTCATCATAAAAAATTTCATTTTGTCAAAAAATAGTTAAGAGTAATTAGTAAATATTTATTTGAATAGTATCGCATAATTAAATAATTAATTTAAGAATCAATAAATTAACAACAAAATACATACTATTATTTAACGATAATTAACACTTAATAGGTGTATATGCATCAACGCTTAATTAAATCGCTCTTATAAGTGTTTGAAGAAAAAAATCAATAACTTCAATTTATTATCAATTGTGTTGGAAACATTTAATTTTCTAAAAAAGTTATTTTGGAACTTAATTAAGTAAAATAAATATTATTATGTACAACTATATAAATAAATTTTTATTTATAAACTTACTTTTTAAAAATAATAACACGTTGAGTAATAGGATAAGTGGGTAACTAAGATAAATTAGTTAGATTGTATGTCATTAATTAATTATGCTGGAGAATGATATTGATGGCTAGCTCTTTTCCAAATTAGCATTATGTGATAATTGATTGATGGTGCAACTATTATAAATTCATCAAAATAATGAATTTTCTTTTAGGAGTTCTAAAATTTTATTAATGAATAGCCTTAACAATGTAAAAAAATTCATTATAGTTTTCTCCACAAAGATATCATCAGGATCTTCTCTAGTCTTCCTTAATTCCCTAGATATTTTTTAAACATAAACATCAAGCACAAAAGTTCATACTATAACATATATTAAACATACAAAATAGGATCCTAAACATAATATTCTAACACATAAATCTTCATAGATGGTATATCTGATGAGAAGAACTAAGTGAAAGCGAAGTTGAAAAATTAGTTACCTCTTTGCCCTAGCCACCGTCAGTGATGAAAAAGTGTAGAGAATATTTAACATCCCTAATGGATGAAGAGAAGACCATTTTATAGAAATTTAAGCTTAATCTGATCCGTCTATCAAGTGACTAATCTGACATATGAGATTTAATTTTAAATAAAAAAAATTTATGGGCTTTTTTTTTATTTGGGCCAAAGATAAATTAACAAATGGCAAATTATGCATAATGTCAGTTCTTACACTTTCATTACCATCTTTTTAGTTGAATTTACAAAATTTACATGAAACAAGTTTATTCGGCTCTCTTTATTGAAATCGAAATACAACTTTGATTCCTTTTCTTCTATCTGCATGATTCTTCTTCTCCCCCTTCTTCTACATTCTTCTCCTCCTCCTTCTTCTACATTCTTCTCCTCCTTCTTCTTCTTCTACTCCTCCTTCTTCTTCTCCTTCTCCTTCTCCTTCTCCTTCTCCTTCTTCTTCTTCTTCTTCTTCTTCTTCTTGAAGTGGTCGAGAGAGTATTGGTTGAGTTTTACCTGTTTTAGAAAGTTTCATAATTAAAGAGTTATCGTTACTCCACAAATGGAAAAATTATTGTCGTATGAGATTTTTTCAGTTTATCAGCTCTTGTATGTCCATTTTGTGTTAGTAGCATGGTTGGGAAAGTTTGGCATTTTAAGAGAAATTGTGTCATGCCCTGAGAGCACCCCATAGGCGTAACACGGCGTACTTGACCCCGAAGGGGTCTTATACAAGCCCTTAGCATATTCTTCATTGCATATAGACATTGAATAAAGCGGAAATTAAAAAAAACTTTTCAACATCAATGTCAAAGTGTCTCATAATAGAGAATAGAAAATAGAATGTCTAGACATCATCGTCTCTATGAAACCATCTAAGTACACATGAGAGTCTCCAATAAGGACCATAGCCCTTTAAAATAGAATTGTCTCAAAATGACAAGTACATAAGAAGTCTAATAGTCTATTACAATATGAGGAACATAAGTGTCATAATGTGTGTCCTCGGAACTCGAGGACATACCAAAAAGTCTTGGAGAAAGTCTAAGTCCAACCTTGAGTCTCTTAGTAGCACAATCACTTCCCGGAACGTACACTTAGCAGAAGAAGGAACAAATATGGGTTACCATAATAAATTGTACTAAGTATGGAAGCCATGCAATTCAAACCATTTAAATCATGCAAAAAAGGACCTTTAATTGAAAACATGTTATTTCAAGTTAAAAGCCATAATGCATATTCAAGGAACATATAGCCAATTCACATTACAAGACAAAGAGACACTCATGATCATAACATGAAGTCACAACCCATACCTTACATATTTGAGTCCCATTTATATCATACCATCATAAGACACCACTCATAACCCCCTTTCAAGTTCACTTGTGCAATGTACATATGAAGTCCCATACCCCCATATACACTAAGTAAAACCATTAAGAAGATACAAGTGTAGTCTCATACAAAATCAACATCATAATAGGTGAATCCAACCTTAACCTCATTCATACGTTACCACATATAAAGGACTCACACAAGAACTCCTCAAAGGACCCACTTGTGCAATGCATAGGTAAAGTCCCATACCCTCACCTATTCTAAGTAGTATCCCTCAAGTAGTACTAGTTAGAGTTCATAAGTCATTTACATAAGTCATGTTCACACCTTAGATCATCTTCTTGAAACATAGGGATATTAGCACTAACCGACATAAACCATGAGAGCTTACTTGGAATCCGGTGTTCTACTCCCACAACGTAGGAGAGTGTTCTACTTGCCACGGTAGAACTAACATAATAGCATCTAATTGGATCCACTAGCTAATACCTACGTAGGAAAACATAGTTAAGGAACAAGGAGATTGCTACTAGAAACCCAGACTTGCTAAACGTAGAAGATTTCCATCTCATGAGACAACATA